>NC_133658.1:277849266-278158997 GCF_037893015.1 Macrotis lagotis | reverse complement strand
TACCCTAAAATAGTTCCTAATTATTGCACTGATGGAATGAGCAAGTCCATTAAAATTGATCATCACTCCCATGATGCTTTTAGGTGTATAATGTTCTTCTGGTTGAATTGGCATTTTTAAGGTTTACTGTTGAATAAATTTTTGAGCTCATCTCCAAGGCAATTTTTCCTTCTTGAGCTTATTTAAAAACATGCAAAGTGCCTACTGTGGAGTATATTATAGTATCAAATGAGTACTTTTTAACTTTGCTTCAGAAAGGGAGTGTGGATTGTGTTGATTGCAAATTCATGCTGTGAAGGGTTGATCTTTTTTCTTTTTTTGCTTTCAAAGCTATAATTTAGACATGAAACTTAACTTAGCAGTAGCTTCCAGACGTTTTGCCTACTTTTGTTTTTACTATGGTGCTGATTGTGAGTTTGTGTTGAAAATGACATTGTGTCTCTTATTTACAGGTCCCTGCAGGTGGTTATTCATCTATTGATAATGTCCAGAATCCCAGCAACCCACAACCAAGAGATAAGATGGAAAGTTTCTTTCTGGGAGAAACCCTGAAATATTTTTTTCTGCTCTTTTCTGATGATATGGACCTCATCAACCTTGAACAATATGTATTTAATACAGAGGCTCATCCTCTTCCCATCTGGACCCCAGCTTAACTGAAAGCCAGGAGAAATAGACCCTGGTAGAATGGGGACTTCTCCTGGTTGTGGGGTCTTTCCCAGGTGAGCAGGGGTTGTACACAGCACAATTTTCAGGCCTTCCTGGAGGACCAAATGTGGGAAAACCTTTCTCCACTTTGGATAAATCAGCCATTCTTATAAATCCAGCCAAGAAGTGTGTGCTGCACCCAGTGCTGGGAGCCAGATGAAAATCCGACTCAGGGCTGAAGTAGTGGGAGGTGGAACACGGCCCTGGTCCAGAGGGACTACTAGGGCCTGAGTCACTTTGTGCCATTTTCCTTAGGAGTCCCTGATTCAGGGGGTTGTACACACTGGCTTAGGGGCTTCTTTCCCCTCAGGTTCTCAGATGATAGATTCAGCTAGAATGAGAAAGAAAAGTCAGCAATTTGTAATTCTAGGATAAGGTTGTAGTCCTGACTTAGAGATGGAATAATCAAGAAGTCATTCCACCTTCATCAGATGATGGCAGTGTGCACAGCAATGATTTCAGGCATTGATTTCACTACACTGAGACAAAATAGTGTGGTCATGTGAAAAGGGAATGACCTAAGAAGCATTTCTAGTGTCATTGTTCAGGAAGCACTGTGAATGTATCTGTGAAGGACACGGGGTTCCTTATAGAAAATTAAGTGGATATTGCTGCTGGTTATGGCTCCGTGGTATATAATTTTATAGTTGGGTACCTTTTTATTTTTAAACATTTAAGACTCAATGTGAAACAAATCAAAAATTACTTGTGTATTTGCATCAGTTAGACTCAGGTATTCTGACTGGAAAGGCTGCTTTGTGGTGCTGAGCTAGGAGGGCATAGTTAGTCTAACTCAGCCTTGTCTTACTTTATTCTCTCCCTTTGCCATATTCCTCCGGGTACACTAGGCTTAAGCCAGGCCATTGTAAATTCCTATAACCTGCAATGTTTTACTCAGTTCATATTGAAAGGATTTTCCGATTGCTTAGTTTGTTTCCTTTAGTCTGCTTTTGTGTAGATGGGATAAAAGGACATTTTAAAGAATGATTTCTTTTTGGAGCTGATTTGTTGAAATTATATAATTTATCCATGGAATTCTCAAATGAGCTTATTATAACAAGTTTCCCTGAAAAGTACATAGGGTTACTAGGAATTACAGCTGACAGAAGTGAGGAAGGGTCACAATCAGTGCCCCAGGATAGAGTCTCCTGGTAGCCAGTATCATGTGAATCACAAGGCTTAAAATTACCTGGCATTCAGTAGAGCTCTACCAGATCTTCCCTTTGGAAAGAGCAGTTTCTTAATCTGCCCAAAAAAGTAAGTGCAAATACTAATTTTCTACAAGTTGGGAAACAGCTTGGAGTATCAGCTATTTATTATTGTTAAGTGGATATGAGCTTTCTTTCCTAATTGGATAGAACTGTTCAGCTCTATGGGACCAATCATAATTTTTGACACTATCATTCCTTGTAGTGATAGTTTATGTGTAAAGTCATTTCTGCAGTAAATAGGATCTATTGAATATGTCATAAAGTCTTTGATGCTAGAAGATGCTAGAAGGATATCTTGCCATGGTAATATGTGGTCTCTAGTTTCTAAAAACTAGAAGATAGATATGCATTCATGGATAGGGGTTTATCAATAGGGAGGCCCATGGAGACTGGACCCTGGACCAGTCAAGCTGCATTATTTGATTTACGTCTGTATTGGGGGACTTGGTACACTGTGGAAAAAAAGATGCCAAGTGCTATTTCAATGTGGAAGGTTAGATGAATGGTGACTTTTCCTCTTTACATAAACAGATGAATTTTCCCTATCCTATTGCCACCACTGTTTCCTGGAACAAATTCTTACTTGAGTTGTTTTTTCTTTTGTGTTGGGTAGCAGGGAGACTGGAGAGGAGAGAGTATATACCCAGTGCTTGCAGAATTGATGCTTATCTTTCTTGGTTCATCTTTTTCCTGAATGACTTCTCCCAAAATGAGACTGAATTGAACTAGATTAGCATACCTCTATACTCCTTCACTTCATTCAGTGTTCACTTCGGGGAGAAATTTAGTGAGGAAGATGCTTGCTATTTTTATGGAAATTTTAAGAAAGTTCATAGTTTCTGAGTCCCACAGATAATTTCCCAATTCTTTTTTTAATCAACAAAAGCCCATACTTATTTTCTCCTGCCAAGTTGTTGCCTAAGGACCATTAATTTGGCACACTGAAAATCTGAGTCTGGAGAGATGGGTTCCAGCCTCAGGTCTGCTGATATCTGTTTGACCTTGACCATGGCACATTGTCTCTGGCTCTTATGGAAGGGGATTGAACTTGGCCATCTCTATAATGCTCTGGCTGTAAAATTAAGTGACCGGTGGCATACTGATCCTCCGGTGCCCTTATCTTCAACCAAAGGGAGAGAATGTGCCCTAGTGTCCTCAAAGCAGGAGGACATTGCTAAAAGTAAATTTGTAACCACAGAATGTAAAAAGCATTGAACGTAGAATCAAAAGACCTGGGCTAGAACCCAGGACTCCTTACTCACAGGCTAACCATGTCACACAAAAACTAAGGTCCTGTGGGGAAAGGGGAGAATTTTATTCCGTGTTCTGAATCACCAAATAATGGAGTTCTATATTATACATTTTATTAAACTTATAACTTATTTTAAGAGATTTGTGTAGTGTATTCATTGAAAGTCTCAACAATTGTTTTCTGCTAATTTGTCCAGTGATTTCTAGTTCCTTGATTCAAGTATCTTTGTTTTTTTCACTATTTGGTAGTGAATAAATTTATGCTTATATGTTGGAAAGTAAATAGCTCTGACCATCCTTGTGAGTTTATTGAAGGCAAGGAATGGCTCCTGGAATGGGTATCTGTACCTCTGTCAAAAGCCAAATCCCATTTAGGGTAAGCAAAATAAATAGACAAGATTTATTCATCTGTAAACAAATGAGTCCCAAATCTATAGAACCATCCCTAAATCATTGGTCTGTACTTGTCACATGACATCCTCTTCTAAACCTAACCCTTCTGCAAATTTCATTTTCTGTTGAGTTCATTAGCATCCCTCCAGTCTTCCAATTTTATGACTTCCTTAACTTTTCCCTTTCAGTCCTCCCTTCCACATCCAGTTTATCTAGTCTTGTCTTTTTATCTCAGCCTTTGTCATGTTATTTTTTCTTTTTGCAAGATAGTGGAGTTAAATGACTTGCCCCAAATCTTGCAGCTTGTATGCATTAGGTGTCTGCTGTTAGATTTGAATTCAGGTCCTCCTGACTGGGGACCAATACTCTATCCATTGTCCCACCTAGATTATTATTTAATACCTCATTGGTCTAACTACTTCTGTCCTTCACACAACTGCTAAAATGATCTACCCAGAGCTCTCATGTGATTATATATGCTAGGTTTAGTATTCCAAGGAAAGAGAAAGATGGCACTGCAAGGGCTAAGCATATGAAATAAGTTTAAGGGCCTATGTAACATGATTGATTGATAGGATGTCCTTAGGGATGGCACAAGATCACATACCAACCATGGCCATACATACATATACACACCTTTCTTTCAAAAAATGACTGCATGTTATCCAGATAGCTTATTCCTGCAAAGTTTCCTCTCCAAACCATTATCTAGTCCACAGGTTTTATAAATACATGAAATGAGTTGGGTGTTAGAATTCTCTAGGTGCCAAGGCCTGTTCTTGTAGTTATCCAGAAGTCCCTTGGACTGTCTTGGCATTCCAATCAGGTCACTTTGTTGCTTGGGAGCACATTGGCTTCCCATTGCCTATAGGATAAAATATGAATGCCTTAGTCTGGCATTCCACCCCCTACTCAACATACCTTCCTGACCTGGCCATCCCCATACATGGAACACTCCCCAATAACCTTTAACTCAAAAGAATCCTTGATTTCCATTAAGTTGGCCCTTCTCACTTCAGTATATGAAACTGGTTTAAAAGTTTTAATATTGATTTGGTGAATTCAAATCTCAACAGTGAAGATAAAAGTCTCCTAGTTAAAAGCCAGGTGAAATTTTATTGTTTATTATCCAGAAACAAATGTGGTGTGACTCCTCTTCCCATTGGAGCCTTAGGTAAGCCTTTTGTGGAGTCCTGACTGACAGAACCCTCAACTCTTCTGCATAAGTTTTAGCAGCATGGTGCAATTTGTTTTTCAGAGGTGGAGAAAATTTCAATTACAATGGGGGTGGGGTAAAGGACATTCATAACTAACTTGAAATCTTTCTTTAGGGTACCAGAATCTTATAAGAAAAGTTAAAGAGCTTTTTTTTTTTGCTTTTATGGTGTACAAAAAAGGGAAAATCACACACTGAGATCTCTCCCCAGATTCCCTAAAATGGAAAACTCGAGCTATGTGGGAACAGTAGGGAAGGGAACCTTTATTAAGCCCAGATAGGAGGGAACCCTTTGTACAATTGCTTCTTAAGCCCAGATACCACACACAGACTATTGGAGATGGTGTGCCAAGTCAAAATGATCCTGCTCAGTATTTGACGTTTGGGAGTTGAGTTTATCAAGCAATAGTCCTTGTCTGACTCAGTCTTAGGCCTGGGCAGAGTGAACCTCTAAAGACCCTACTTTGGGCCTGGTTTTGGAAATCTTCCTGTTGGCTGGCACTGAAGGTAGTCATGCTACTGTTAATTTCTTCCTGTTTTCACCCATTCATGTATATATGCAGCTTCTAGCTTCCGGACCTCCACGACAGAGATGGGGTCTGCTGGGTTGGACCCTCTGGAATAAGCAACACAAGGTAGGAAAGGTAAGTACTCTGCTTACCCTGTCCTGAGCCTTTGAGAAGTTCTCCAGCTCAGGCTTTGGTGAGAAAAGGGGAAAGAGGACTACGAACAGGCTGTAACTTGAGAGTGTTTCTAGAATCCTGGGATCAAATGAAGTCTTTGGCTTCATTCACATTAAGCTCAAATCACACTTTGAACTTGCCTCCATATTTCAACTGCCTTCCCCCTCTGCCCTTTGGTACCCTTCTCTCTTTGGCCAGTTCTGGGAAACTCCAATTTTAGGAAAGGTCTAAAACTAGCATCACTCTCCAGGCTTCATCACCATGTTTCCATGGTTTTTGCTTATATTGTCTCCCCCACCCCGGATCAAATAGAAAGTCCTTGATGGCAGGGACAGTTTATTTTATTTGTGTATGTATTCCTACCACTTAGCAAAGTACCTGGCACATAAGCACCTAATAAACCTAATAAGCACCTAATAAATGCTGAATTACCGGCCCAAGATTTCAACCTCCTGAAGAGAGAGCTGCTTTCTCCCTAAACCCTAACTATCCTAAGATACTGCTCAGATGTTACCTCCGTGAAGTCTTCTCTGATGCCCTGCCAACACACACTTTGTACCTTTGCTCACGAGGGGGGAAATCCAGATTAATGATTTTATTGTTATAGGAAAATAGCTTTACAATGCATAATGGCACTTGTTCTACAATATCATCTATTATTATTTTTTGGTTTTTGCAAGGCAATGGGGCTAAGTGGCTTGCCCAAGGCCACACAGCTAGGTAATTATTAAGTGTTTGAGGTCAGATTTGAACCCAGGTACTCCTGACTCCAGGGCCCATGCTTTATCCAATACCTTTATCCACTACGCCACCTAGCCACCCCCATGGAAGGCTCTTAATAATTATTTGTTGCATCAAATAAATAAAATGTTTTATAGATGGGGAAGCTAGATGGAGCAATGGATAGAACACTGGCCATGGAGTCAGGAGGACCTGAGTTCAAATTTGACCTCAGACATTTAATAATTACCTAGCCGTGTTAACTGTATTGCTTTGCAAAAAACCCCGAATAAATTTTTTTTAAAAAAAATGTTGGTTTTTAATATTGTTTAGCCACTTGCCAGCTTTGAGTTGACAATCCTGGCTATCACCCACCCACCCTGGTCCCTGAAATTATATGTGATTCTCTAAACTCCCCTTTGGGTAGGATTTCACTCTTAATATGAGTAGAATACAAACAGAACATTCAAGAAGCCCATGCTGCCCTACCTGAGATCAAGGTGATGAGCTCCACCCTGGATGGTGACAGAGATCAAGGACGAACTCAGATTACTCCTTATCTGTTCAGGGGAAGGAAATCTCACTGTTTAGTTGTAGATTTTTTGGAAAAAGATGGGGGTGGGGATGAGGAGAAAAATATAGCACCAAAGCTGATTGCTTTCTATACCCAGGCAGAGCTGATTAAGAAAGATGCAGGAGGTTCATCTAAACCTTAGTCTTCTGGGGAAAGGCCAGATCTGTCACTGGACTAAAAAGTACCTGAGAAGGATGGTAGAAGTTGGTGCTTAGTCCTATTGCCAACCTTGGTAGAGGTTTATCTTGCCTCAACATGAGCTCAGGCTTACCAGATACTTACCCCACCCCCTGCCCAGGGATCCAAGTCTCCATTTGAAAATATGATGTTGCTTGCAGCTTTGAGATCTGGAAGGGATAAGCAGAATATGAGCAAAAAAAGTGAGCCAAAATTTAAGTCTATTTGCTTATTGGGGTTCAGGAAAACCCAGTGGTAGAATGCATAATCCTGAAGTCAGGGATATACCCAGAAGAATCATAATTGGCTTCTGTCAATTCCTTTTTGGGGGGTGCCTCAAGTAGGCTGGAACAGAACCCATGGAAGGATGAACTGATGTTCCCTCCATATGTTTTAACAGTGTGGATCAGAAATGATTAGTGACTTACTTTTCCCCCAGAAGTTGGTCTGCATCCAACTTTCCCGGGGCCTGACACCCCACCTTGCAAAACAGTACTTCTCTCGGAGGTCACTGGTGAATAGGATCTCAGGGAACATGTCAGTTACGTTATTGCTGTCAAAGGTGAGGTTGATTTCAGTGCAGGCCTGAAAAACATCCCACCCCAAGAAGCCGCATCAAGGCAGGGTCACAGGTAGGGTTTCCATCTAGTCATCACCCAACTGTCCCCAGCCTCGTACCTGATAATCCCAGGCCTCAGCACTGGGGCCTGTGCCACAGCCTGTGGGATCTGCACACTTGTGGTAAAGTTTGTAGATGTCATAGCATGGCTCTGTCCCAGAAGCATTGTAAAGTAGTCCTAAGAGCATGGAAGGAAAGGGTTGGCAACATTCAATACAGTGTCCAGGCTCACATGCATGAGCTCTACCGTCACATTCCCAATAATTAAATGTTAAAATCCTTTTACCATCCACCCCCTACAGCAGAACCAATGTTTTCCTCCTCAGTGGTGTTTCAAGTGTTCTGTTTGCTCTAGCTCAAGTAGTTTAGATACAGGACTGGGAAATCTTGGAAGAGCCAATCCCATCAATCCCATTCCCTCCTTTCCCAAATGAAGTACACTCCAGTGTGAATGTGTGCCAACACTGTACTGCCCAAGGCCCTGCCCCCAAGAATGCTCATTTAATCTGCACATCCCTCTGCTAGGAGCTGGCATGGGGAGCAGACGGGTCCAGGCTTGCCCGATGACGCCGAAATCCCTAACTGCAACAAGCCAATGGCAGGCAAGAGCTTTCTTGTCTATATTGACAGGCACTCCCCAGAAGTAGCCTGGCCCAGTGGAGGCACTGGGCATCATGTCTCTGGTTTCAGCCACATATCCCCAGAAGCTGGTGGAAGGAGTTGGAACTCTGTGGCAATTGGGGGTCTTGTGTGATGTGACCCTCCAAGTTGGTGGTGTCTGTTTCCCTGCCCACCGCGTGGTCCTGGCTTCAGCCAGTGGCTACTGCCGGGCCCTGTTCCTGGGTGACATGGGTCTGGAGTCCACTGTTCCATTACAGGGTATTCAACCTGGGGGGCTGGAGAACGTGCTCAACTTCATTTACTCTGGGAGACTGCACCTCTCAGCAGACAACATCAAGGAGACAAGACAGGCGGCTGAGGTCCTGCTGATCAGGGACGCCATTCGCCTCTGCCATGCCTTCCAAGATACCTCCATGGCCACACCTGGAAAAGTCACTGAAGCCCCTCAGGATGAGCCCTATGTCCGGATGCAACAGGATGCCTTGAGTGAGTTACTGGAGAGAATGGGGATATAGGGAACTAGAGAGCCAACAGTGTTTGAGCCAATGGTGAGGTGGCTGGGGACAACTGTAAGATTTCTGGAGGTGGGGTGGCTCCACTTTCCACCATTGTTGCCCACAGAACTTGAAGGCCCTGCCCAGGCCACATCCACTACGGAGACTTATCTCACCTGTTCCAAAGCCCTGAGAAACCACATGCCTGCTGGTGCCCTGCCAGCCCTGCAGCCTGAACAAGCCTGCCCACGAGCTACTGTCCCTACTCTGCTTGTCCTGGGAGGGCGTGGACCCAACAACCAACTCAGTGGGGACATGTGGGCCATGAGGCTGGCTAATGGGAGCTGGAGGCAAATGGGGAAGCTGGCCACACCACTATACAATCATGCTGTGGCTGTACTCGGGGGCTTCCTCTACATCCTGGGAGGCCAGTCCAAGTTTGACCCAGCAGGCCAGCATCCTTCCAATGAGGTGAGAGCCTTGCATGAGGCCCTATAGTAGAAGCAGTCAGGGAAAGCGTGAGACAAGAGTGAGATGAGCTTTGAGAGAGCCAGCATTCAAAATCCAGGGGAGACCTCTCAACCTTTCCCCTGGCCTTTACTAAGGTGAAAGATTTTCCCAAGCAGAGATGTTCTGCAATCTTACTGCACTGCCAGGCTTATCTAGCTGGGAAAAGTCCAGTGATGTCCTTCCTTACCAATATGCCTCCAAGTCACCAAGGGTCCCTTCCTGGTCATCCAGACTGGGGAGCTCTACAGCCAGTTCTGCCTGAAATCCAAGGAATCCCTCTGGCCAATAATTAGGGCTTCTGTTTGCCCTTCTGAATGGGTTACCACAGGCAGCCACAAGGAGGGAGGGCTAAGTGAATGGGGACTCTGCCCTGGAACACAAACCCTACTCACAGTGATTCCTGGATCCCTAGGTATTTCGATTTGATCCCCAACATGGTGCCTGGCTACAGGCAGCCAGCATGCTTCAAAGAAGAAGTAGATTCCATGGGGCTGTCCTGGGTGAGACCATTGTGGCTGTAGGTGGTGGGACACTTCTGGGCAAACTCACCTGCACTGTGGAAGCTTATGAGCCTGTTCAAGATACCTGGAAGTGGCTGGTGCCTTTCCCTATGCCTGTGGCTGACCATGCTGGAGCCACACACGAGGGCCTTCTTTATATAGCAGGTGAGCTAAGTGAAAGAAGGTTCCCTTTTTCTGTTCAACTGGAGAAAGAGAGGAGGGGAAGGGGGTGGGGGTATATGCAGAAGAATGGCCAGTGAGAGACTGGCATGCTGTCCAAATTCTTAGCCTTGATGGGAGCTTGAGCAAGTTTAGGGACCAACCACACACCAACATTTCTTTCAGTGGGAAAGAAACAAAAGAATTCACTTTCTAAATAGTTGCATAGTCTGAAAACATAAAGCAAGTTCCCAGGAGGGGTTAGATCAGAGGCTCCCTTCTTTATCATCCACCCCTTTGTCAGTCTAGTGGAGTCTCTGTACAACTTCTCCTAACTCTTTTTTAATGCAAAAAATACATAAGTGAAAGTTACCTTAAACTGCAGACTTTTGGAAAGTCCTATATAGCTTTGTGTGTATACACACACACACACACACACAAATACACACATGAATGCACTCATGGATGGATGGGGAAAGAAGGAAGAAGGAAGGGAGAACAGTGTTAAGAACTCCTGGTTTAGATAAACCAAGAAAATCTTGGGTATAGGGCAGGATGGATCGAGGCTCTAGGGACCAGGCCTCCAGAACCATGCCTGCCCTATTCAACATAGGATGTTTAGAGTTTCCTTCCCCACCCAAGGTGGCTTCTCTTCAGGCAAGACCTTAAATCTACTGAGCAGTTACCTTCCTCGTCTGCATCGCTGGGTCCCCAACCACCCACTGACTTTCTCCCGCTGTGAACACAGTCTTGCAGCTTCTAGAAACACCCTCTTCTGTGTTGGAGGCCGGACCCTTACTCCAGTGAGTATCATAGGAAGAAGCTGGAGGATGGGGGAAGAATGGGCTTGGTTTATCTGAGCAAGGGGGTCAGGCATTAAATAATGTAACCCACCCCATTCCACCCTATCCCTAAATTCATTTCCATCTTATAAGTGAAAAAACTGAGTGCCTAAGATCATGCAGATAGCTCATAGCAAAATCAGAATACAGGTCTCCTGAAAATGTGTATTATTCCTATCCTGATGTAAATTCTTGAGAATCCTAGCCTTCTTGGGAACTCCTAGGACTCTGAAGGACAGGCAGCTAGATATGACTGATAATCACTCATGTGCACAGGCAGGGACATGGGTCCATGTTGCTGAGACCGAGTGCTACAGCCCAAGCACAGACCAGTGGACAGTTCTGCGTCTCATCTCCCTGGGCCGATGCCAGCTGAGCATGGTTGGGCATGAGGACCAGCTCTATGTAACAGGTGGGGGCTCTCTGAGCACCAGGACCAAGGAGGCTATAGTCCTGGTGTCCAAGCCAGCAGGCTGGGCCTGGCAGGAGGTGGGCTTCCTGCCACAGCCACTATTGGATCATGCTTCTTGCATCTTTTCCTTTCCTGGAGTTCCAGCCCCAGAGGAGTGAGAAACCCATAGTGAACCTTCTGGTTACCAGTGAAAAGCAGATGAGGCCAGCAGGAAAATTACAGCAAGGAGAGAAGTGCTGCCCACCTTAATCTGGTCTCCCTTCTCTGAGCATCATGTGACCATCTGGGCCCCAGTGAACTACTGAATAAAGATGAATATAACTCAATCCAGATGCACTAGTGGAGCTGTCAGGCAGGACAAGTAGAAGGGGAATCCTAGACTCTGGCATTTCCAGCCCCAACACTCACTCGGAGAGGTACAACCCAGAATAGAGATGATAGGGACAGACTCATGGGACTAGAGCAGAGGGACAAGCCCAAGGACAAGCCCTACATCCGATACTCACTGAATTTCAGAGCCATAGTAACCAGGGACAATGCCAACACATGTATCTCCTTAATCCTTGTTGGTGAGATGGGAGCTCTGCCACTTTACTAACAGGTTCTCAGACAAATCACTACCCCTCTATGGAGTTCAGTTTCCTCATCTGTAAAATAATGGGGCTGGCCAAGGATGATCTGTAAAAGTAGGAACAGCAAATATTTACATAACACTGAATGTTTTGCAAAGTTCTTCATTCATTCCTTTGTTTGATCCTCATAGGAGGTAAAAGCTATTATTCCCATTTTTACAGATGAGGAACCCGAGGCTGAAATAGGTGTTAAGTGACTCATCCAGGGTCACACACCTGGTAAGTATGTGAAAGTGTATTTGAATGTCAAGGCTTCCTAACTCCCACTTCCTTGACTCACTGTACCACCAAAGTATTGTGAGGTCTCATCCAGCACAAATCCTTATCTTTTGTTTAGGTCAGCTGTCTTCCATGAGGAGGTAAGAGCAACGTTCTCTCTACTCTTCCCTAGTCCCTACTGCTTCTCTGACGCTCACCTTACCATCACTTCTACACTCTTTTCTTCCCATCCCAATAGTCGTCTTCTCTCCATTTCTGTTGGGCTCATCAGGCAGAGGGTGTCAGTAAAAGGAAAACTGCCAATACTTGGCCCCAGGAAGCCAACAGGGAATGGGACTCCATGATGAAACAGTTCCTCATTCACATTCTTTTGCTTTATGAACATGAATTTCTAACCTAGTCCTAAACTTGAGTTCTCACAGAATACCAAAAACACCAGATCAATAATGGACCATTCAACCTATGTCTCAAATTGCTGATTACTGGGAAGGAGATTGGTCAGATACCCTTCGACCCAGCAGACTCCCAGAGCTAGCTCACCTTAAGGACTCTGAAGACTTACCAGTCAGCTCCCTGAGGCCCCGGATCTGATTTTCTGCATGAAGTAGCCGATCACATCCCACCTGGCAAGAGACATTCTGGTCAGTCTCCCTTCTTAACTTATTGGAGAGTAAAGTTCAGGAACTCTGAGGGTGGGAACATAAAATTTCCAGGACCATGGTCTTGCCTCTCCCCGCATCTCTGGCACAAACTGGGAGGATAATTTTAGTGACACTGGAGGGAACTTTGGTACCAGGGACAAAACTGGAGGCAGTGAGAGAAGTGAATATGGAAACAAAATTTGAATTTTTATTCAGAAGCCTTGCATTTGAATCCCAGCTCTGTTGTTTATTGCCAGTGTGACTCTTAGCTAGTCACCTCACATCTGTAGGCCTGTTTTCTCATTGTAATAATGAGGGGTTTAGGACAGATGATCTGGAAAGTTCCCTTCAGTTCTCAAACCACTAAATTTCAAACTTTTAAGTGGCTGGACTTCAAGCCTGAGTTCACTGTCCCTTCTTAACCTTGTTGGAAAAAGCTCATATGGCTATGTAGTCAAGAACACCTTGCCAGTCTCAAACAAGACTACTCTGGTTCAGCTAGGGCACTCATCTCTGCCTCCTTCCATTTGCTGGGATTCTGTTAATTTAGGAACAAGAGGCTCTTGCTCAGGTTGGGAGCTCTGGCAAATGTTCTTCCACACTCTCCCCCAATGTCCAAGAACCCCTGGGACTTCTTACCTTGACAGGATTGGCTGGGAAATGGCCCATGAAATCAGTTGGGTAGGGGTAGTCCATCATTGTGATCATGGTGAAGGCATTTCGGGCAAACTCAAACAACTGGATGAGGGCTGAGTCATTTGAGGGCTGTGTGCAAGTACCCATTTCCTGACTGATTCTGTCAAAGGCTTTGAGGAGAAGAAGAAAAGAAGGAATGCGCTAATCCTCACATCCAGAGGGATGCTATGGCCTAAGCAAAAAGGAGCTAAGATAGTATTTTTGAGTCCAATGCACACATCATCTCCTCAAATGACTCAGGGTCCAGGAAGCAACATTTTCAGAGAGAAGGGGATTCCTAAATCCTGGGCAATCTTCTCATTACAGGAGGGCTATCCATTGATATCCAAGGCAGTATGGTTCAGGGGAAAGAGCACTTAATCAGGATGCAGGTCTCTGTCATCACCAAATCACTGTGTCTTTAGGCAAGTGACCTTGCGCTTCAGTTTTTTTTTAACAGTGAAATGAGGATAATATCACCTGCTCTGTCTCTATTCCAAAGATGCTTAATGACCAAGTAAATTAGTATATGAGAAACAGCAGAAAGAATTACTGTTACCTCCTTGTAGGAACAGGTCTCTGATCAGTCTGAAGGCTTCTCGCACTCCCTGGACACACTTAGGGCTGTAATTCTCAAAGTCCTGGGGAGGAGGGGAAACCCCAAAGCATATGAGTCCCCCCTCTATTCCTATGCTCTTTCCTTGGGGAAAGTCATGGCAGTGCAGAACACAGAGGTGAGCTGTAGAATACAGGATCTATGGTGCCCCCAATTCAATATAATTCAACATTAAAGACAAAAATGAAGCAGTCTTTGTTTGCAAGGAGTTTACAAGCTAGTACATGGGATACAACAAGCACCTAGATCATTCAAGGGCTGCTGGAAGCATGATGCTAGGATGTTCCAGCCTGGGCAGAGGCCCCTGCTGGAACAAGGAGGGTTGAGGGCTCCTGTAGACTGGGGTGCTGGTCCAACTTACAGCAGTGACATCTCTGAAGAACTGCCTGGAGTCGCCGACACCAGCGATGGACAGCACAGGGGCACTTGCAGCCAGTGCTCCTGCCACCAGATTGGGGTACTTCATCCTCATGTAGGCACTGAGCATCCCTCCGTAACTGGGGAGGCCACAAGAGAAGACCCTGTCTGAGACACTCCTTCCTCCCAAGTCTCTCCAGCTTTGTCTCCCCAACACATGCCCTCCACTCCTGCCAGGCCTAGACTCCTATTGTTCCTCTGGAAATACTAAACTCTAAACTCCACCCCACCTTCAAACCCCAGTTTTATAAAATGGAGGCTGTAATACTTGTGCTGTCTACCTGACTGAAGGTGGGGGGAGTATAGAATTTTCTGAACTGTAAAGTGCTATATGAAAACAATCTCCATTCATACTTCAAGGCCTACACCACAGAAGTATCTATGTCATAAATATATTCTTCCACTTTCAAGCCTGGAAAGTAGATCAAATTCCCCAAAGCCTGGAATAGTAGCACAGTGAGGGAAGTGAGGTAAGCTATCCTTGGGATCTGAAGGAGAGAATTTTAGAACTAATAAGATGTCTTCCTGACATTGAGGTGAGTCTCCTTAGCCTTTCTAGTCCTCAGTTTCTTCATCAGGAGATAGGGATGCTGTTTTTCTCTTCAGAAGAGTGTTGAGAAGATTAAATAAAATGAAGCTTCATGATAAAAAGAAAAAATGAGGGGGCAGCTAGGTGGTGCAGTGGATAGAGCACCGGCCCTGGAGTCAGGAGTACCTGAGTTTAAATCCAGCCTCAGATACTTAATAATTACTTATCTGTGTGGCCTTGGGCAAGCCACTTAACCCCCATTGCAAAAACTAAAAAAAAAATGAATCCTACAAAGGCAGCTATTATCATTTGTCAATCAATAAACATTTATAAAGCACTTTGGGCCAGTGTGTGCTAAGAGAATTGAGGCAGCTAGGGTCCACAAGGATATAGGCAGGTAGAGACAGAATTAATACAAGAGAATGTTGAAACAAAGGCAGTGGTAGCTGGACAGATCAGGAAAGACCAAGATACTTAAGCTCAGCCTGGAATAAAACCAGGGACTCTAAAGCAAAAGTGAGAAGGGAACTCCAGACATGGGGAAGAGCCAGGACAAAGGCCCAGAGAGAAGAAATAGAAAGACACCATGAAAAAATAGCAAGGCCAGTTTGGCTTGAATGGAAAAAATGTGAGGATGAATACAGTTTAATAAGCCTAGGAAGATGGGCTGGAGTCAGATTATGAATATCTTTAACAGTCAAACAGAGGATTTTGCATTTGTTGCTAAGTAGTTTACTGAATAAGGGAGTAATGTAATTACTGGTAGCTTCATGGGGGGGTCGGCTTAGAACAGAGGGAGGATTAAGGCAAGATCCAGAAAGAGGCAATTGCAAGAATTCATGGGAAGGGTGATGAGCTGAGTAGGGATGATAGCTACAATAATGGAGAGAAAGGGACTGTTCCTGGATGAACAAGATAAGAGGTGGGTATCAAGGATAAGCAATGTTTTGAATCTAGGTGACTGGAAGAACAATGGTATTCTCAACAAAAATAAGGAAGTCTGACAGAGGGGTGGGTTTGGGAGGAAGGATAATTGATTTGTTTTGGACACATTGAATTTATTATGCCTATTTCACATCCAGTTCAAAATGTCCAACAGAAAATTCATTACTATTAACTGTCACCAATAGAGGAGTGGCAGGGCCTGGGAATATACTTGTTCTAGGGTTTGGATTATCATTTAGAAATCCAAAACACTGCAGGTTATTTAGGAAAACCAAATTTCAAAATGTCCCTTAGTGCCCTATTCCAGGGCCGTTCAATGAGCCTGCGGGTTTATTAAATGCTTTAGTAAACAAAGCCAAGCTACCGCAGACTCTCACTAAAATGGCAAGTCAAAATATAAAAACTTTTAAAAGTAAGGTTGGACAGCTCTGCTCTACTCGAAACTTCTGATAAGCTGAGCACCAAGGGAAATATGGCAGAGACTGTGGAGGAAGAATCTGGGGCTGGAAAGACAGTGAGGTTGATCCTAAAAGGCCAAGCTTGTGAACACCTGCAGCTCCTTGGACACCATATGGCTGTACAGGAACATACCTCCCTCCAAAGGTAATGACAGGCACATTCTCAATCTTATACTCCTTCTGGAGAGCCTGGATCAATACAGCAAAGTCAGCCAAGGCCTGCTCCACTGTAAGCAGGGATGTATTTCCCTTCTTGGTGGACTGGTCCCCAAATGGGAGGGACTTTCCATAGTAGCGCTGGAAAATAAGAATAAAAAACCAGACTGACCTCAACAATCTAATCCCAGCCCAGCATCAGACTCCACTGGCCAAGACCAAAATTGACCTGTTCCCCAGTTGGTCTCCTTTTCAGGTCACAGGCAAATTCACTGTATAGGGATAGCTCAATTTCATTTTGTAGCATCAAAATGTGTGTGCGAGACCCCAGCATGTTATATGATGACAAAGGCAGGAATGATAAAGAGAAGAGGTCGGACTTCAAATGCCCGAAATTATTCAAAATAGTTTCATTCCAATTGTATGAACTTGGTGAAAATAACTAAACATGCAACTTTTCTTTTAAAGTCTGAGTAAAAAACTATCAAGGCTGTATGAACATGGGTCAGACTGTCCTTGAGCCCAACAGTTGATGTTCTGATACAAAAGCAGAGCTGCAGGGGCAGCTAGGTGGCACAGTGGAAAGAGTACTGGCCCTGGAATCAGGAGTACCTGAGTTCAAATCTGACCTCAGACATTTAATAATTACCTAGCTATATGGCCTTGAGCAAGCCACTTAACCCCATTGCCTCGCAAAACAACAACAACAAAAACCCTAAAAAAAGAAAAAAAAAGAAAAAAAAAGAAAAAGCAGAGCTGCTCTGACACGAAGCAAAACAAACATTGAAGGGAGAGAATGGGGGCATGATCTGTTCCTCTCCTTATCTGGAGAATCAGCCCACTGTTATCTGCCCCAGCAAAGAGCCCCAAATTTGAGAAAAAAAAAAAACATTGTACCCACATGTTCAGCAAAAACGACCAGAGCCTCCTCAACTGATGCTAGTTCCAGAATGAAATCGCAGTTATTGGCAAAGTCCCAGATATCTGCTTCATTTCCCGTATAAAAAAATATTGGTCCTGTTGCCTTCTTCCAGAACTTCTCTGTAAGACAGACCAAGAGAAAGAGAGGGAGTATTCTATTTGTCAAAGCAAATGTCCTGGGTTATCCGCTCCAGGGAAAAAGTTTTATTGTAGTTTTCTCCCATTCCCAAGGAACTCCAAGACTGATCACCAACAAAAAGGGCTGACCTACAGGGGATTCAGTCAAAACCAACATTCCTTTCCCTCAAGGGGCTTATGTTCTGCAGGACAGGACAGGGCTTTACCTAAAGCCCTGAAGTAATGGTTTCCCCATCTACTAGGCCCCTCCTGGTGAGACAGTTTGGCAAAAATATAGAGTGAGTCTTCCACTGCCCACACTGCCAATGACCTTTGCCACTCAACCAATGTATTAGTATAAATGTATGTTCATACAACATACATGGGATGGGGAGGGTCCTAGTTGGGCTCCTCTGCTCTCACTTTCTTCACCAGACCTCACCTGTCACCAGGAACCGCTGGAGAAACATATTGTTGCCATAGCTCTCAAAGTTGAAATGATCCAAAATCTGCTCAAACCATCGTTCCTGGAAGTCCACCTGGGAGGCTTCTTGAACTGGGGAGAGATGCACTAGGTTAGCAATTACTCCAGTCAAAGGATGTGGGACCCAGAGCTGGGAGGACACTGTGCCTGTGAGAGCAGCGCAGGTACCTATATTCTACTGCTGCTGGCTATACCCAACTGGCCATGGACCATGCTTCACATCTGATCTATCTACCACCAGAAAAGAAATGCCTGCCTTGAAATCTTGTCATCTGCTCTCCCCTAACTCCCTCCCCTCCTTTATTATTAGTTTTTTAATTATTTGCTCTAGAAACAGTAAACAAATCTGGGCCTGACAGCCAATTGCCCTATTGACTCACCATCTCTGTGACTATACAGATCACAACTCCTTTCCCTGACCACAACTCTATGATTTTCTGTAAATTCCTTAAGGGTTTTCTTAAGATATTTCAAAGCTCACAACTAAGCCTAAATCACTATTAGGTGAAGAGCCAGCAAAAGAAGAAGTGGTCAAACAGGAAGAGAACCAAAAATGTGTCACAGAAGCCAAGGGAGTTTTCAAGAATAGTCTCAAGAGTTGCTGCAGTCCAAGAAGGGCAAAGCAGTAGGAAGGGCTAATGGACTTAAGCAAATTAAAAGATTTTAGACAATCATAAGAATGAATAAGTGGCAAGTAGAAAAATAAGAGACAAGTGCAGATGACCCTTTAGAGAAAGAGTGAGGAAGGAAGAATGGTGGGGGGGAGGGAGGAGGAGGGAGAAGAGACGAAGTCAGATCTGAGTGGACATTTTTAAGGATGAAGGAGTTCGAGTATGTTTATGGGCAGTGGAGGGATGCAGAGGCTGACGATGGGGTGGGGGAGGGGAGGAAATGAATGCCTGGTCCAGCCAGCTTCTGGGGGGGGAAAAAGAGAAATGGAGGTTCCTTGAGGGCAACTAAAAAAACCAATGACAAGCATTTATTAAGTGCCTACTCCGTCCACATCGGCAAGGTAAAACCAAAATGAAGCAGGCCCTGCCGAGGGGAGCTCCCGGGGCATTTGGGAAGAACGGGGGCACTAGGTGCGGGGGGGGGGGGGGGGGGAGGGGCTCCAGGGGCTGGGCACTCACCCCGGGTCCCCCCGCTGCTCGGGTCTAGCCTCAGCCCCAGCAGCAGCAGCGGCAGACCCCAGGTCGGGGGGAGGCGCGGGCCCCGCGGGGCGGCAGACAGCATGGCCCCGGGGCCCATGGGCGCGAGTGGCCCCGAGCGCGGCCCGCCCGGCTGGGACCGCCGAGGAGGGTCAGGTGACCGGCCGCACGTGATCCCAGGGCCCCCGGGGCCGGTCACGAGGCGGGCCCCGCGCACCGCCGTGCCCCCGTGCGCTCAACGGGCGCAGCGCCCCCTGCCGGCGGCGGGGCGGCCCTCCCCCAGAGTCACGTGCTCCGAGGCCCCGCCCCTCGGGCCGGCGGCGGGAGGCCGAGGCAGGAGAGCCCGCCACGGCCGTGCCAAGCCATCGGCACCGGCCGAGACCGGGGCGAGGCCCCGAAGACGCGGCCGAAAAAGCCGAATTAGAACCCAGGCCCGGGAGGGAGCACAGCAAGGACTCGTGCCCCTCGTGCTTCGGCCAGGAGCCAGGGCTGCAGCCCGCTCAGCCCCGCCGCCCCGTCCCACGGCTCCGTCTCGGGGGCGATATTCGGTCCTGCGGCGGTGCCCGCTGTGGGCAGGGAGGCCTGGCAGAGAGCCCGGCAGTGCCCTGTGACCCGCGCCGCCCTCAGCTCTAACGTGGGCAGAAGACCTGGCTTCCCTGCCCTACACACCTGCCCTCCTCCGCACCGGGGCCTCCATGGCCGACCCCGGGCTTCTCCGCCAGCCAGACCCTCGGAGCTGGCTTCACCTGGATTTCAACTAAAGTTCTACCTTTTGGGCAACTAGGTGCGGGTGGGCAGAGCACCAGCCCTGGAGTCAGGAAGACCTGAATTCGGATGCGGCCTCACACACTTAATAATGACCTAGCTGTGTAACGCCGGGCAAGCCATAGCCCCATTGCCCCACAAAAAGAAAAACAAAAAAATGAAGTGACCCCTTCTGCTAGAAGTTTTTGCTTCCAAGATCTTACTGCATTTTCATTATCTCTACTTTATCTTATTTGTATGTAGTTGTATGTAGTTGTTCCCATACTGTCTTCCCATTATACTTAAAAGCAGGGACTTGTTTTGCAATGCTTTGTATCTCCAGTGTCTGGCAGATAGTAGGCACTTAAAAGGTTCTTGATTTCTTCTCTGTAGAAAGGTGGTATAGGCATACCTCGTCTTATTGTGTTTTACACATAATTGAGATAATTGAGTTTTTTACAAATTGAAGGTTTCTTACAACTCTGAATTGAGTAAGTGTATTGGTGACATTTTCTCAATGGCAAATGCTCACATTATGTCTCCGTGTCAATTTTTGGGGTTTTTTTTGTTTGTTTTTTGTTGTTGTGTTTTTAGATTTTTCAAGGCAGTGGGGTTAAGTGGCTTTCCCAAGGCCACACAGCTAGGTCATTATTAAGTGTCTGAGACCAGATTTGAACTCAGATACTCCTGACTCCAAGGCTGGTGCTCTATCTACTGCGCCACCTAGTCTCCCCTCTGTGTCAATTTTTTGATAATTCTTTAAAATTTTTTTTTGCAAGATAATGGAAATAAGCGACTTACCCAAGGTCACCCTGTTAAGCAAGTACTAAGTGTCTGAGGTCACATTTGAACTCAGGTCCTCCTGACTCCTGGGCTAGTGGTCTATCCTCTGTACCACCTAACTGCCCCCATTTTTGGCAATTCTTACACTATAGGGTGATCAGTGATCTATGGACTTTGATGTTATTATGTAATTGTTTTGGGCCTTCAGCAACCACACCCAGATAAGACGGGGAACTTCATCATAAGAACTGTGGATATTCTGACTGTTTCATTGACCAGCTGTTTCTCTCTCTTCTCTCTCTCTCTCTCTCTCTCTCTCTCTCTCTCTCTCTCTCTCTCTCTCTCTCTCTCTTCTCTCTCCTCCTCCTCCTCCTCCTCCTCCTCCTCCTCTTCCTCCTCCTCTTCTCTATTCCCTGAAACAATAATATTGAAATCAGGTCCAACCTTACAGTGGTCTCTAAGTATTCAAGTAAAATAAACATAGTTGCCTGTGTCTCTCACTTTAAATCAAAAGCTAGAAATGATTAAGCCAAGTGAAGAAAGTATGTTGAAAGCTGTGAAGACCAAAAGCTAGGTCCCTTTCAACAAACAGTTGACTAAGTTTGTGAATGCAAAGGAAAAGTTTTTGAAGGAAATTAAAACTGCATTTTTTTTAAGGTTTTTGCAAGGCAATGGGGTTAATTGGCTTGCCCAAGGCCACACAGCTAGGTAATTATTAAGTGTCTGAGACCAGATTTGAACCCAGGTACTCCTGACTCCAGGGCCGGTGCTTTATCCACAATGCCACCTAGCCACCCAAAACTTCATTTTTTAGAAATTAAGTATTTTTCATTTAAGGGATATACTTTTAGACATAATATTATTACATACTTAATAGACTACAGTATAGTATAAACATAACTTTTATATGTACCAGAAAACCCTGAAAATCCTATAGCTTGCTTAATTTGATATTTGCTTTATTGGGATGATCTGGATCCAAAGCTACAATATTTCTGAGGTATGCCTCAGGATAATAGGATAAAGGGAAGGTTTATCGCTAATCTTTTGCGTTTTTGTTTTTTGTTTTTTGCAAAGCAAACAGGGTTAAGTGGCTTGCCCAAGGCCACACAGCTAGGTAATTATTAAGTGTCTGAGACCAGATGTGAACCCAGGTACTCCTGACTCCAGGGCCAGTGCTTTATCCACTGCACCACCTAGCAGCCCTGATCTTTTGCATTTTTATCACCATTTCCAGACTGAGTTTGACACACAGGTTGGTTGGTATCCTTTGTCTTACATAGAACTGTGGGTCTCAAGGGCCTTGAATGCCACACAGGGGAGTTTGAATTTTGTTGTTTAATTAGTCTGGTCTTGGTCTGAAGGGTTGATGGCTTTACTGATGAGGCAGAAAGTAGAACAGATTGAGTAGAGGTAGGAGGACTTGTTAGGAAAGGAATGTATTAGTTTGCTTGGGTGGTACTGAAGACCCATCTTAGTGCTAATTAAGTTCAGTCATGTTCAACCTTTTGTGACCCCATCTTTCTTGGCAAAGACACTAGATAGTGTCTTTGCTATTTCCTTCTTCATTTTTCAGATAAGGAAACTAAGGCAGACTGGTAAAATGACTTGTCCAGGGGTCACCCAGCTAGTAAATATTTTAGGCCTAATTTGAACTCAGGGAGAGGAGTCCTCCTGATTCCCAGCCCATTGCTCTATCCATTGTGTCACCTAAGACATAACAGACACAATAGATATTTGTTGTAGTAGTCTGGTGGCAATGGGAACAGAGAGGAAAGGAGAGATGAGAAAACATGAAGTTGGAGACAGTAAAGAACTTTTGACTAACTTGATATATGGGAGCAGATAGAGTGTAGAGTGCAAACTAATTCAAGGCTCTTAACCCGGGAGACTTAGGGAAATCACAGTCCCAAATAAGGAAATCACAAAGAGGAGGAGATTTAAGAAGAACGCTCATCTGCTCCATTTTGTACATGTTGTTTGAGATGGCCTTTAGCCAGTTGGAGATCCCAGAAGAAAAGCTAAAATTGAAGATAATAGATTTAGGAATTTTTTTTCCTCTTTTCTGTGCCAACTCCTACCCTAGTCCCCAACATAAGGCTAAGCACACATTGGGTCTTAATTGAAAACTCACATTTAATTTAGTAAAGAGGTTGCTAAAAAAATGACAATGGATCCAGTTTCTACTATTGTTTTGTTCTCCTAAAGGTTCTTGGTCTTCATCAAAACTATAATTAAGGCTGGGAAACCTGTACTTTGCTTCAGGGCAGTAAAATTTAAAGGGATCTATCCTCAGACTCTAGCTGTGTAACCTTGAACAAGTAATTTAATTTCTATTAGCCTCCATTTCCTCAGCTGTAAAATGAAGATAATAATAGTACCTACCTCACAGGGTTATTGTGAGATCAAATGAGATATTTGTCAAACCTCTTAGTGCAGTAGGACCTATAAGTATTCCCTTCCCCTACTCCCTATCCATCACACCAGACACTGGAGATAAAAAAGACTAAATTGAAATATTCTCTACATTCAGGAAGCTTATATTCCACCAGGGAGTCATGTACTTTTAAAAGTTTATGCAAAAGAAATAGGAAGAAATTTTTAGTGGAAAGGCATGGCAGCTTGGGGATTGGGATGTCAGGAGATGACTGGCAAGCAGGCAGGTTTGGGGGGCTCAAAGTGAGAAAGACTTCATAGCTAGGCATGGGAGCACAGGACTGAAATTCCAGCTGTTAGGGAGGCTGAGGCTGATATATCTCTTATGCCCCTCAGTTGATTGACAAATGTTTAATGCTCCTGCTATGCCCCAGACATACTACTAAGTAACAGGGATACAAATTAAAAAAAAAAAGACAGTGTCTATCCTCAAAGAGCTTACTATCTAATAGAAGAAGGCAATAGAAAAGAGAGCT
Source organism: Macrotis lagotis (assembly GCF_037893015.1). NCBI lineage: Eukaryota > Metazoa > Chordata > Mammalia > Peramelemorphia > Peramelidae > Macrotis > Macrotis lagotis. The sequence continues at coordinate 278,135,510 of NC_133658.1, read as the reverse complement.
GAAAAGTGGGAGGGTGAGGGAGGCTGGAGATGGGGGGTTAGGGATGAGGAAGAGGCCTGGAGGGTAGACCAGTTGTTCCAGGGAGTTGAAACCAAGCAGAGCTGCCAATGGAGAATGGAGAGGAAAATTCTGAGCCCTCTCTAAAGAAGTTAAAATAACTACAAAGATAATTTGTTGTTCAGTTCGACTCCTCATGATCTCATTTGGGATTTTCTTTGCAAAGTGTGGTCTGCCATTTTCTTCAGCTCATTTTATAGATGAGGAAACTGAGGTCAACAGGGTTCAGTGACTTAGGGTCACAAAGGTAATGATTGCATTTGAACTCAAGACCTATCATTTAGCTGTTCATACAAAAAAAACAATACATACAAGGAAATTCAGGACAGTCTCCCAGGGAAAGAACTGATATTAAGGAGGACTGAGAAAAACTTGCCTAAGGCAGAACTTTGGTTGAGATCTGGAGAAAGACAGGGAATTCAGGAAGCAGGGATGAGGGAGAAGAGCATGGAAGGGATAGCCTGTGAAAATTTTGTGTAGTGTTTGAGGAGTAGCATGAAAGTCAGTGTCACTGAATGACAGAGTATGTGGAAGGGAATAAGGTGTTAAGAATTCTGGCAAAGTGGTAAGGGATCAGGTTATGAAGGGTTTTAAAAGTCAAAAAGTGGGTTTCATATTTAATCCTAGAGATAGGAGGGAGCCACCGGAGTTTGCTGAATGGGGATGGGATCTGGGTGACATGGTCTGACCGTATTATAAAAAAAAAATCATTTTGACAACTGATGGACTGGAGTGGGGGAGAGATGATATATGGAGGCTCAACTACCTGATTATCCTAACAGCCTCAGATGGAGGTGATGAGGGTGTCAGAGGAGAAGAAAGCACAGAGAGATGTTATAAAGGTAGAAATAACAGGACTTGATGACTGATAGATATAGGGGAGAAAAAAGAGAGATGAGTAAAGGATGATAGCCAGGTTGTTAACTAGGGTGGTACTCTGGACTGTCATAGGGAAGTTGCTGAATGGGGATGGGATCTGGGTGAGAAGAGTAGGGTAGAGGGAAAATACTGTATTCTGTTTTGGACATGTTGAGTTTTAAGATGTCCATGAGACATCCAGTTCAAGATGTCCAATAGATATCAGGAGAAAGGAGCCTAGAAGCCAAGAGAGAGTTCAGGGCTAGATAAATAAGATCTGAGAATCATCTGCATAGAAACGCAGTTTGGAATTTATGAGAGCTGATGAGATAGTATAGAGTAGAAAGGAAAAAATAGGTAGGTGGTACAGAGTTTAGAGAGCTAGTCCTAGAGTCAGGAGGAGCTGAGTTTAAATTAAGCCTCAGTCACTCACTAGATGCAAGACTTTGGGGCAAGACACTTAACTTCTGTTTTCCTTAATCCACTGAAGAAGAAAATTGCAAACCATTCCAGTATCTTTGCGAGAAAATCTGGTAGAGTCAGAAAGTATTAACTATGACTGAACAAGACGAGAAAAAGAATAGAACCTAGAGAAGAGGGTTTCAGGATACCTCCTGTTAATGGATATGATCTAGAATTCTAGATGAAGATCCAGCCAAATCTTCTGAGGAGTAGTCAGATAGCTAGAGGCATAACCAAAAGAGAACAGTTGTCACGAAAACCTACAGAAAGTACTAAGAGTGCTAACAATTTTAAATTGCAGAGAGTTAAAAAATGATGAGATTGAGAAAAGGCCATTAGATCTGGTAAGAGATCACTTGAAATTTTAGAGAGAAAAGTTGAAAGAAGTTCTGAGCTGCAGTGGAGATGTCTCTAAATTAGTCCTCTATATGGTGAGGCCCTGGGAACAGAAGAGAACCACCACATTACTTAAAGAGGGGCAAATGGTCCCAGCTTGGAATTGGAGTAGGCCAAAGCTCTCATGATCAGTAGTTGAATTGACTCATGAGTGATGTCTGAACTTCTACCTGGACGAGATGAAGAGACTCAATCTTAAAATAACAAAAAGAGATTTCCTTTAGGAGTTGGCACAAGAGTTGATTTTGGAAAGAAAGTCAGGATGCTAAGAAGCCAAAGTGAGGAGGTGGTATATTCTAGGAAACAACCAATTGCAGAGAAAGATGCAGAGATAGAGTGTTATGTGTGAGGTACAGCAAGATGGACTGTGAAGCATATGAAGGGAGTCATGTATGATAAAGTATAATGGCAGGCTGGAGTTAGGTTGTGAAAGGTATTCAATGCCAAACTAGGAACTTGGTATTTGACAGAGCCAGCTTCCAGATTGATATTCCTAAAGCATACATAGGTCTGTTCAAGAAACTTCAATGGCTCCCCATTGCCCTCGGGATAGATACATACTCCATTTTTTGGCATTTAACACTAAAAGGACTTGGCTTGTTAATTGACACTGATGTCAATTTTAAAAAAATTTATTACTAGTATTTTTCAATTATTTCAGTCATATACAACTCCCAGTGACCCCATTTGGGATTTTCTTGGCAATGTTACTAGAGGGGTTTGCCATTTTCTTCTCCAGCTCATTTTACAGATGAGGAAACTGAGGAAAACATGGTTAAGGGACTTAAGGTCAATTTGAACTCAGGTCTTCCTGATTCCAGGTCTGGTGCTCTATTTACTGTGTCATTTGCTTTCCCAATTTTACAACAATTTACTATAATTTCACCTATCTTTACAAATGCACCTTATTATTATTTTTTTTTTTTAGGTTTTTTGCAAGGCAAATGGGGTTAAGTGGCTTGCCCAAGGCCACACAGCTAGGTAATCATTAAGTTTCTGAGACCGGATTTGAACCCAGGTACTCCTGACTCCAGGGCCGGTGCTTTATCCACTACGCCACCTAGCCGCCCCTCACAAATGTACTTTAAATACAAAATAACAAACATAGAATTTTACTTTGAAATGAAAATTTTCATCCAATCTTTATTTTCTTTGCCTTAGGATAAAAAAAAAAATATCCTGTGTAATATCAGTTCATAGAAGTATTCTTAAATTCCAATTCTTTAAAGCTCTTGATAAATATGACTCCACTTTATCTTTCCAGTTACTCCTTCTGCCAGGCGTTCTGGGATTTTGTATTCCTATCTCTAGGGCCTAGCACAATGTATGGCACTTAATAGATGTTTAATAAATTTTGAGCAATTGATTGGAGGAAGAATTTAATAAAAGGGAGAGACTTGATTAGAAAGACATGGGCAAGGGGCAGCTAGGTGGCACAGTGGATAAAGCACCAGCCCTGGAGTCAGGAGTACCTGGGTTCAAATCCGGTCTCAGACACTTAATGATTACCTAGCTGTGTGGCCTTGGGCAAGCCACTTAACCCCATTTGCCTTGGAAAAAAAACCCCATAAAAACAAAAACCATAAAAAAAAAGAAAGACATGGGCAAGATAGTTCACATGTCTGGAGGCCTTTGAAAGAAGTGAGAGTTGGATGAGATGACCTCAAAAGTCCCCTAAATCTGTTTGATCCCTTATATAATTTAGGAAATCAGTCTTAGAGAATTGCCTGAGGCTTAAAGGAATTAAGTTACTTGCCTCTGATTATCCCCTCAAGTAATTTACTTTCAATAATTATCAAGTAAAATTTTATTGTTGACCCTGTTGAATATCCCTTAATCCAAGGATACATTCAATTCAACAAACATTTTATTAAGCAGTCAACCAGAATATGCACTTTGTTAGGCAATGGGGATAGAAAGGTGAAAAATTACATGGTTGCAACCTGCACAAAGATAAAAATAAAACAGAATGGATTGGGTACAAAAGAGATCCAGTCAAAATACTCTATAGAAATTTGAGAAGAGAATTATTTGGGGGGGGAGGATATTAAGTGGGATGGGAAGACTTCACAATAGAGACTATGATATAGTAGAAAGAAAGATGAATATGGAATCAAGAGGATCAAAGCTTGAATCTTCTATGTGTGCAGGCATGTGGGGATGCTAATACCTAGCATGCATAATAAAGAGACAGGTGATACTCTGGATAGCATAATGGGTCTGGAGTCAGGAAGACCTGAGTTCAAATGCTGCCTAAGTAGTTACTTGATGGGTAACCCTAAACACTTAACTTCTATTTGCCTCATTTCTCATGTAGAATGGGGATAATAATAGCATATGCCTTAGGATTGTTTTGAGTCTCAAAGAGATAAAATTTAAGTGCTTTGTCCTATAGTATAATACTATTACTGCCTCAAAGAATCATGTTGTTGTTCAATCATGTCCATCTCTTTGTATCCTTATTTGGAGTTTTCTTGACAAAAATATTGGAATGGTTTTGCCATTTCCTTCTCCAACTCATTTTTCAGTTGAGGAAACCAAAGCAAACAGGGCTAAGTGACTTGCCCTGGTTTACACAGCTATTAAGTGTCTGAGACCATATTTGAACTCAGGTCCATTCTGACTCCAGGCCCAGCCACATCTAGCTTCCCCACAGAGTAATAGAAGAGATTAAATTAAAAAATGTGTATAAAATGCTATGGTAAGTGGATAGGATAATGTCTGCTAGGCAAAGATAGTGCAGATGAAGTGTGCCTAGCTAGGGGATTTGGAACTTGTTTCTTAACATTTTGATGACTTATTTCCTTTTAAAATCTTAAGTGCTCTGTATTCTGCACTGACAAAGGGGTCCATGGCATATAAAAAGTTAAAAATTTAAGCCTTAATGAGAACTTTTTAACTGAGAAAGAATGAGGAAGGAAGGTGTTATTTCAGCCACAGACAAGGAATGAAGGAGAGTGTAGGATGAGCTGAGAAACAGTCTATTCTGGAGTTGTGGTGTAATATGAAGGGTGTGAAGGGGAATAGTTTTTACTCCCTATCTAGGCTGGAGGGAGGGCAGGGGATCTGGATATGCCAGGGGCCAGGGCTGGGTAGAGGGGAATCCCCTATCTGCTCTTTTTTTTTTTTTTATAATTTATTTAAGGCAATGGGGTTAAGTGGCTTGCCCAAGGCCACACAGCTAGGTAATTATTAAGTGTCTGAGGCCAGATTTGAACTCAGGTACTCCTGACTCCAGGGTCGGTGCTCTATCCACTGCACCACCTAGCAGCCCCCTCCTTTCCAGCTTCTAATCCATCATCCCAGTGTCCTGTGATCTGATAGTTCAGGCTGAAGTTGTAAGCAAGACAAAGTAGTCACAACCCCCACATCTCCCCAGCTTCTGTACAGATTCCCTGAGTAATGTCCTAGGAAGGTATAGACCCAAGGAAGGCCCAATTGTCACAGGACCAGTCTGGGGGGCTTGTGGCCAATCATATTGTGCACTTCTTTAACAGTCTGGGGGGGGGGGTGTTGATCAACCTTGATGGACACTCCGTCTATGGACACTCCGTCTATCAGTGCAGGGATCAGGGACAACTTTGGGGTGTCTGCGATGGAGAATGCCATCTGTATTCAGAGAAAAAACTGTGGAGCTTGAACAAAGACCAAGGGCTATTATCTTTAATTTAGAAAAAAAACCCGTTATCTTCTTATGTAATTTTGCTATCTCTTATACTTTATGCTTCTTCCTTAAGGATATGATTTCTCTCTCATCACATTCAACTTAGATCTAGGTATATCATGGAAACACTGTGAAGACTAATGGAATGCCTTCTGTTGGGGGGGAGCGAGAATGGGGGGGAAATTGTAAAACTCAAAATAAGTCTTTAAAAAAAAATAAATGGAGAGACTGGGGGAAAAAAAAACAGCCTGAGGGGGAAGGGGGATGGGGTGGGGGCAAATGGGTGGATGTCCTCCACACCAGCTTCCACTTAGTCGCCGGCCGGCCTGGGTTGGGTACCCGGCCCTGAGCCCTTCTGGCGGGGGCAGCAGTGGCGGGAGCTCTGGCCCCTCGCGGCCGGCTTCGGGGAGGCCCCGTTGGCACGCCGCGTTGCCAAGTCCCGCTGCGCCCGGAGGAGCGGCGGGAGCAGGGGTGGCGGGACCGCCGGCGCCGGCCCCCTTCCCCGCCGCGGCCGCACGGGCTCGGGGAGCCACGGAGCGCAGCCCCCGGTCTCGCTCCCTTGCTTTACGATTAGGGAAACTGAGGCCTGGGGAGGGGAATGCCTGGGTCCTGGCGGCTGCGGGCCCGGGAGCCGGCCCGGCCCTCCATTCCCTCCTCCCGGAGCATAAGACGAGGGCAAGACCGGGCTTCTGCCCCCCGCCCCGCCGCGGGCCCGGGGCCCAGGGTCGGGGCCGCTGCGTCCTCCGGCTCCTCTTCTCTTCTCCTCAGCCCCGGCCCCTCCGGACCCGCCCTCCCGCCAGGGCGGTGCGGGCCGGGCGGGCCCTGGGCGGGGCCCGCGGCTCCCCGCCCCCGGGCACCCCGCGGGCGGCGGGCGCTCCTGGCACAGCCTGGCCCAGAGCTGGGGGCGCCGCGCGCGGAGCGGGGCCGGGAGCCGGAGCCTGGGCCCGCGCGGACAGCAGGTGAGGCCGCCGGGGCGGGGGGCGGGGGGCTGCGGCCCCGGCCTCTGGCTCCTCAGAAGTCTGGGGCTCCGGGGCTGAAGTTCCCCGGGGGCAGGCTGAGGCTCCCCAGAAAGCGCCAAGGGCAGGACTGGACCCCGGGCCCCTCACCGCCCGGGCAGGACTGGACCCCGGGCCCCTCACCGCCCGGGCAGGATCACCGCCCGGGCAGGACTGGACCCCGGGCCCCTCACCGCCCGGGCAGGGCCGGCGCTCCTTCAGCGAGCCTCTCCGGACGGGGACCGGCTCCAGTGGGGGGGGCGGGGGTGCTTCTCCCACCCGAGCTTAGTCCACAGGAAGGGAACAGCCCCAAAATACCTGACGGTCCACGGGCGCGCCCCGGGGTGGGGAGCCTGCAAGCACAGCAGCCCCACATGGTCTCTGCTGGGGTGCCCCCCGCCCCGCCACGGAGACGCTCTGGGACCCGCATCCCTGGTGCCCACCGGGTTTCTCTCCTCATTTACAATGTGTTTGTGTGGGGGGACAAGAGGAGGGTCCCGGGCTAGCGCCTGCCTCTCTGTACAGTCATAATGAATGCCAGTCTTGTCTGGGCACAACTTGTGGTCCCCTGTCAGGAGCGCCCAGATCCTGGGGCTCACACAGCAAGGACTGACTGCCCCTCATCCCAGCTGCCCCTCCGCCAGGGGGGGGGGGCGGGACTGAAGGGTGGAATGAAAGGCCCCACTGCTGCCCCAGCCCAGGAAATGCCATGCCTCGGGGTCCTATAAACATTCCACACGGGACCCTCTAAAGAACAGTGCTGGGCAGTTAACCAAGAACTTGATGTCTTTTATCAATCCCAAGAGGTGGTGTGCATCTTTTGCCTGTTTTGCAGATGAGTAAAATGAGGCTGAGATGTTAACACGGTTCCAGGGGTTATGCGACAGGTAAATGATGGATTCACATAGGAATCCAACTCATTTGACTTCTAGACCTAGTCTGGAGCTCCTGCCTAAACTGCTCCAAAAATAAAGAGGAGCATTCTGTCTACCCTGCCCCTTGGAGGAGGATTTGGGAAACTGAATGAGAAAAGGGAAGCCAAATAGGTCCCCAGTGGCAAAAGCTTCATTTTAGAGAACCCCTGGAAGAAAAAAGAAATTTCTGCTACCAATGAAAGAATTGAAGACATTTCTGGAGCAGTTAGAGGGTGCAGTGAATAGTATCAGATATGGAGTCAGGAAACTCTGAATTCAAGTCATTTAAGCTCTCAGCCTCAGTTTCCTTATTTGCAAAGTGGGGATAATAATAGTGTTTACTTCACAGGATTACTTTGGGGATAAAGTGAGATGATATTTGTAAAATACTTTGTAAACCTTAAAATACCATCATCATCATCATCATCTTTGCCCAGGTCCTTGGGACCTTTAGGGATATATACTTTTCTTCTCAGATGATGAATTGATGAAGTGCCATGTGACATAAGAATATCTGCTTAATGTATTGGATTAGGCAGACCTTCAGTTTCTCTCTTTTTAGTCTTTCATACATGCTTCTTTCTTCCTCCTCCCTCCCCCAATCATTAGAAGGTCAATTTCTTCCACCTCCCCCCACTGATGAACTGGATTTGGATTTTGGATGGTTTGCCTTATTTTCAGTCTTGACTCCTAAATCAGACATTGGTACTCTAATGAAGACCATGGAAAGGTAGTCCACTGGTTCAGCACCAGCCTAAGACATCTGTTGGTCTTTTTCTGAATCGCTTCAGGGAAGGTGTAAGGGATTCTCTCCATCTCTCTGCACTAGTTTCTCAAGGAGAGTACCCTGTATACAGTAGGCATTTAATAAGTTTTTGTTGACTGAGTAAGTAAAGGAAGACTTGTTTGCTGTATCTCTTGGGCTGTCATAAAGTGAAATGAGAATAATCCATCTATTTTTTCCACTATTGAGGAGTTGGCAAGTTGGCCAGATGACCCAACCAGATGATTTTAAAGTCTTACTGGTTGTTCTCCAAGTAGGCTGTTCCCACTCTACCTACCATTCCAGGGCTCTTTGGAAATTTTTCAATCCCTTCCTGACTAAGTGAACTTAAAACTTGAAAGAAGTCAATATTTCCTCATCAGGAAGAGATTGGAGGACCCTTAGCTTAAGGAACTTTTTACTCAAGATAGTTACCTCATTCCTAGTAGGCAAACAAGTAATCCAAATTGATTTTGAATTTCATTTTGGCAGCAGGACCAACTAACTCATTTTATAAAATGTTAAACCACAAATTTATGGAATTTTAAAGCTTCATGGCAGCAACTTTGGTCAAATAGTTTCCAAGCCCAACATTTTAGCCATTAGGTAGCACTGTGGATAGAGTGCTCAGAATCAGGAAGACTTATCTTTGTGAGTTCAAATCTGATCTTAGACATTTTGCTGTGTGATCCTGGGCATGTCACTTAATCCTGTTTGCTTCAGTTTCCTCATCTGTCAAATGAACCAAAGAAGGAAATAACAAACTACTTTACTATCTTTGCCAAGAAAACTCCAAATGGAGTCACGGAGAATCAGACTTGACTAAACAGCAATAACAACTACAAATACCTCAGACAGAAGGAAAAGGAGAGGAGTCATGTTCTAGGGACTATAGCCATGGAATGAGGACAGCCTCATGAACTGGAGAACTTCCCATGATCCAAGAAAGTGGCAGTGGTAGAGAGTGTCCAGGAAAGTTCTATGAAGGAAGTCAATCCAATTCAACAAAAGTTATTAAGGATCTGTGGTAGGTGTTGGAAAAGTAAAGGGATTATGTATATCTGAAGAACACCATGAGACTAGATACAATCCACCAGAGTTTATAATTAGGTCTCTTGGTGAACAAGATTCTTTAATGAAAATCAATGGGGAAATAGTATTCATGTTAGAAATTAACTTCACTGGAAATCATCTGCTCTGTAAAATGGGCAAAGGCTTGTTTTCCCGAGGAAATTCTGGAAAGGCTGTATCCTGGTCTGACTTCCCTGTTGTGGTTTAATACTTGGTGTTAATTTTCTTTCCCTTTTGAGGTACCTGAATGGTCCCAGGAGGCTGTCTGCCTGGTCGTTGTCACGTTTTTTAACACATGTTCCTTGAGATTCTCTGCCAGCACTTATTTATCAACTATGTCATTATCAATTGGGTGTGTTGTTGCTGGGTGGTTGCCCAGGTTGACTTCAGATCATCTGGAGGGAGATGTTATTGGGGTAGCTGAGACTTCTCTGATAAGAGAGATATATAGAAAGCATGATTTTTAGCTGGTTGGTTGTCATTCCCTGGGCAAGCCCCAGGAGTCTGGTACCTGAATCTGGAATTAGCTGGTTTGATTGTTTGGTTGGTTAGTTCTTGCCCTTTATTATTGAAGACCAAAACAATATCACTATATGTGAAACAAATGACAGTGTGTCTGACTGTGGCTGATCAGACCAATACAAGCTTGGAATGTTCTACCACTGATTGGGCACGAGTAGTCCACGTGAACACTTAGGGTGGGTACTCTAAACTTAACAGATATCATTTTCCTTTGAGCTGCTTCAATTTTGCCTTCCTCATAGTGTGCAGCCCCCTCAATGATGAGATCATGTCATACTGGATTGTCCTGTGTGTCAGTGTCTCCCATGCTGTACAATCAGTCCTATAGTTCTTCAATGAGACCTCCAGAGTGTCTCAGTATTGCCTCTTCTGAACCCCTTATGAGCACTTGCCCTATGTGAGTTCTCATAAAATAGTTTTTTTGGCAAACTTACATCTGGCATTCTGGAATTAGCTACATTTCCTCTGAATCCCACTCTTGTATTTTTCTAGCTTGGTTGGGGCTATCATAGATAGATAGGATCGTGGTCTCCGGGGGTTATAAAAGGGAGTGTCTGCATTGGTCCATTAGAATGATCTGTATATAATTGTTACCTGATTTTTTGAGTCTGGAGCCTGGGAGCTCTTCACAGTAAGGTGAGGGAACAGTGACTTCTCCCTCCTTACTTCTTCCTATGTTCCTCTCAAGGTACCTCCAGTCCTTTTTTTCTGACACTCCTGACTCCTAAAATCCACTTTAGAATCTGTCTCCTTCCTGTCTCTTGAGTGAATGAATGCAAACTACAAACTGGGAACTTTAGAGATTATTTAGTTTAACTCCTTCATTTTACAAATGAACAAACAGGGACTTGACCAAGGTCACACAACCAGTTAGTGACAAAGCTGAGATTAAAACCTTGGTCTCCTAACTCTAGTTTCCATATTCTTTCCAGTGAGCCATATAGTCTGCCTTTATTTGTGGGACCTTAGGCAAATCACTTTCCTTCTCTATCCTCAGTTTCCCCATCTGAACAATGAAAGCATTGAACCAGATGAATTCTAAGATTCTTTCTAGCTCCTTCCTACCTTGTGATCCTGGATCTCATCCTTTAGGGCAACTGTAATCAATTTGCTAATCTGATAAACCTTTTTACTAATAAATGATAAGTATTTGTACTAATAAAAGAGGACTGCTTCTAGGCAAAATGTACCTTTTTGCTAAGGCCTCCTAGAGACAGAATCCCGTGATTCAAATGGTGAGAATTTCAGACCAGGTAAGAAAGGAAAGAATCATGTCAAGGTAGCAGGAATTATGAAACCTCAGTATAACTCTTGGGAAACAACTGGCTGTTTTGCTTGTATGGAGGGCAACCCTGGTTGGATTTGTTGACTCTAAAGGATGAGTCTTTTCCTGATTTATGAAACATGGCCTGTCAAATCAAGTGCTGCTTGAAGACATGGGATAAAGACAGAGACCTTGACCCTTTCTTATCTTCCAGATAGTTTCCACCTGAAAGATGCCAGACTTCCTAGACCTCATTCTCAGCCTTTTGGAGGTGAAAGTCCATTCCTCCTCACCACCTTAGTAACTTTTTGTAGTCAAGAAGCTCTAACTTTAATTCTTCTTAATGTAATTTGAAACTAGCTATTTACTTAATGGAGATCTCGAGATGGAAGAACTTTACTGTATAATTCTCTGTTGGCTTTGACCTTTGCTTTGCCCTTCCCCTTCAACTCTGGCACACCCCTTTAAGTATAGGGAAATCCAGACATTTCACTGAGACAGAACTCTTGAAAATTGGTGTCATAGAAACTAGCACTGAGAGCCAGGCATAAGCTTAGAGGCAGCATCTGACAAATACATCCGTAAACAGAAGGCAGGCACCCAGATCTGAGTGTGGGCATGAAAGATGCATCCATGTACCATATACATGTAAGCACAGGCACACACATTTCACACATGTGCTCTCAAGCACGAGCACACATAAATCCTCACATACCATACCCAGATACATTTCTCCCTAGCAGCTGGATGGTGCCGGGGGTAGAGCACTGACCCTGAAATCAGGAGGGTCTGAGTTCAAATGTGGCCTCAGGCACTACCTAGCTGTGTGACCTTGGACAAGTCACTTGCCCCCCTGATTGCTTCATATCCAGGGCCATCTCCAGGCATCCTGACTTATATCTGCCACTGAACCAGATGGCTCTGGAGGAGAAAGTAAGGCCGGTGACTTAACACATTTACCCCCACCCACTCAAATCCAATTCACTGTTTGTCCCTCCTTGATGTTACCATCTTCCTCCAGAACGAAGGACAAACATTATATACCTACCCACATGTATACACACACACACACACACACACACACACACACCCTTCATTCATTGGAGCAAACTTCTATGGCCAGAGTCTCATACACACACAAACAGCAGCAGCAATGGAGGGGAAATCCAAGTCCAGATCTTGAGAAATGGGAATACTTTGCAGGCTTGGGGGACTGCCTTTGCCTTTGCCTTGGGAAGGCTTCCTGCCTTTGCCTTGGAGGGCTACCTGCCTTTGCCCTTGCTGAACTTGGTGAGAGAGTGGGCCTGCCACGGTGACCCTTCATGCCTGACTCTTTCTTTTAGGGTCCATCTGGTTCTCCTTGTGAGATCCCCAAAGAAGGCTCCTTCCTCAGAGGGTCAGGGATCTCTTGAATTTTCCTTCCATTATAAGAAACAATCCCAGACTGTCCCAGGCTGGATCCCTGAGAGTCCAGACATGTTGTATATAGGAAGTGTAGGCACGGGACTGGCTGGGCTGAGAGGATGCTTCAAGCTAGATTTCTCTCTAGCCATCTGACTGGGGCTGTGTCACTGAAGGCCTTTTACTGAGTAATAATGCCTGGGTCCATCCCCTCCCTTCACCCATTATTCAGGAGTGACTAAGTCTTCTGGAAGAGCAAAAGGCTGAAAGCTCAGCCCTTCCTGCCTGGCAATTATCTCTTATGGGGTGGGGGGGTAGAGATTCACATTTTGGGTATGCTCTGGGAGACTCAGTTTGGACCTGGAGATAAAAGTCTTTCTTTTTCCAGAAATGTCCCCTTAGGAGGGTGGGAAACCCACTAAAGCCGGCACTGTCCCTGTGGAAAAGGGCAGGAGGGTCATCCTGGCTCTTCTTGCACATGCTGGAAGACTGGGGGCCAACCTAAGCTGTACCATGAAGGGAATTAGATTTTACCTACAATGTCAAAGAAAGCCAGGCTCAAGACGAGGGGGAGGAAGGTTAGCTCAAACCATTTCCTGTAGTAGAGCAGAGAGGAAGGTTGGCTTTTTGCCTTGGGGAAGTGGGGTGAGGAATTTCTGTCTATGCTGTGCAGTGAAGCTGCCAGGAAGGTTTTTTTCTATTGCATTCAGGTCTGGGATTTCAGGGGTGGTAAGAGGCCTGGAATGGTGGGGGCGCCTGGAGCCAGCTTGCCAGTGGGCACAGTGGCTCCTTGGAGAAGCCTGGACATACTGCACCCACACTGTGCCTGTCAGAACTGTGTGACTATCTCACCTCACTGATTTTTAAAGATGTGGGGAGAAACAAGAGGACAGTGTGTTTGTGCTTTTATTGTGGACTCCATAGTCCCCATAGACCAGATTCCTGGTCAGGCCCAGGAAGTAGGCCGATTTGGGTCAGTGGTCTAGAAACACTTTCCCTTGCATTTGGGGTGCCTGGGCCTTCTCTGAGGTCAGATGGTATCACTTCCCTAGGAATCTCAGAATCCAGAGCAAAGGCTGGTTTGTGTGGCAGGGCGGGCTGTGGGGGAGTAGATGTATGGTCCTCCAAGCTCTGTGTCAAAACTCAAAAGGAAACGATTTTACAGTCAGGGCTACCTGAAGTAAAAATAAAGGTATTTTAGAGTTTTCCAGCTGGAAGTAACCTTAGAGGTCATCTCACACATAATTTGCAGACTGGGTTCCCCCAAAATGACATGAACTTTGATGATGTGGCTAGCTAAGAGGCAGGGTAGTGATTCTAACATGGATCCCATGGAGGTCCTCCCTGGAACTTCCATTGCCCCACTTTCCTTCCTTCTCTAATCATTTCTCACCTCGCCCATACCAATGCCTCTACTTCCCGGCTTAGCAGGGGCAGGAAAGACTCCTTCCAAAGCTAAGATTAATGAGCAGGAAGTGCCTGTTTGGGGAACTTCCATTCCTACTTCAAAGTGGTTTTTGTGGAGGGGAAGTGTTGCCCTCCTCCTTTTTCCTTGTCCTTGAGATACTCCAAGGTCTGAGAGGACTCTGGGGGAATATTTGAGGAGGAGCCCCCCCCCCCCACTTTCCTCCCTCTCATGCTTCTTCAGGAGCCAAGGAAGTGAGTGTACAGTGAGGGGTTGCCACAAAGCTAAGGAAGCCTGTGGGTGAGCCTATGTGAGATTGGGGGCAGGGGAAGGTGTCTTTGCAGAGGCAGTGATGCTCACAACAAGGGGGAATGTACCTTGAGTCTCAAGGGGGACCCAGCACTGGGGTAGGGGGTATGGAAGGATGCTGGTCCCATTTTTGGTGAACCCCCCTTTTCCTTTATCCATAAAAGGGTAGGACCCTGAAATCTCAGAGTTTTCCATTAAGGAATAAATTCAGGCATTGTTAATGAGAATCTAGAGGATGGTAGAAGTCTCAGAAAGAAGGTAATGTGATTACATTCTACACGGTCACCTTGCCTCAGGCCTCTGCCGTCTTTCATCCACTGTCCACACAGCTGCCAAAGTGACCTTCCTAAAGAACAGGCCTGACCAGTAAGCACCAGGGGTTCCTTGTTTCCACCAGAACCAAGCACACACTTCTTTGTTAGGCATTTAAAGACTTTTAAAATCCTACTCTCCCTTTTTAGGCTTTCCATTGCTCCCCTTCAGGCACTCTGTAGTCCTGGCAAACTGCCCTTCTTGCTGTTCCTCACTGGTCTCTGCATCTCTCACCTCTGAGACTTTGCCTAAACTGGGCCTGTGCTCAGCAATTCCCTCTCTCCTCAACTCTGCCTCTTAGAATTCTTAGTTTCCTTTAGAACTTGACTCAAGTGGCATCTCTGCCTGCCTTCCTTCATCCTCCCCATCTACTAGTGGTCCTCCCATCCTCCCCTTTCTATATCCTTCTTGTTGCATCTGCTGCTTCTTCCAACATTATGTAAGCCCTGGTGAGACAGAGACAGTTTATTTCTTGTTGAACAGCAGCTGTCACAATGCTTGATGAGTGTCAAAGCCCTTAATTTGTTAATTGATTTACAGCTAAGTTGAAACCTAGTTCAAACTAGTGAGCCTGCTTATTTTCTTCCAGATCAGTGAGCATCCTTGCTTTGGTACTGCCTGGGTCTTGACTTGGGGACATTGCTTGTCCCTTTCAGTCTTGGGAATTAACCATTATAGTTCTTCCTCCTTTCCCATCTTCTATTCCTCCACTCGGACACTGTTGGTTGTCTATGTTGTTAATAAGAGGAAATTTAAAAGGAGTAAATGTCTTTCACTTTAGTTACAAAAACAAACCAAAAAAACCCAATTTTACAAACACAAGCTAGGAGAGACATGACTAGCCAGGAATCTGAGAAAGCTCTGAAGGTCTTAATGTGCTGGAAATTCACTTTGAATCAATAACATCGGTGTGGGGGGTGGCTAGGTGGTGGATTGGATAAAAGGACCAGCTTTGGAGTCAGGAGTACCTGGGTTCAAATCTGGTCTCAGACACTTAATAATTACCTAGCTGTGTGGCCTTGGGCAAGCCACTTAACCCTGTTTGCCTTGCAAAAACCTAAAAAAAAAAATTACATCAGAGGGTAACCAAGACAGCTAATGTAACCTTAGACAGAATAGTCCGGGGTAAGTATTAGAACTACTAAACTCTTTCTTGTTCAGACCAAAAGCCAACCAAAATGTGATGTTCAATTTGAGGCACCAAAAATTGGAAAGGATATAGGTCAACTGGAGAGTGTTCAGAGGGAAAACAACCCTTGAGGAAGAATTTGATTAATTGAAGAATTTGGGGATGTTTAACCTGGAGAAAAAAAGATGTGATCAGGGGTTAGGAGTGACGGTGGGAGGCCTGTCAAATGAACATGGGATTAGACTTCTTTTGTTTGACCCTAGTGGGCCAATCTTGGCACAATAGGTGGATGTTGCAAAGAGGCAAATTTGGGCTTGAATGTAGGGAAAAGCATCCTAAGAATCAGAACTATCTAAGAATGGAATGATTTGTGCTAAGGGGTAATGGGTTCTTTCCAGGGGTGTGATGGTAATTGTTTATCAAACTGCTGGAGGGTGGGAGTAGAGAGGGATGTACTTAGGAAATAATCTGCATTATTAACATTTTCTCTGTTTCTGGCTTCAGTCTAGACAATCAAAACACTAACTCAAACCCTGATTTGTAGCTTTTTATGTGTGAATGTTCACACTGAAAATTTAACAATCAGTTCTTCTCTCTGGTCTGAGCTGATTCCAGACCTGACTGAAGGCCTTCCACCAAAACTTAAGCAACTTGGATATATTGGAGTGGGGAGTCTTATTTTGGCATAGGTTGGCCTAGATAGCTTCTAGTATCCCTCCCTCCCCGAATTCAGATTTTGTGATTCCAAGCATCTCCTCCATCCTGACCCTGTCTTCCAGCCCTTGCTGGGATATTAGATTTTAGGACATATCAGGTACCTGGAGAGGCTGTTGAGGCCTCCAAAGACAGACTGACCACTGAAGATGTCACTGACCCATCTTGACCCATGATTCCAGGCTCTGACAGTCTTCATTGTTGAGAAGGTCTTGCTCCTTTTCTCTATGGATTCATGACAAGTATGGGCTTTTCTTGTGCCCCCAAGGCTGTCTGCCTGCCCACCCCTCCATCTCTCCTTCCAGATGGAGCTTTGAGCTGCCTTCATTCAACCTTGGGGGCCACCCCTGGCAGAGGACAAATGGCTTATTGAGGGAGGGCTGGAGGGGGTGAGCCCTGCCCTTCTCCAGGAATCCCGGCAGCCACACAGAGAGCTATTGAAGAATAGAGTCCAACTGACTGGCAGGCCCTTGTCAGCGTGGGAATGGAGGGGAGGGAAAAAGAGCTGAAAAAGCTTTTCCCAACAGAGCCCTCCCTTTACTACCCCACCACCCTTCCTCCTAGATGGTGAAGAGTCTTGTCATATGAAAGAAACTGGGGGAGTTTAACTCAGAGAAAAGAAGGCTTAAAGCAGACGTGATCATTCCCATTAAATATTTCAAGACCTGTTCTATGGAAAGTGGATTAGAATTGTTTTCCTTGGCCCCAGAGAGCAGAACTAGGAAGCATGGAAGGGAAGGGAGATGGTTTGGGATATTTGGAGATATTTCCAACCACTGGAGGTGTCCAACATTTGAAAAGGCTATTTTACAAACACTGGAACTGTTCAAGTAAAGGATATTGTAGAGGGCATTTGTACACCGATTAGAGTTGGACTGGGGAGAAGGGACCATTAGGGTCCCTTCCAGTGTGGAGAATTCCTTCTGATGAGATCCGAGGGCCAGCTTAGGCTGGGCAAGGCTTGAAGGGGGATCTCCAGTGGGCAGACATGGATGTTTGTTAAAAAAGAGGCAACCACTTTGTGAGAAATCAAGCTTGAGTTTTGAATCCCGTTCCTGGGGTTCAGAGGAGAGATGTTAGGAGGATGAAATGGAAACCAAGGGGGAAGGATACTGACTGGAAGGTAAGGAGCTCAGGAGATCCTTTGGAGTAGAAGCAGAGTGGAATCTCTTCCTGGGGTCCCATCTCCTGGGATATCCCAGCAGTGTCTGCTACCCCCTCTCTCCACCAAGGTCCTGGTGTTACCCCTGCTCCAGCTAGGCAAGAAGCCAGTTTAACCTGTTTCTCCTGGAACTGTCAGAAGTATATGCTAAAGCAATTAGGTTTCTCCCCTGGGAGCTATGGCTTCCAGAAACAGCATCCTGGACAACAACAACAGGAATGGGCCCTGCCCCCAGCCTCATGCACCACCTGAGAGGGAAGGGCTGGGACCAGGGCAGCTCATGTCTGGCAGGCCCTACCCTCCTCCAACACTGCAGGCCCATGTGAGAGGTGGGCCTTGAAGCCCTAGGGCAGGGGTGGGGTAGGAGGGGTACATTTCGGTGCCAACTTGTGGCTCACTGGATGAAAAAAGTAGTAGTTCCCCAAGATACCAGAGTACAGGCACTGCTAAAAATAATCCAGAAATCCACCTAGGAATTTGTCTACTAGACAAAAAAAAAATTAGTAATAACTTCTATTTTGTGTTTAAGCTTTAAGGTTTACAACAAGAAAAATAGTATCATTCATACTCTTTTACTGATTACAAGTTTAAAGAGCAATAGTGACTTGTGCAATAGTGATCACCAACAACACATTTCTATAACCTTTTAAAAAATTTTATTTCATTTTATTCCCCCCTCCCAATCCCCATTACATACAAAAACAAGTAACATTTACTTCCAAGACCTTGAGTTCTAAATTCACTCCCTTCCCATTTCTATAATCTTTGAATATTTAATAAACACTTTTCTCTATGTCAGGAAGTAAAAGAATTGTCCCATTTTACAGATGGGGTAACTGAGGCTTAGAGAATTAAAATTCATGTTACAATGGAGAGATCTCCAACTCTAGGGCCAGAGGACCTGGGTTCATTCCCACATCTGATTCTTCCTAGTTGGACTGTTCAACCTCCTGAGTTTCCTCTTCTGTAAAATGAAGGGGATAGTCTCCAAGGTCCCTTTCAGCTGTAGATCTTTGCCCAGGGTCACACAATTAGGACTGATCATAGTATCTCTGCCAATGGGACTGGGCTAGGCATCAGAGTCTGGTTGAATCCCAGTTACCTTGGTGGTATTATTTGGGGGGACATTTGACCATGCACATCTCTTCCCCACCCCCAAGATACACATACAGACACTGATTTGTCCTTAGGTCCCAGGTCACTTGCTTTATCATCTTGTAGCAGTCCCCATCATGTGTGAGACGGGAATGATGCCCCCTGAACCATCCAGCCCAGGGCCCTATGATGGGGAGTCTTCAGACACATATCTCCAGGTTGATCGCTGGCAGAGACTACGTACAGCTGTCCGGAGACTGGAATTTTGGGAGAACTTTGATGCTGAGCTTATTGGAAGTGGTTTCTTCTCTCAGGTGTATAAGGTAAGACTCCAAGGAAAGATCTGTATTGTATATATTGGAGATGGGGTGGGAGGGAAAGCAGCTAGGGGGACCTTAAATGACTCCAGTGTATATAAATGTGTCCATAGTTTTGGTAAGTGAGGTGTGGTGATGTTTTCCTGTTCTTTTGTGTCCAGAGAAGAAGTATATTAAAACATATGGTCCCACTCCTCCCTACCCTTGTCCTGAGTGAAGTGGAGAATCAGGAGAGATGGACCTATGCAGCTGGGTCTGCTCACCCAGAAGTCTGATTCCACCCCCCCCAAAACTGCTTGTCCCACTACCCTTTCTACCTATTAATTGGCATCGTCCCTCAGTCTCAGAACCTTGGAGGTACCTTTGACTCTTGTTTCTTCCCACAAATCCAAATCCTATCTTTTCTGCTTTCAGAATGTAATCACATGTCCCCTTGTCTTCATTGCTCCTGCAGGCTCCTTTGTCTCTTCTTGCCCAGATTATTATAATAGTCTCCCCAATGGTTTTCCTGCCTTTGGTTATTCCATCCTACCTTCTCAATTGTAAAGATAAGGAAGCTGAAACCCAGAGAAATTTAGTGATAAGGACACATTGGGGATAATAAGTTGGAGAACTGAGAGTCAACCACCCTTTATAATTTCCATCATTCTTATTTAGACATCTCCCATCTTTGTGGTCCTTAGAGTGCAGCACTTTCCTGACTCCATCTCCTTTCATTGAAGTTAGAGCATTGGATCTGGGATAAGGAAGAACTAAGTTCAAATTTTGTCTTAGATGCCTGCTAACTATGTAACCCTAGGCAAGTCAGTTTAACTTCTGTCTGCCTCAGTTTCCTCAACTGTAAAATGAGTCCTTACCTGTAAAGTGCTTAGCATAGTGTCTTTCCCTTAGTAAGTGCATGATAAATATCATTCTCTTTTCTGGAGATCCTGGAGGATATCGCCACTACTTGACCTGGTTATATGGCCCTGCCCCCCTCACAGGACTTCTAAAGACACTTTGATTGGCCAGTTCCTCTGTAGTAGGGGATCTTAATCTTTTTGTGTGTCTTGGCAATTTAGCGAAGTCTATGTGCCCTCATTCAGAATAATGTGTTGTTTTTAGTGAAAAGTTTATACTGGAAGGAAATGCTAAATTTCTGTTAGAGGTGAGTGAAAATAAAGATGTACTTTTCCCCCTAGTTTCCAGAGAATTCTGGTTCTCAGACCCTCTGAAATTCATATGTAGACCCCTGGGGTGGGGTAGAGTGGGTGAAGGGAACATCAGATTAGGAGCCCCTTGCCTCAGAGAAAGGAAAGGCTGTGATGGGCAATGGGAGGGCAGCTCTGACTGTTCCTGTTCCTAACATGTACTTCTCAGAATGATTGGAGCAACTTGATTTGCTAGGGTTGGTCAAAGACATGTTTATTATTAGGGTTAGTTAAACTGTGTGCGTTTGTGTGTGTGTATGTGTGTGTGTGTGTGTGTGTGTGTGTGTATTATATCCCATCTTTGGGTCTATGGGAGGCTGCTCTTTAGAAAAGGAACTGATGCTGGGGGGTGGGGTTCATGCCCTGCCAAGGATGGGAGCATTATTTTTTAATGAGCTCTTGATTCCTCCTGGTGAGCTGGAGGAAATGAATGAAAACCAAGAGCCTAGTAACCACTTCCCTTATATCTGGGTCTCCTAAATCTGGTATAAGGAAGAACTAAGTTCAAATCCTGTCTTAGATGCCTGCTAGCTATGTGACCTTAGGCAAATCAGTTAAGCTCTGTCTGCCTCAGTTTTCTCACCTGTAAGGCTTAGCTTTGAGGTTCACAATTAGGGATTAAAAAAGTAGAAAACCTAGACAGTTTTGGAATTTGCTGTGTGGATATTGGTCAGAGAAGGTATTTGGAAAAAGAGGTGATTCCATGGTCCTTCCAAGGACATAGGATTGTAGATCTAGGATTGGCAGAGTCCTTAGAGGGCCTCAGTTTTATAGTTGAAGAAACTGAGAATCACTAAGGTTAACTAACTTGGAGTCAGCGATATGGCCAGTAGCTAGAGTCCTGGACTTAGAGTGAGGAATAACCATGCATCAGATACTTACTAGTGTGACCCTGGGGAAGTCACCTAGCCTTTCTCAGCCTTAGTTTATTCCTCTATAAAATGGACATGTTTATTCCATCTACCTCACATTGTTTTTGTGAGGGCCAGATGAAGTAGCATTTGCAAAGAGCTTTCCAAACCTTAAAGCATTGCATAAATATTAGTTGGTATTGTTATTTATTATTATTGCCCAAGTACAACAGGTAGGAAGCTGGATTTGTAGTCAGGATCCTCTGACCCCAAGACAGGCAGATGCTTCTTTGATTGGGGATGTTTCCCTTCATCATTACCCCAGAGATCATTGTGGATCAGATGAGAGCAGGGCAGATACTTCCCTAGAATGAAGCAGTCTTCTCTATACCCTGCCCCCAAGTGGTAGATCCAGGGGTCCCTGATGGGATAACACCAGAAGGCTTCATCCAAAAGAATAATCCATAGCCCTTGAGTCTCTCCTTCTTTCCCAACCAATTCAGCTTTTCTGCTGCTCCCAACTCCATACAAAGCTCCTGTCTCAACTCTAAGTCACTATGGTAACAGTTGTAGCTCCTACTTAGCTTTTATCAGGGGAACAGCCCCCACCCCCTCATCCCCTTGGTATTACCATCAAGAAAGGGAGTCTGAACAAAGAATGAATCATTCAATAAACCTAACCCCATAGTCTGAGTCTTCTCTTCCCTTCCTCCCCACCCTGAGGAGCCCCCCTCCCCAACTTGGAATGTGACAGCAGGGGCTTGCTTAGAATTTTGATATTCGGCCATACAGAGAAGGGCTGGGGGATTTTGGGAACTCAGATAAATGATAAGGGGGGGTCTCTGTCATTCTGCCTTCTCCTGTGGAAGGAGATTTTTCTGAGAGATTTCTTTTGTTTTTGTGACTCAGCCTCTAGAGGCAGATGGTGACATTCGTTCTTTTGATCTGGGCTGAGGGAGTACCAAGAAGAAAAGAGGCAGTGGGCCATATTCTCATTTCTGATGGGGTGCTCTCTAATAGGAAATATGAAGGGGAGGAATGTGTTTGGAGCCATCTAGCTCCTCTTTGGCACCCTACCTTCTTCAGAACAGCCTCTCCCACTGCCTCCCTTTCTCATCCAGGCTCTGCATGGAGGGCCAAGCCCCTGGGAGCCACATTGGGTTGGGATGCAAAGGGGATATGCAATGGTTTGTACTATGATCTCTGACTTGGATCAAGTTGTGGCCTCTTGATTCTAGAAATAGCTCAGGGACATTACCATTGATGGGGTTGATCACCATTAAAAGCAATATAGAATAATAATAATAATAATAGAAGAAGAATTTAGCATTTATATAGAGCTTTAAGGTTTATATAGAGCTTTAAGCTTTCAAAGCTTTCAAAACTTTAAATATCTCATTTTATCCTTACAACAACAGAAGGTTGTGTGTGTATGTTTAGTTATTACATTTTACAGATGAGAAAACTGAGGCAGAACAGAATTAAGTGACTTGCCCAGGGTCACACAGCTGGTAAGTTATTTAAACTTGTCTCCCCAACCTCCAGTCCAGCGTTTGATCCACTTGTGCTTGCTACCTAGTGTCCTTTAGATATGTGGTAGATAAAACTTTGGACTTGGGGACAGGAAGATGATCCTGAGCAAGTCACTTTATAGTCCCAGTTCCTCTAAGGTCTTTCAACCCTTTGATCACCCTGGGGTCCTCTATGTGGGGAAGATTTAGAGATGCCCAGGTGTACCAGACCTGAAAAGTAAGACCAGAGATGAAAGCCGAAGGCAGACCCTCAGCTAGGCCCCAAGAAGAAGGGTCCCAGACAGAGGTGCTGACCATAGCAGAAGCAGTTTCCCGGAGTGGTGATAGCTTAGGAGGGGGAAACTGGTGCCAGGAGACAGGTTTTGGCTGTCCTCCCTGGCACTGGGCCGGCCTAGCACAGGCAACACTGTGAGTGTCAGGCTCTCCAGCAACCAAATATCTCAGCCTGAAGAGAACTGGGAGGAGTCCGGGACTAGCATCAGAGAAGGAAAGGGGAGTGTTTCTCTGGCCCACCCTGAGTTTGATTGTCATGAATGTAGCCCTAGAAGCAGCACCCCCAGGGTCAAGCCTTCTGGTGCCCTGATACAAAGGAACTGGAAAAGGAAAAAGAGTTCCCTCTAGTCTCTTCTCTCATTTCTTTGTTTTTCCTGGAGGGAAGGCAAAGGATGCCAAGTTCTTATTGCTGGTTCTTATTGCTCTTATGGTAACCATGGTAACTGCCCAGGATAAGATTGCTGCTTTCTGGGCTTCCCATCCTTGAATGTCTTTGCTGGCATGGTGGGAGACACCAGACTGTTTTGTCTCTCAGAGCTTAGGGTTGGACGGGAGAACCAGGGGGACAATGAGGTTCATCTGGACACATTCCTTATAGCATCAGTAACCAGGGAGTTTCTGTCATGGAGATACTGGGCAGGGTCAGCAAAAGGGCAGAGGAGGGAAGAACTTAGGCCTAGACCAGCTCTCAAAGTCAAAAGCCAGTTGAGTAGCCTGGATTCACGTACAGCCTGGCAAAGCCTATGGATCCATTCCCAGAATAATGTTTTTAAATGAATAAAATAAAATAGGAAAGATTATAAAGGAAATCAATTATAATGAAATACAATTATCAAAGTATTTTTTTTTAAATTCTTGGACCTCAGATTAATAGAATCCCTTGTGTCTAGGGCCAAGAGAGAGACCAATGATTCATCACCTTGAGACAAGCACATTGTCAGAAATGGCAGTCCCTTTTGATACATATAAAGAGTTTTCCAGAATGGTCCCCTTTCTTCTCCCCAACACCCAACCTAGAATCCTCTATCTTTGTCCTCTTTTCTGAAGGTAGAAACTTCACCAAAAGGGCAGAAATTGGGGGTTTCTTTCTAAGGCCATATGCCAATATATGAATGAAGGTCCTTATCCCAAAGATGGGTTGTATCTATTGGATGCCCCCACCCTGTGTGGGGATGTCTGTGGGTGGGGGGGTACTTCTTCCCTCCCTGACTAATACCTCACACCCTAATCTTCCCTCTTCTTTGATTCACTTGTCTTCAGTGACTCATATTCAGTATGTCTCAGCAGCACCACACTACCCCCTCATCCTGCCACCCCCATCTTCACAGTCAACAAAACCACAGGAAGGGGCCTAAAGGCTCTGAACACAAGTCCCCTCCACCTCCGCCCCTTTGCAACTTTGCTCTTTTGGCAGTGAGGTGTGAGCCAGACAGACCTAGAACCAGTCCCAGCTGGGTGCTTGGTGGCTCAGATGTGAAATAATTCAGAACTGCAAACTGAACCTGGGTGGGAAAGGAGTCAAGGCGGGGGGGAGGCGAGAGGACAGACCAAGCAAGGGAGATATCTCTATAGGTCAACACACATACACAGAGTGCATATATCAGTCAGTTATCACTTATTAAGCATTCACTGTAAATCAGGAAAGGACTTGTCCCTGGAATGTCAAAAACATTAAAAATAGACTTTTGGGAGTTCAGGACCCACTCTGTACATCCTCCCTCACTTGTCCCCAAGACTAGAGAGGGACTCTTTATGGGACCCACAAAGAGTGGTCATCAACCCTCACAAGAGGTCTTCTCTCAGTTCATCAGTCCAATGATCACTTTTGTGCAGATGACCTTCTAACTCAGGGGTTCTTAACTGACTCCATGGATTCCCCTAAAGAGATCATGGATAGATTTCAGAGATGCATGAATTTAGATGGGGAAAAAAATTTACATCTTTGTTTTCTCTAACTTCTAACCAAATTTTAGCATTTCCTTCAATTGTTCAAAAACATACTGAGTAAGGGTCTATTGGTCTCACCAGACTGTCAGAGAAGTGGTTCATGACACTCTAGGTTAAGAAACCCCTGCTCCAGTTAGAATGACTTAGGTTCCCTAACTCTCCCAACCCAACACCATGTCACTCAGGGAAATTCCTCCCTTTCTTCCAAAGTATTCTCTCCATAAAGCCCTTCAGGTAAACCTGATCTCTACTATCTCATATTTTCCATAATACTTCCTTGACAACAATTCCATTCATTGACAGTTTTTTAAAGGCTCCATTATGAGGAAGGAATTATGCTAAAGCCAAAAGAGCTAAAACAAAACAGAAAAGAGTTCCTGCCCCCAAGGAGCTTAGGGTCTGGCCAAGGGGAGGCAAATAATAATATTTACATAGGTAATTTATTAGATAATTCAATACAAGATGACTTGAAGGGGGAAAGGCTGTGCTAGGCAGCAGGCTAAGAACTTCACAAATAGTACCTTTTTTGCAAATTGCTTTCAATTTGGGGACCAGGAAGGTTTTCTCCCAGGAGGAAGAGGCACCTGAGCTGAGCCTTGAAGAAAACTGGGGATGGTTTATAAAAGGGAAAATAGAGGCAGAGAAGGAAGAAAAGAGAGAGAGGAAGGGGCTGGGGAGCAAGAGCAAGTATTCCAGAAATATGGAACAACAGTCTGTGCAAAAATACCAAGTCAAAAGATGAAATATTGAATTTGCGAAAGAGCATATAGGTCAGCATGTAGACTGGAATGGAGATGATGTAAAGGGCAATAATACACTGGAGCCAGACATTGAAGGGCTTTATTTTTTATGATTTTTTTTAGTTTTCAATTTAGAATTTATTTTGACATTTTTTATAGCACCTTCTTTTCAAACATATATACCTCCTCTCCTTCTCCCCCTCTTAAAGTGTTTTCCTTATAACAAAGAAAAAAGGAGAATAAAAAAACAAACCACAGCTCTCTACAATTAACCAACACCTCAGCCAAGTGTGACAATATACCCAGTGATGCACAGTCATAGTTCCCAGCCTCTGAAAAAGAGTAGTATTCTCATGTCTTCTCTGGGGCCAAGCTTGAGCATTATAATATGTGAACATTTAATTTTTAATTGAGGACTTTGCATTTTCTACTGGAGGCAACAGGAAATCTTTGAAAATTCTTGAGCCAGGAAGTGACCTGTTAGGAAGATTTTGTTGGCCACTCTGTGGAGGATGCAAACTGAGGCAGAGGAGAGAGAATGGAATCTGGGAGACCAATTGGGAGGTTATTGAAGTAATCTTGGCAGGAGAAACAGAGGTTATGAAACACCAATGGTAGTTATATGAGTGGGGAGAAGGACATATATAAATGAAAGATTTTGTGGAGGGAAAATTGACAAAATGTGTTAACTTATTGCCTGGGAGTGAGAAAGCCTGAAGAATTGAGGACTGTTCTGAAGTTGCAATCATAAATTCCTGGATGATGCCTTCCACAGAAATGGGGAGTTTGGAGGAGCATCAGGTTTATGCAGAAGATGATGAGTTTTGTTTTGTACAGATTGCATTTGAAATCTCTACCATGGGCTTAGTCAGAGATGGCCAGCAAACAATTGATGATGAGAAACTGAAACTCAGGAAAGAAATAAGGGCTCATTTATTTAGGAGTCATTTACATGGAAATAATATTTGAACTCTTGGGATCAGAGATCATCAAGAGAGAGGGAATAGAAAGAAAAGAGAACCAAGGCCAGGACAGAACCTTTGACTTCACCCAAATTGGTGGGGTGGGATGGGGGAACGACAACACAGAGTATGATCCAGTTCTCACTCTCCTGTTAGATCTCAGTTGGCTGAATGAACCTCATATTTGAAATGAGAGCTTTTTTCCAGATTTCTATCCTTTGCATAAGACTCATCCTAATGGTGCCAAGGGGACAGGAAATGGTGACTTGTATGGTTTCAGGGGCTTAATGTAAATACAGTTGCCATGAAGACCCCATCATGCTGTGCTAAAGGACGTTAGAACAAAGGTCGTCCAACTCTCTTATGGCAAACAGATCCAAAGAGGACCTACAGAGAACTTGCCTAAGATGCTTCATTGGCAGAAGAATTCCAGCCCATTTAGGGGCCCTAGGTCTAGAGTGGAAGGAACAAGAGTCGATTTCAGAGAAATCCTCCAAGTGGCTATTGGAGTCCAGGTATCACCTAGTGATGAGCCAGGAGGCAAAAACTTTACCCCCAAGAGTCAGGATGTTTGGAGATCCTCATCTATCAGGTGATAAGGCAGGTATCTTTCCTGTCTTTGTGACTTTGATATTAAATATTGATATTACAAATGTCTGATCTTCTCCTCTGCAAATAGCCTCTTGGTGTGGCTGTTTCCTTGGCATAAATGAAGCCTCTGACAAAGAACATGACTAGAGGAGACTAGACACATTTGATTTCACCCTTCCTGGAGTGGGTGTGCTAAGATGCTTGGTTGTTTTAAAGCTGTATCTTCTATTTTTTTATTCCATTCAGTAAAAATACTTTGTCTCTAATATGAACATATAGTCCTTTGGGTTACCTAAGGATGGGAAGGAAGTAAGAATCTTAATTGTGGTTTGAACTACAATTTGATAAAGTTATAAAATAAGTTATAATCAATAAATCAATAAGCATTATGTGGCAGGTGGTACATCAGGTCCTGGAGATACAGATACAATAAATTGAAATAATCTCTAATCTCAAGAAATTTAAAAGAAATCACTTTTGCATAGCCAACCATAGACTATATGAATCTGGGTTGACTTCTAAGGAACCATAAGAAATCCAGACTAGACTGTTCCTGAATGAATACATAGAGGGATTGCTTGACACATTGTAGGTACTTAATAAATGATTATCGATTGGTTGACTGATTGCTAGATAGGATTTGAATTGAAAACTGCAGGAACCTAGTTTGAAGCTTGGTCTTGCTCTGCATGCCATATATCTTTGTGTGTTTATAGAAGCTCTGCCCCCATTCCTATGTAACCAGGTATTCAGAACTATTCTTCCCTATGCAAAGGGAAGGGTGTTGGGACCTGGATGCATGAACTTCTGGCAATTATTGTCCTGAAGGACAGTGTCAGTTTTCCCCATGTCTGAAAGAGGGAAGGATCCTGAGACTTCAGAGAGAGGACCCAGGGACTTCTCAGGGCTTGCCATGTCATACTAATATTTATTTTCAGCATTGAGTCATCACGTGGCCAGAAGCTGCTGGGGATTTCATTATTTCTATTATACTCAAATTTTCTCCATCATGGTAGGTGTGTAATAAATGTTTAATGATTGATTGATCAGTCAGAAATAGGCACAACTCACGGTACACTTACATCAACCCTGCATTT
Organism: Macrotis lagotis; assembly: GCF_037893015.1. NCBI lineage: Eukaryota > Metazoa > Chordata > Mammalia > Peramelemorphia > Peramelidae > Macrotis > Macrotis lagotis. Next base: position 278,107,517 of record NC_133658.1, on the reverse strand, counting down.
CAAAATTCTTTTCTTCAAGAGACAACTTGGGTGTTAGCTCTAAGAAACCTCCCATGATCTCTAAGAGTTAGTACATTCTTTTTCCTCAGAGTTTCCTTACACATCATCTGATCTTTTATTATGCTTCTCCATATACATGTGCCCTACTTTTCCAGAATTAACGCAATGAGCTCAATAAAGAGGGCGCATTAGGCTGATTGCTGAATGATGAATTCTTTGGTCACAGCAACCTATCAAATAAAGGAAGGTACAAAGTGGTCCTCATTGCTGGGAAGCTTCATCTGCTCTTGCAATGACAGTAGCAGAGTTCTGAAAGAAATAGAGGATCATTTCCTCCTGCCCACTGTAGCCACACTGTCACCTCCATTCCATCTTGGGAATGAAAACAACCCTCCAGAGTATACAGTAGCATTGACCAGGACTTTTCAATTGCCCTCCTCCCTGCCCCCACTGGACCAGCAACTCTACCTTGCTCTGGCTCTTGGTCTTTGGAAAGATGACCTCAGGAGTACAAGGAGTTGATGAACTGTTTGGAACTATTCTATGCCAGAGGAAATAAATAAATTAAAAAAGAAAGCCATTTTCTTTTGTCTCAGTGTTTTCAAAAAAATGCATCATTGTATGGAAGAAGGCAAAGAGATCTTAGTGGGAGAGATGTTGGTGTAACTATTACCGATTCTTTTAAGCGTTTCATGAGAGTGCTTCCTGAAAAGAATTGTTCCTACGCTTTATGTGATGCAAGCTTTGAAACAAAGGAATCAAGAAAAGAAGAACTGATGTTTTTTCTACGTGTTCCAGAACTAACACTTCTCAAAAGTAAGATGATCTCCAAGGATGCAATCAAAAAGAAATTTCAAACCCAGAGTCTAACAAATGGACCAAAAATCTTAATCAGTTTTATATTTTCTGAAAAACTAAGAGGATCCTTAATTGTAGCTTTTGAAGTAAGTCCCATTTAGATGGAGTGTCACAAGCTGCAAGATTTTCATGTTTGTTATGTCTTCTTGCTAAATATGTAAAACAAATATATTTAGGCCAGGGTTTCTCTGAGGGTGAGCCTTCTTGTTCTAGATTAAACTAGATAGTACATAAAATTATATAAAATAACCCTAAATAAATCTAAAGTCTAAAGTTTCATGGTTGTAAATTAAATTTTTGCTAGCTTGACAGTCTGGTTGGCAAGATGGCATTAAGGTTTTTGTTTAAGCTCATAAATTTTAATTATAATATTAAAGCAACAAAAAAGTGGCCTTAAGAATAGAATGGAGAGTTAATAGACATTTTTGTAATTTCTATAGATATTATCTCTGCTTTGATTGCCCTATTGGTCATAATCTGATGGCAATTTAGACCCATTTTTTAAAAAATCCTTCCTTGAATTAAATAGAAACTGACTTTAAGGGTCTGGATAAATGGAAAGCATTTCTCCTCAAAAATTCAAAAACCAACACTACTCCACTAAATATAGTAGTAAGTCAAATTAGGCTGTCTTCACTTTTAACAGTTAATATGTGATAAAGACTGCCTTAAAACTGTGCACACTAGTAGTAACAGGTAATTTCAAAGCTCTATTTAAAACACAAAGAACATAGGAAGCAATTCCTTGAAACTATGGTAAAGTTCTTTCATTTGCTGAATCTCTTATTCAGGAATCACAATGTATTCTGCAGTAATTGTGTAATTCCTTTATGCAATACTAAATTATTACACAAAACAAATTATAGCTCTGCAGTAACTTGGTTTGCTGATGAAAATGAGAGAATATTGTGTTGACAAACTAGGAGATTTTCTACTTCTACTACAGTAAATTATGGAAGATCATTAAGCAGATGTTTACTTTGGGACATGGGGAGACTTCTTAATTTCCTACAGAGATGTGTTGATTGTATTAAAGTGAGAAATGGGTATAAAATATAATATTCATCTTAATCATCTACTTTAAGTTTTCAGTGGTTGTCTTAATACTATGGCTATAACACTGCTAAATAGAGTGGAGATTGAAAAATAAATCCAGATGGAGGCTTTATTTAATAAAGAAGGTGGTTTTAATAAAACAAAAACAAATAAAAATAACATTTTTTAAAAGAAAAGAGATAAAGTTGACAAGAATGGCATAATTTTGATAACATCTATGAGCATTAACCTAGCTGTTGGTATCTTGTGTTTGAGATCCTTATACAGTGATTGGATTCTTAAAGTTTATGAATAAAATTGGTTTTGATGTTCCCATTGTAAATATAATGAAAAGACAAAAAGAATCTGTGTCTAGATAGGAGGATGGTTCATAGATTCTACTTGGAGAGGCAAATAAAGAAATTGATGGAGTTGATTTCATCTAAAGGAGACAAATGACAGAATTTCATGGGAGAGTTGTTCATCTTGTATTTTAGTACTCAGGATAAGCATTTGCAAAAAAAAAATAAGAAGAAGAAAAAGAAAAAGAAGGATTACTATGAAAATAAATGCAGCACCAACAACATCTAAAAGTCTGGAGAAATTCTGTGAAGAAACTCTGCTAAGATACTCCAAAATTAAATGACACATATACTTTAATCCTTCAGGGACTTCATTTCAAAGGCTATTCAAAAGGATGACAAAAATTTGTTGGAAAAAATGAGTCACAAATGAGAAATAAGGGAAAAAATTCATAGACTATAAGAAACCTCATGTCTATATATCATGAATACTTTCTTCAAAAAAGAAGAAAGGGGAGGTTCTGGAGGTTAAGGGAAACACTCAGTAATTTGATAAAAAGTAAAATAGATTTGTTTAAACAGAAAAAAAAGTGGTTATTGATATGGGAGTCATTTCTGATGCAGCCATCTATGTAGAGTGAGAATACCACCTTAAGTAGAAATCAAAATCAATACCAAATTAGATGAATTGATAAAATGAGAAGATAGAACACATAATTGAGGCAACTCAGCTAGACTTATTAAAACAACCTGTTGATGTAAAAAAATGGGAAATGGACAAGAGAACAGATATAAACACAGTTTATTACCAATTTCTTTTTAATATAATTTTATTTAAAATTTTTAACATTCATTTTTCAAAATTTTGAGTTCCAAATTTTTTCCTCCCCCCCACTCCTTTGTGAAGGCAAGATACATAATCTCTATTATACATGCATCACCATTTTCTAAGGAAGTTTAGCCTACTAAAGTAAATCAGTTGCCATGAGATCAAAAGATCTTAGAAAACACTTCATCCCCCAAACCAACAATTATTTCATAAGATAGACAATGAAAAAGATCTATAAGATTTTCATAATAAACTCTTTTCCTGATGACAGTAGAGATACTATGTAGCCTCAAGCATCATAGCCACATAAAGATATAAAAATGGCACTAAAGAAAACAGATAGGAACTATGCCTAAGGAGGGGCAGTTAGGTGACACAGTAGATAGTGTTCTGGGCCCAGGGTCAAAAAAGACTCATCTTTCTAGTTCAAATCTAGCCTCAAACACTTCTAGCTGTGAGAACCTGGGCAAGTCACTTAACCTTGTTTGCCTCAGTTTCCTCTTTTATAAAATGAACTGGAGAAGGAAATGGCAAGCCACTCTAGTATCTCTGCCAAGAAAATCCCAAATGGGGTCACAAATAGTCAGATACAACTGAAATCACTGAACAAAAGAACTAAGTATGTACAGATCAGAATAAGACTAGACTTAGCCTAGATCAAGTATAAACCAGCTAGTGTTCCTGCTGCAAGTGACATATTTTTAAAGGTGTTGAGGGATTTTTTTTATAAATTATAAAAATAATTTCAAGTTCACTTTTATTTTGTTTTCAGTTCCATATTCTCCTATATTTCTTGTCCGCAATTGAGGGGGGAAAAATTTAAAAAGCAAAAAAACCCCAGTACAAACACATATAGTCAAACAAAAAAAATACCTACTATAGAGCTGAAAGGAACTTTGAAAGGTCATCTAGTTCAACTCTTCCACTTCCAGATAAAGAAACTGAGGCCTAGGAAGATTAAGTGACTAGTCCAAGAAGTGAAAGGACCAGGACTCCACTCCAAGTTCTCTGAGTCTGAATCCAGGGTCTTTTGCATCACATTACACTGGTTCTCAAACTGTTTGATGAGCCTCTGGGTCTTAATGTGAAGTGAGGCATGAGATGGAAAAACATCTGCTAACCAGTTTACCTCTGACATGGACAACATCCAGCCTAGTGAGCTCATGGAAGAGAGATTCCCCTACAGACTACAAAGTCTTCAGATGCTTCTATTTGCAGAGGACATTATAGTGAGGACACCAGATCCTGAAATATTGCCTCCCTTATGAGATCTGTAATCATGCAAAAGAATTGAACCAAACCAGATGGATGAAGATTACCCAGAGTCTAGACTGTGATATGGAATATGATGAGCAAGCCCATTGAGCCAGGCTTTCAGTAAGTATAGCTTGACTTGAACACTGAAAATGCACAATCATCTGAACTCAGAATTAAACAGGAAAACAGACAAGATTGCTACTGGGAAGCTGGCAATGCTTGTCATGACCCTCAGCTTCTCCCTGAAATAATATTCCTTCAGTTATGTGAGGCCAGGGAGGGGAAGGAAAAGGAATTAGCATTTACACAGTGCTTTACAAACTTTATCTCATTTGATAATATGTATATTTACATATATCTCTGTCTATCTGTCTGTCTGTCTGTCTGTCTCTCTCTCTCTCATCATTCTTTCCAGTGATGATGATATTTGGTGACAGTTCTTCATCTCCCAAGCATGAAAAATTGTGAGTCACCCAAAGGGCAACAGAGAGGTGCATAATGGGCCAGAACCATAATAACACACCCTTCTAGCATTTTAGGCAAATAGGTGACTCAAAGGATAGAGTCCTGGGCCTAGAGTTGGGAAAACCTGAGTTCAAATCTAGCCTTAGACACTTATTGATTATGAGAACCTGGGCAAGTCATTTCTCCTGTTTGTCTTAATCCATGGAGAAGGAAATGGAAAACCACCAGTATCTTTGCTAAGAAAAACTCCTGGATATTATAATCTATGAGGTCACACACAATTGGATGAGATTGAATAATTGAACATCAGTATGCCTGGTCATCAATGAAGAATTGTCCCAGAGAAGAGGCACAAGGGTTATCATCAACAGGAGACATGACTGGAGAGGGAGAGGGCTGGCCACCTGGAATGAGAGTAAAAGGATAAGGCAGTAACCCATCTTTGGGTTCCACTGGAGACATGCATTTTCAGGAACTCCAGTGAAATGATAGGTGGATCCCCTGTGGAGAAAGCAGGCAAGAGTCACACAGGAGGAGAATGGGTCACTGGACTGTCAACTGGACTGTCTGCAGGGTTGCCCAAAGGTTAACTTCACAGACCCATCAAAGTTCCCATTGTACTTGTGCCCCCATCCTCAAAATGTAAGAGCCTTCACGGTAGATCCTGCTTCAGTTTGCCTTTTGTCTTTCCAGTGCCCAGAAGTTGCTTTGCATATAATAAGAATTTAATAAAAGTTTGTTGATTGATTATTAAGTGACTTGCCCATAATAACACAGTGTAGAAGGAAGGATTTGAATCTGGCTGGGTCTTTCCTGACTCCTAATCTATTATACCAAACTTCCTTTCCATTCATGAATAAAAGTGACCCAAGGGGTACTTTGGCTCTGTCATCTGGCCTTTGGCTCCTTGCAGCTTCTCTTAGGAGAGGGATGAGAGGTCAGGTGTGTCAGGGACCTTAAGGTCAGTGCCCAGGGAAGGGAGTGCTATGAGACCTAGACCTAAAGTAATTGGGAATCTGCCCTACATGTTTTCCAAGGTGCTAACTGAAGGAGGAGTCTCTGTACCTAGTGACTAGAAGGACTGGGGAGATTGATGCCACAGATTGATCTAATTATTTGAAAGTGGATGTGCTAGTTGCTCTGGCTCCTTGAATCTCCCTCATCTGAATAGAGTTGCATGGATGACTCTCTCTGACTGCCTACTTAGGCCATGGAAACTCTTGGGCCAGGGGTCTTAATACATGTTGTTTAGACCTACTTAGTGACCTTATCATGTAATACTCTGTATTTTATTTATTTATTTGAGGGTCTCATCCAGGGGGGTTCCGATCAGTGTTTTCTGAAAAGGCAGGACACACCTTCAAATTTAAACTATATTACTGACATTTTTTCCATCACTTTCTTAAGTCCAAGTAATCAATAAAATAATAAATTGGGCTCTGGTATATAGCATATTTGAATTCTGAGGGATGAATGCTCAAAGTGAACATTTAAGTTGACTCTCAAGAGTCAGTATGAACTGACTAATTCCTCCATAAAACTGTAAGCTTCATGAGGGGGGGACAGTGTCTTCTTAAATGTTTTCCTATTGGACAAGGTAAACATTTAATAAATGTTTGTTGAATGTATGAATGAGAAGAGGGATGGATATGTGGGAAACCCAGGTGTGGGTGAGGATGCCACTTGCCATATTGCCAGGGACCTGATCCAGTTCTTCCCCTAGGTGACCCAAAGTGCGACCTGCAAGGTAATGGTGGTGAAGATCTATAAGAATGATGTGGACCAACTGGTCATCCTGAGGGAGATCAGCTTGCTGCAGAAGCTGTCCCACCCCAACATTGTCAGGTGGGCTCTGGGCCTGGGGACCTGGGTGGCCAGAGAGCTTTAGGAGGGGAGATACACACAAAACACACACATGGCCCAGCTTTGCCTGACAGTCTCCATCTCTGCTTCTCTGCCCTTGACAGAGTTGCAGTTAGAAGCTGGGGAAGCCAGGTTCCACAATCTTGTCTCTACCATCACAGGGATACTGCCATACCAATTGGGTCCTGAGCTCTTGGCAATCAAATGGTTATGCTATTGAACCCTTGTTGGCCTGGATCTATTGGCCTGTGCTTCTGCTTGTCTGTCTCTCATCTTCACTTCTCCACTTCTGGAGAGACGCTCTCCCCTCTCCCAACTGCTCTTGGTAACAGGACCGGCAGCACTAGGATTTCTCAGACAAACGCTACAAGCTGACTCGTGTTAAATTCTGCCACACATCACTGGCAGCCTCATGTTACACATGGCCCCATGTCAAAGGGAGCCTCATGTTACATGCTGTTTTCTGTTGCAGTCAAGCCAACGTTTGGCAATAACACAGCTATATGTTATGTGTCAAGTTCCATTGCGTGGCAGCAGTTCCTTCCATGCTCACACACACACACACACACACACACACACACACGCAGTGCCAAGCTGCAAACATTCATTGCTGTCCCCAGGTGGTGATCTGGTCAATATACTGAGATCAGATCTTTGGCTTAGGGTCCCGGGGTTGGGGGGAGGATGGAGGAGACACCAAGTCTGTGTCTTCTGCAGGTACCTTGGCATCTGTGTGAGGGACGAGAAACTGTACCCAATTCTGGAGGTGAGAGCCCAGAAGATCCCAGGCTGGAGCTGGGCTGAGCTGAGTGTGGGAATGGGGGAGGGTCTTATCATCCCCCATGCCCCGGCTTCCACAGGACCACTTGGACCCTGGCCTGACTAGTGAGACCCAAGCCCCAGGCCCCTTGTCTGATGTTCCCTATTACCACATATCCCAGGGAAGAAGACAGCTCAAAGATGGACAATGATTTGGCCAAGTCACACAGCAACAGGCTAATGTATAAAGGAAATCCAGACTTCTGGATCAAAAGTATGACCACAACAAAACAACCCCCCCCCAAAATAAGGGGCAGCTAGGTGTCACAGTAGCACCCTGTAGTCAGGAGGAACTGGGTTCAAATACAGCCTCAGATACTTCATAATTACTTAGCTGTGTAATCTTGGGCAAGTCACTTAACCTCATTGCTTTGCAAAAGCAAAAAACAAAACAAAAAATAAAAGTATGACCACATAGTTGCTTTCCCTGAACTTGGGGGGTTTCCAGGAAGTCAGATATGGGTGTTTCAGAAGGTCAGATCTTAAGGGAACTTAGAAACCAAGACCACTAAGCCAAACATCCTAATTTTATAGATAAGGGAAACAGACCCAGAAAAGGAAGCAAGTAGCCTGAGGTCCCTTAGCATGGCAGTGGGACTCTTAAACTCCTGTCTCTGCCTGCTACCTCAGGTAAGATTTGCGACCCTGTTCCTCAGGCCCTTTGTGGCAAGGGTTCTAGCCAGGTTTGACCCAATATACTAGGGGTCTTAAACAGTCCTAGTGGGGTGAGTCCCTTTCCCCTTTTTTCTCCCCTTTAGTATGTAAATGGTGGCTGCTTGGAAGAACTCCTGGCCAGACCTGAGGTACCACTGAGCTGGAAGGAGAAGGTGGCTCTGTCCTGTGACATTACTAGGGGCATGGTGTATCTACACTCCAAGAATATTTATCATCGTGACCTCAACTCCAAGGTAAGGAGCAAGAAGAGAAGAACAAACTTATGCCTGGCTTCAGGCCTAGAGTCAGCACCTGCTGCACCTGCAGCTCCACTGCTCCTTGCCACTTCACCCAACACCCAAATTCAAACCTTTTCCCTCTTTCCTATATTCCTTGGAAGCCTTGATCCTGCCACTGTGCCCCTACTATAGCCCTGGTTATTGCTATTTTCCTCTTGGGGCCCCAGTCCAACCTAAGCCCCATGCAAGCCATCTGTACTGGACTGGGCCTGCCTTATGACTGGGGGACATTACTCTTCCATCATTCAGAGGGCAGTACTGGGGCACAGAGAGGACCTGAAGGCTCCTCACCATTCATCTTCTAAGATCACATAATCCCTGGGGGTGGGGGGAGGTCCAGGATCCAAAGACTGAGGGAAGAGTCAGGGAAGAAGAGGGAAGAAGTGATGATGCTTCAGCACCTTTCTTTTACAGCTCTGCCCCATGAGGGGAAGACTCTTGGGATGTAGGGATGGAGGGAGGGGCACCGTTCCAGAATCTCTGGCCCAGATAAGTCAAGGAGGGTGTGGGAAGGCCTGGGCCATGCTCCTTGGGAGATCTATCAGGTCTTCCAGTCTCAGGTTCTCCTTCTAGAATTGCCTGATTCGTGTTACACCTAGGGGCCGGGAGGCCCTGGTTACTGATTTTGGCCTCGCCCGGGAAGTAGTGGAGATGCCAGCCTCCGACCCTGAGAGGAAGCTGTCCCTGGTGGGCTCTGCCTTCTGGATGGCCCCTGAGATGCTCCGGGGGGAGCCATATGACCGGAAGGTAGGACCCAATGTTTCAGTCCTCTGGTTGCAAGGTCTTCTTGAACCTACACATCACTTAGGGAAGGGCCAGTGGAATGAGAACTCTCTAAGCTTGAGGAATTTATTAACAAGGAAGAGACTAAGATAATTTTCTCCCACCCATTTCAGTTACTTCATTTGGCAGCTAGTGCCTTTGATTATATGGTAAAACCCTGAATTTGCTCCAGATTGGGGAAAAAGAAACACACACACACACACACACACACACACACAGGACTGATGTGTCCAAAAGCGATTTGCTAAAGCATAATCTGAGCAACAGTGGAGCCAGGGGTGGGGTGCTGCGGCTGGCCTCCAGATCCGATTGGAACCTAGTCGTGGTGGCTCTAGAGAGGGCTTCCCAGTATTCCCTTTTTGTATAGAAAAAGTTCTACTCTGGGACATTAGGGTTGTTCCTTCTTTTGGGGGAGTCCAAGATAATAACAACTGATGGAGAATAAGGTATTATCTGTTTATTTTCACTTCCAGAACTACTTTCTGGAATTTCTGAGCCCAGGAATTAATTGAGGGGGGAGGAAAAATCTGGGGTTCATCTATGACGGTAAATGTTAAAAGGCCTTCTGGACACAACTGGTCACTTACTTACATTAGAAAAAGAGAGGGAGACTTTGACTGACTTTAGGAATGGAAGCCAAAAAGGAAGGAATAGTAAATATGTGCAGGATACTTCATATATACATATATATCATTATATATTATATTTATTATATACTATTTATATATTTTATTTATTTTTTAACTCACTCTCCCTATTTTGGGATTAGTCTTGAAATGCTAACTCTGATTCCAAAGGTTAGGGGGAAATAAACTCTTAATACATGACCATCTGAACAAAAGATTAAGACCTAAGATATTGATATGTATGGGCAACTAGGTAGCCCAATGGATAGAAGGTAGGGTCTTGAGTTAGGAAGAACTGAGTTCAAATTTAGCCTCAGACACTTGTTAGCTGTGTGACCTTGGGCAAGTCACTTAATCTCTGTTTAGTGCTCTCTCTCTCTCTTTCTCTGTCTGTCTCTCCTCTTTCTTTCTGTCTCTGCCTCTGTCTGTCTCTCTCTCTAAGGTAATCAGGTTAAATGCCTTGCCTAGAAGCTAGTAAGGGTCAAGATTAGAATTCAGGTCTTCCTAATTCCAGGATCAGTGCTCTATCCATTACTCCACCTGATTGTGCCAACCTCTGGTACCTCACTATAAAATGGAGATAATAAAAACACCTACTTCACAGGGTTGTTGAGAGGAAAAAAATAGGTAATAATTGTAAAGCTTTCAATAAGAGCTATATAAATCCTAATTTGTTTTAAGCTATTATCATTATTAATATAGCTAAGTATAAATGTGTGTATGCCTGCATATAGTCTATAATGAATGCTATTGATGCATTTACATTCTTCAAAATGACAAGAGCCTTTGCAGTGACCACATCTTTAAGAAACAAAACCATATGCTTAAATACAAATTAAGAAGGACAGATAGAATTTGAGACCAGCTATTATGCACTGCAGCAGCCAAACTTCTCTTGGCCCAGCCCTGGGCTGTTGGAGCCTCTGGGATGAGATCTTGGCCACAGGTTTATTTATGTTTGGACAGACACACCCATTTTCTCCTTTTCCCAAAAATGTGGTAGGAAGTGTAGGCAGTTCCCACCTACACTAGGAGAAAGAGGAGTGTTTCAGATTAGAACTTGAGGAAGTGGAAGGTGGTGTTGGTATCATTTGAATTGTTTCCAAAATGCTGAGGGGGCTAAGAGTAGGATTCCTTTTGAGTGAAGTTAAACCTCTAGGAGTGAAATTTGCCTTGAGTTTCTGAAGGCCTCTCACTGAACTCTTGGGAAGGTGGCTCCTGGTCTCTCCTGCTGCCCCAGCTCCTCCCTGTTTTTTTGGCCTTGACAGGTAGATGTGTTCTCATTTGGCATTGTCCTTTGTGAGATCCTGGGTCGGATTCCTGCTGACCCTGAGGTTCTTCCCCGGACACAGGTGAGTCACACCAATATCATTGTGTGAGTTATTGTAAAGGGAACAGTTTGAATGCAAAGTATTATATGTAAGTCATCTGCACAAACTCAGGGAACTCTCTTGGATTTCCCCGAGGCTCTCAGTAGTAACCCCAAGAAATATATACATAAATATATATGTATGAGCTTTCTAGTGTCAGAGTGGTCAAAGGACTTCCCCAGACTCAAACCAGAGACAAGCCCTATCTATTACCCAGAACAAGGGAAAAAAATTCCCCAGAAGTTAAGTAACCCATTGAGTGGCTAAAAATAGGAAGAGAGATGGGGGTTCAATGTGAATGCCTGGGGTACAAATGTTGGAGTCAGAAATGATAGTTTTTTTTTTTAATGGCCTAAGTTTCCACAGCTCTACATTGGAACCCCACAGCTTTTTGAGGGCAAAAACCCTACCCATATCTATGCATTCCCTAGTACAAGCACTAAGTATTCAATAAATGTTAGCTGAATTGAATTTTACTTAGGTACCAGGAAGAAAATGAGGGAGCAATTCTGTGCATGGGGTAAGGACTGGGAGATCCTGGAGTAGTTGATTCCAGAGGTTTCTCTGCATCCCCTCTAGAACTCTCTATAAGTTGGGTTGATTTGGTCATTTCTGGAGTTAACTGTTGAAGCGATTATAGACAAGAATCTCCATTAATCCCTTTAGTCCTACTAGACTAAGAGAGCTTGGGCGAGCTAAGCTTGCTAGGAGCAAGGAAAAGTGGTAGCCATAATGATGCCCACAGAGGAGCAGAAAGGATCAATTGTAGACTCTCTCTGTGTTTGGGAAAGGACTGGGGCAGATTTCTGTAGGAGCTTTCTCCTTGCTGAGCACAGCCTCACTACTGACCTTTCTCTACCTAGGACTATGGGTTAGATGTGGCTGCATTCCAAGGGATGGTCAGTGAGTGCCCTTCACGTATCCTAGATTTGGCTGCCAGCTGTTGCCGGGTATGTCTACTCTCCTTCCACCCTTACCCCATATCCACTAGACTGAAGCCTCAATCATCTTGTTCTGGTGTCAACCAGCCTAGCTTTGGCTAGGTCACACAATGGACAGGGAGTCAGGAAGACCTGAGCTGGTCACTTAGTCTCTTTCACCTTCACTTTCCTATCTGTAAAATGGGAATTTAATGGCACCTATCTCACAGGGCTTTTGGGAGGATCAAATAAAATATCTTTTGGAAAGCATTTTGTAAACCCTAAAGTCTATAATTTCATTTTGTTTTGTTATTTCTTGTTCACATTATTAGCCCTAGGAAAAAGTTCCTGGAACCCAGTGGTTTTATTTAGGGCCTGAGAGGTATGTGACCTTGGGGAAGTTCATATCTCCTTGGGATCTCTGGTTCCCAACCTGTAATTTGGGGAAATGAATAACCCTTAATAGGGTAGATTTTTTTAGCACTCAGACCATTGCTAGAGAGTGCCAGGGTAGAACCTCAGGATAGAGAAGGCCTTTGGGTGGGACTTCAGAAAGGATTTTGTGTCTACTCTTCTTTTTCTCTTTCCTAATTCTCAGTTGGAAGCTTTGAAGCGACCATCCTTCACTGAGCTCCTGGAAGAACTGGAGGAGATGGCGGAGATCCTGGACTCCCAAACAGCCAGTTAGCTTTTTGAGGTATGAAATTGGGTGCCTGCTCCCATCTGAACCTCCTGTAGGGACAGACAGGAATTCCCTACCTGACTGAGCCACAAGCAGATCCGGAAAGGGACAGTTCCCTGCATCAGCCTCCATGGACTTGTTTGTGCTTGCACTGCCGGCTGCCTACTCAGAAGACTTGGCAACAGAGTTCAGCAGATGAGAGAGAGAGAGAGAGAGAGAGAGAGAGAGAGAGAGAGAGAGAGAGAGAGTTAGTTGATAAAGAAATAACTCATATGAGAACCTGCTCTGAACTCTTTTGAAGCAAAAGACTTAAAGATTCATTTGTAATATAAATAACCAGAAGTGCTCACAGGAGGGATGGAGATGACCAGACGCCAGAATTCTTTCCCCTGTGGGTTCTATCATAGGCACCCCAGAGTCCCCTAACCTCAGATGGTAACCAAAGACCAACACTCCTTTTGGGGAAGGAGAGGTTACTAGTCCAGAGCTGAAAGCCAGTCAAGAACAGGAGCTGAAACTCGAGTCTCCAGTCCACTCCTTCCATAGCCTTGCTGGCACCTTCTAATCCTGGAGACATCCACCTGGGCCCCTGATTTCCTGGTGGTGGCTTCCTCTTCTGGGCCACTATTTCAAGAAAAGCCTCGTCTATGCCCCTACTTGCTGGACAGCTCCTCTTGTTCCTCCTCTTACGTCCTTTTCCCACTCTTCTTTCTCCTCCTCCCTTTCCTTCTCTTTAAGAGCATAAGCCGTGATCAAATGAATTCTGGCAGAGTTCTTGCTTGATTGACTCCTCTAGACCCTACTCATGATCTCTTTAACCTAAGTGACCCTTCCTGGTCATGGCTCTCCTTTGGGTGTTATCCCTCTCTCCCATTAGGATGTAAGATCAGGGAGATCAGGGACTGTCTTTATTGTTTGTATTTGTATCTTCTTCACTTAAATGAATGAATGATGGACAGGCAGGTAGGATATTAGGAGCAGTAGGGGAAGAGCCTCTGGATCCATAGGCACCATAAAGTCATAGACATTTCTCATCTCTTCTGACTCTTTGGGAGGCCCATCCTCCTGATGATCAAAGACCTGAGACCCTCAGTTCAGACTGTCCAAGAGGAAGCCAAGAAGACTGAAAGCAGGAAGAGATCTTTAAAGAGCCAAATTCTGCCACCTTTTCCTCCTTTGATTTTGATGCTTCCCTATCAAGAAGTGATGGCAGAATCTGGAAATGAGTTTTCCTGAGCCTGGAATCATCTCATTGTTACAGAGTATATGCCCAATCAACCCCTATGGATATTAACAACATGATTATCCGGGGAATTTACACCCCAACCCCATAGGCGAACTGTTACTCTCATGTACATGTCTTCCTCCCACCTCTGCAAGACAGTATCCTAACATTCTCTATCAAGGTCTCATCCCTTTTTTGGGTCTTATCTCATTCCATATGTGTGTGTCCTAGAGGAGGTGCTTTCATAAGTAAAATCGCAGCAGCCTAACCACCTAGAGGCCCAAGCACATGGGTCGGTGGGTGGGTTCTACTGTTTGTCTACCTGTGGCAACTTCTTCCTCCCCCTGTACTTTCTGCAGAGCATAATAGTTTGCAACCCTGTGAATTGTTGTTTTTTTTCCAAAAGCTGTCACTTTGAATGCCCCAGATAGCTTTCTTCATAGGACAGCAAAGTTGGAATGGGCAGGGATGGGGAGCACAAGGCAGGAAGACTGGCCGGCAGACTTCACCGGGTCTTGCTGGGTGATTTTGAAGATGTCACTTAAAACTCTCTGGGCCTTTTTTTCTCCATGGGATTAAGAGGGGCCTGCCAAAGTTTCTCCAAAAGATGAGGTATGACTTGCCATGGATGGGGAGAGGTTGTAGCCCTTGAACTACCACCTGGCTGGTTAGACAGCATCCTTGTATGCCCTTCCTGAATGGGACTGAAGTTTGGGGAGAATTCTGTGAATCCATGGTTCTTGATTGTTAAACATAATCACCAGACCGATTGAGGGGAGGGAAGATGGTTTGGGCAAGGTGGGCAACATATGCAAACAGCTCATTAGTCAAAATTGCTCTGGCTCTGTTCCCCTGACCCGAGGTCCTAGGAAATGTCTTACTAAATAGAGGAAATAAAGCTTGTTGAATCTGATAAACTGGTTGTTCAGTTGTTTTTCAGTCATGTCTCACTCTTTGTGACCTATTTTGTAATTTTCTTGATAAAGATACTAGAGGAATTTGCCATTTCCTTCTCTAGTTCATTTGATAGTTGAGGAAACTGAGGCAAATAGGCTTAAGTGAATTTCCCAGGATCATACAGCTGACTATGACTGAGGCCAGATCTGCACTTCCTGACTCCAGGCCCAGCACTTTATCCACTGTACCACATAACTGCCCTGATGAATTGTTTAACTTCTTATAATTTCTGTTTTGTCCTCAACAGAAATTGTGTGTGTGTGTGTGTGTGTGTGTGTGTGTGTGTGTGTGTGTGTGAGAGAGAGAGAGAGAGAGAGAGAGAGAGAGAGAAAGAGAGGGGGGGAGGGAAGGAGAGAGAGAGAGGGAGAGAGAGAGAGAGAGAGAGAGAGAGAGAGAGAGAGAGAGAGAGAGTGATGGTCTAGCTATGTTTCTGCATCAGATTAAATCTCTATGTGTGTATCATACACTCTGAGTGTATACACCCATCTACATCTGCATTTATATAACAATGCACATCTCACTGGGTATATTGCTGAGTAGTATTAGTCTTAAGAGTAGAAAGATTTGAATTTGAGTTCTGATTGACATCTGTATGACCCTGTATTAACCCTCTGGGTCTTACTTCCTCATCTATAAAATAGGTACAAATCCCACTCATTGGTTAGTCTATGTCTATGGTTAAAGCTTCAAATTAGCGGTCAGTCTGTGACCTGAGCTTGAAGAATATTCATACCTCTCTCCTGGCTTCTTCTCAGTCCCTGGAAAGAAAATTCCCTCACTCTGGAAATCCAAGATTTTATAAATAGGTTTTTTCCCCCCTATGACTTGCTGTAAAGGACTCTTTTTCCAGTCATGAGGAAATTCTCCCATGTTAGTCTATCATCTTCTGCTGAATGTGGCAGCTCAAATAGAGTATACTTAGAGACCCACCTGAGGTTTCTTCTTTGTGTCTCTTCCCCCCCCCCCGCCGCCCCATGTTTAAATGTATGTATGGAGGAGGGGAGAGTTGAGGGTAACAGGGAAAGGAGTGGGGCCAACATAAATCTTTTCTTGGTGTCCCAAGCAAAAATGCTCACGGGAGGTCCCATCTGAATCATCCTTAATTATCTGAGATTCTACATTGCAAGGGCCTTCATAAAACTTAGAAACAAAGGACTAATATTTTGATAAAAATTTGCATCCCAAATCCTATTCCCACCTATAATCCCCTACTCACAGGACTGGGACATTTAACAATCCTTTCTGTTGAAGACTTGAAACTGATGGCAGTTATTTTGAATTCTTCAGATCACTCAAGAATGAGGTTTGTGTCTGAGGATTCACCCTGGTTGTACCTGAAAACCAGAGGTGGAGGAAGAAAAAAAATTGAATCCTACATGATAATACCTAGGAAAGGTGTTTATGTTGCCATTAGGGAAATGTGTAAGTCACACCTAAGTGCTTTGAATATGACTCCCCACTCCATTATCCTCAGGTCCATAGTTACTCCACAGCTCACAAGCCCCCACTGATGTTTCTTTTATCAGATCAAACCAGGTGCCCATGAATTTCAGACAAAGACATTTAATGACACTGAATAGTTTTGCTAAAACAGGTAATTGAATCAGGTATTTTACATTCTTGGCACTCATTCCCAAATAATTGCCATCTCTGTATGAGTCTCCTAGGGAGCCCTAGTCTCAGCTCTCAAATAACCATTCTGTCCCCTCAACACACTTTGAAGGGGATAATTAATCACGGAGAGAGCTATTAGAAAAATTTGCCACTACTCTGGGAAACATTGGGCCCTGATGAAAGAAATAGAAGATCCCTGAAATTCTGGGCAGGTTTGACAGTCCATCTTCACAATGCCAGAGTTCAGAATACAGACACCATTTTCCTCCCATCTTTCTTTGATTAAACCCTGTACTTCACTCACCTTGTGTCTTATCCTCAATAAGATTTCTCCTACTATTTTTTGGAGAGGTGGCAGGTATATGAATCCATGAATCTCTATTTTGGATCTCTTGCTTAAAAAAAAACAAAACTAAACCAAAACTAAAATTCCATTAGTTTAGAAGCTGCCCTGTCAACTCTTCCTCCTTAATTTTCTTCTGTTCTCTTCTCTGCAATAAAATATGCTTCAAGGACCTTCCTTTTTTTTCCTTTGCTTCCCTATCACTAGTCTCCCTAACAGCCCAGTGAGTAAGCGTGCCAGATGAAGTGAGGAAAGCATGAGTTTAAATTCTACCATAAACTCTTATTGCTAATAAGCTGTGTGATTCCTAGGTAAATTACTTAAACTGTCAGCCTTGGTTTCCTCATTTGTAAAAGATAATATTAGCTCTTACCGCAATGTTGTTGTGAGGATCAAATAAGTGCTATATATATAAAGAAAAGACATACAATTTTGAACTGAATGTGTAATATTTATCATATAGGCTTTCTTGAAACACAATTTATTATTTTCTATTATGAATTCCCTCATGTTTTACTTTGCATATAATTTTTTTATTTTGTAAAATAAAAATAATAGGTCTAAAAATTTAAAAAATACTACATAAGGGGCAGCTAGGTGGTTCAGTGGATAGAGCCCTGGCCCTGGAGTCAGGAGTACCTGGGTTCAAATCCAGCCTCAGACACTTTCTAATTACCTAGCTGTGTGGCCTTGGGCAAGCCACTTAACCCCATTGCCTTGCAAAAAAAAAAACCCATAAAAAATACTACACAAATGTTAACTTATTGTTATTACTTCACTAGAATCCATCCTTAATAGGGGGGAAACAGTTAGCTCTGTAATAAATAAACATAGATGTGAATTGAATCTGTGATTTCACTGGCAGAGGGAATTCCTGGTGAAATTTTTCTATTGTGAGAAATGAATAGTAATCTCTTATATTTAATAGCAATAGTATTAGGACCAAGTTTTTCTCCTTTTTTATTTCTTCATCCAGAAACCAACTAGTGTGGAAAATCTCTTAGACCTTTATCTGGGTTAAGATCTAATTAAAGAGTAAAAGAAATTCTAAGTTAGGGCTAATGAATATATTCTTGCTCATTTTCTTTGCACAGACAGTTCTGAAGAAGTGTGGACTCTCCCTTTTTGCAGGCAGATGATATGGAAATTGATAGCTCTTTGACCAAGATTTATGTGACCTAAGTCACCTACCCCAGAACCCTCATTTAATATAGCCCACTTCCCATTGTGTTAACCAGTTAAAGCTGATTGCCTCTGGATAGAGCACCAACCCTGGAGTTGGGAGGACCTGAGTGTAAATCCAGACTCAGACACTTAATAATTACCTAGCTGTGTGGCCTTGGGCAAGTCATTTAATCCCATTGCCTTGCAAAAACAAAAACAAAAAAGTTGGTTGCCTCCACTTCCACTCTTCAAAGGGTGTACAATCCACTGCCATGAGGGGTCCCTGACTGAGAGAGATGGCTAAATGATCATCCTTTTATTAATAAACATGCTAGCCTTATTAATAAAATGATTAAATTACCTAAAAATTATGTCCCTCAGAATTTTTTAATTGTCACACTATCAACAAAGGCTGGTGTTTCCATAACTTAAAATCATCAAAAGTTGTCTAGAGTTCCGAGAAGTTGTCAGTCAACAATCATTTATTCAACATTTAGTATATGGCAGGCACTATGCTATGGGCTGGAACATGGAAAAAAAGCAAAAACAGCTCCAACTTTTGGTCAGCTCATATTCAAATGGGAGAGAAGACATATCAATTACTAGATCCATACAAGATTTACATATATATACATATACACACAATAGGGGTCCATCTTCACAATGCCAGAGTTCAGAATACAGACACCATTTTCCTCCCATCTTTCTTTGATTAAACCTTGTACTTCACTTGCATTGTGTCTTATCCTCAATAAGATTTCTCCTACATTACATGCTTATGCACACACAATAAGAGAATGAACAATGGAATCATTCACATGTATGTACACAGAATAAGGGATCAGCTTCATTCATACATATCTACATATAAATATATATACAAACATAATAGAATGTGAAAGCATCTCATTCATATATACACATAATAAAACACAAAATAGCATACTCTGTGTGTGTTTGTGTGTGTGTGTGTGTGTGTGTGTGTGTGTGTGTGTGTGAGACAGAAGATGATTTCTACTTCCTGGGGAGATTGGGAAAAGGATCTTCTAGAAGGTAGAATTTGAGTCAATCTTGAAAGAAGTCGAGGAGAAGAGATGAGGTCAGAAAGGAAAACGTCAGACTACAAAGCTGGATGGAGGGTTGTGTTAAGGAACAGCAAGTAGAAATAAAGTATAAGAAGACTGGAGAGGTAAGAAGTAGTTAGGCTAAGTTTGAAGCAGAACATTTTATGACTGATTTTTGAAGAAACAGGGAATCTTTGACATGGTCAGACCTTCACTTTAGGAAAATCACTTTGGCAGCTGAACTGGGGATGAATTGGAGTGGGGAGAGATTTGAATCAAGGAGAACAATGACAAGATTATTGTGACAGTCCTGGGGAGAACTAAAGAGTGCCTGTAGCAGGGTGTGGTGCCTGTGAGAAAGAAAGGAAAATCTAGAAGAGATGTGAAAGTGGACATTGCAAGATTTGGCAATAGATTGTCCATGTGGGGTGATTGGGGATGAGTATGTTATTGTGAATATGAACCTGGGTAACTAACTAATCAAATAGTGATGTTCTTTTAATAATAGGGAAATTCAGAAGAAAGGAGTTTGGGGGCAGAAAGATAAAGAGTTCTGTTTTGAATATAATGAATTTGCAATGATTATGGGATAATGAATACAAGGTGTCCAAAAGGTATCTGTCAATGTGAAATGGTGGCTCAAGAGAAAGAGTAGAATACATAAACATTTACTCACATACACACATGTATACCCATACACATCTATAAATTTGTTGTTGTTGATTTGTTTTCAGTCATATCTGATTCTGTCACCCCTTTTGGGGTTTTCCTGGCAAAGACATCAGAATGGTTTGCCATTTCCTCCTCCAGCTCATTTTCCAGATCAGAAAATTGCAGCTAAAAAGCTTAAGTGACTTGTTTAGGATCATACAATTATGAACGGTTCAGGAAAGAGTCTTGGGGAAGAAGCAGAGTTAATAGGATGATATGGTTGAAAAATCAGCAAAGGAGACTAAGAAGGAGCTGTCAGAAAGCTAGGAGAAGAAAGCAGAGTTCAGTGTCACAAAAACCTAAAGAGGAGAGAGTATTAAGGAGGAGATGATCACCAGCACCAAATGTTGAAGAGAGGTCAAGAAAAGATGAGCACTGAGAAAAAGTCATTAGATTTGTCAAACAAAAGAATCATTGGTAACTTTGGAGTAAATAGTTTCATTGAATAATCAGGTCAGAAGCCAGTTTACAGAGGATTTGGGAAAGTAGGTGCTGAGAGAAGATGGCCTTCTCAAGGAGTTTAGCTATAATTAGGAGGAGAGATATAGGACCATAGTTAATGGGAATAGTAGAATCAAGTGAGGGTTTTTTAAGGTTGGGAGAGACATGAATATGTTTGTAGGCATCAGGAAAGAAAACAGCAGACAGAAAGTGACAGAAGATAATGAAAGAAGATAAAAGAAGAAAATGGGAATGATAGTAAGAACATTGTAATGTATGATGCATATGCAAAATCAATTTACCATTACTTAAACTAACTAATGCAATGGAATCACTAATTACACTAAGGCTTCTCAATGCCAGCAATCAAAATTGATTAATCAAATGCATGAAAACATCACTTCATCTTCTTAATTAAGGAGCCCAAATACTAACCCCACTAGGAACAAACCACCAACCTGATTTCCTAGGGTCTCTCAATAGGCATGTCTTGTCCTGGTACTCAATGACTAAGTTCCTTCTCTGCCCAGCCAGAAGCCTGAGATGATTGCCTGGCAAGTCAACAAATCTCAGTTAATCATTTTGCACTGTACTCAAGCAAACAGTGATAACATTTGAGTCTCCAGTGTGGGGAACACAAGAGCTACCTCCATCAAGACCCATGGTCAAACTAAAGGCTGAGTTCTAACCATAGGCATGGACTAGTTATGCCCAAATTCTGATTAGATGTTAGTGACCCAATTTGTTTGCCTGTTAATTTGTTTGATGCCTGATGACATAAACTAATGATCAAGTCATTTATCAAATCTTCCCACTGACAGTCTGTCCCTATCTGGGAGTCCCATATATGTACCAGTTGTTTATGAGCACAAACATATTACTAACCTACACTACAGGATTGCTTGTCAATGTAGAAAAATAAATTATGAAAGAACAAAAACATTTCATCAAAAATTGGAATCAGTTATGTCAAGACAACAAGTTTATTCTCAATACAAACAGTTTACTAGAGAAGGAAGAAATGGGACCAAGAGTATTTATAGAAGGATTGACCTTGGCAAAAAGAGGGACCAAGACTGGAATGAAGGAAGAGCTAATAAGGAAAGATAGCTTAGTGATGTTAAGATATGGAAGATGAAAGGGATGCTTAGTGAACTCTATTAATTTTTTAGGAGGGAAATAATATGAGATCTTCAGCTGAAAGAGTAGGGTTTTATGAGAGATTTAGGGAGACACAAGAAGGTTTGTAATTACATGACATTAATATAAAGTGGATCCAACGACATGATTTCAGTGGTTTTCTCTAACTCTATTCAGTGGCATGTGAATAGTAGGGAAAACAGATTGCAGGGGAATACAAGTTTGGAGCTATTACAAGGTTGGATGTTAGTGATAACAGGTCAAAGGATTTGAAAGCAATGTAGAGAGTATATATTTGACTCACTTCAATAAAAAATCAAAATCCAGTGTATGGGACATTCTGGAAGGACTAGCACTTCTGGTGGAGGAACTTACTGAGCCCTTTTCTGGGTTGCTCATTCATCTTTGATGTCCATCTGGCATTCACCTGTGGCTCCAAGAAGCTCTTACATCTGCAGCAGTCATACTATAGGAAAACCATCTTGGCAGACAAACTAAACAAGATTGAGGATAACCACTGGACTTCAGACTCATCAGTCAATTAAGGGAAATATCAATCCCAAGCATCTGGTACAATGGGCAGATGAGAAAAATTTGTTCCAAGGACTGTAAAGATAATTAGAGAACTGAGAGAGATTGGTCAGACATTGCAGGTGCCAAGGTCACTCACTGCTTATTGAGTCATCACCAGTTGTCATAATTTTTGTCCTGATGCTGAGCTTCAATGATTCTGGAATATAGAGAGGAGTGACTTTGTGTAACTCTGTCTCACTTAAATCCAATTCATGACTGAGTCAAGATATGTTGTCATTCATCCTCTTCAAAAATGAAGGACAAACAGCAACAGAAGAAAGTGTATAGTTTACTTCAATCAACAAAGGATCAAGACAGGGAATGGATGAAAAAATAGAGGACAATGACCTGGGAAAGAATTGAGAAGTGGGGGGAAATAAAAATATTAGTAAAGATATAGAACTTGATTGGGGTTGTAGGAAGAAGACATGGAATGATAAAAGATTGTTGTAAGATAAAGGAATTTTAGAGTTCATGAATATGAAAGGAAAACTCTTCTGGATGATGGCAAGGTCAAGGGGATGACTGAGAAAAATGAGACCAAGTATTGAATTCCTTGAGGAAAGAATTTATCTAAGGGAGGAGTAAAACATCAGGACCTATATTGAATGATAAATTTAAATAGCTGTATCTCAAGGAGAAAAACTTCCTGGTGGTGATGAGAAAGGGAGAAATATTAAGATGAAATCTGGAAGAAGCAATGTAGAGCAAAGAAAAATCTAATTCTCCCATCAAGACCAGTGAGTTAGGGGATAGGAGAGAAGCATAGTGTCCTCAGGAGGAAGCTGGGTCTCAGGGCTTCAGAAAATGGAAGGAATCAGAAAGGAAGAGGTTTAAGTTGAAAAGTAGCTTCTTAAATACCGATCAGTGATTCCAGAGACCATAGTGGAAGAGGCACAGATATTGTAGAGGGTAAAGATTGAAGGAGATGAAAGTAAGGGAATAGGAATTTGAGAATTGTTGTCTTGGGGTAAAGAATCTCTAACATAGGTAGTGTGTAATGGATTGGGAATAAACAAACCATTAAGGAGTGAGTCTAGGAAGAGTATCAGTGATTTCAGGGAGGACCTCTGCTCTAGGTTGTTTGACATTCTCTTTTAAGGTCCAATCACTGAGGCCACAGATACCAGGTGGTGAATGGTCCTGATCTTGTGCAGAAGATATCTGGGCGGGGAGGGGAGAGGAAGCCAAGATGGTAGCATGAAGGCAGCATTTCCTAGGAACTTGTCCACCCCCAGACTCCAAAAACCAACAAATTATGACTCTAGCCAAAATTTAGAGGGGAAGAACCCACAGAAAGACTGAATGATGCGTTTTCCCAGTCCAAGATAATTTAGAAGTTCCACAAGAAAGGTGTGTTTTATGTGGACCAGGGGGTTGGAAAAAAGCCTTGGCCGCAGCACAGCACAGCCCAGCCCAGCCCAGAGATCACCAGCAACAACTTGAAGGGGTGGGGAGAGAATGAGTATGGAGTGAGGGAGCACTGACCACAGAATCTGCAGTGAGAATCTGAAGAAAGCAGCCTGCACCCCCAGAGATGGTAAGGGAAGTCTGCAGAGATTTCCCTACTCTCCCCCATGATAGGACTCTGCTACAAGCCTACACTCAGATCCAGGTTGCATACTAAGTAGCCAAGCTGGATCCCTCCTCATAGCTCCAGGGCAGAGGAAAGTATGGGAGCCATATACAAATCAAAGCACAGGCAAGAGAGCATAAGACCTTGGAGGAATAAAGGTCCTAGTGGGGTGTATCCCCCAAAAAATCCCCAAATTTTTAAAGTGCTGTAAATTAGTCTTAGGCTGAGGAAATGAGTAAACAACAGAAAAAGAAGAATCTGACCATAGAGAATTACCATGGAAGATCAAAACACATACTCAGATGATGACAAAATCGAATTCTGTATCCAAAACCTCCAAGAGAAATAGAAAATGGGCTCAGACTATGAATGAACTCAAGAAAAGATTTTGAAAAGCAATTAAGAGAGATGGAGGAAAAATTGGGAGGAGAGATGAGAGTGATGTAGAAAAATCATGAAAACCAAATCAACAGCTTGGTGAAAGATATACAAAAAGAATACTGAAGAAAATAATATGTTAAAAACCAGTTTAGGCCTAATGGAAAAAGCAAAACAAAAGGCAAATGAGAAGGATGCCTTTAAAAAGCAGAATTGGCCAGCTGGAAAAGGAAATTAAAAAAAACTCTCTGAAGAAAATAACTCTGGGGAAGCTAGGTGGCATAGTGAATAGAGCATTGGCCTTGGAGTCAGGAGTACCTGAGTTAAAATCCAGCCTCAGATACTTAATAATTACCTAGATGTGTGGCCTTGGCCAAGCCACTTAACCCCATTTGCCTTGCAAAAACTAAAAAAAAAATAAAAATAAAAATAAAAACAACTCCTTCAAATGCAGAATGGAACTAAAGGAAACTGATGACTTTGCAAGAAATCAGAAAGAAATAAAAACTCTTCCAAAAAAGGCAAAAATTAGAATAAAATGTGAAATATCTCATTGGCAAAACCACTGACCTTGAAAACAGATACAGAAGAAATAATTTAAAAATGATTGTGCTATCTGAAAGCCATGATCAGGAGAAGAGCCTAGACTTCATTTTTCAAGAAATAATACAGCAAAATTGTCCTGAGATCCTAGAAGCAGAGGGTAAAATAGAAATAGAGAGAATTCACTGGTTACTTCCTGAAAGAGATCCCAAAAGAAAAACCTCCAGGAATATTATAACCAAATTCCAAAACTCCCAAATCAAAGAGAAAATTCTAAAAGCTGCCAGAAACAAACAATTCAATTACTGAGGCTCCATAGTCAGGATTACACAGGATCTGGCAGCATCTACATTAAGGGCTCATAGGGATTGGAATATGATATTCTGGAAGGCAAAAGATCTTGGTTTACAACTGAGAATCAACTACCCAGCAAAACTGAACATCCTCTTTCAGGGGAAAAGATGAACTTTCAATGAAACAGGGTACTTTCAAACTTTCCTATTGAAACAACCAGAGCTGAACAGAAAGTTTGATCTTCAAGTACAGGACTCTGGTGAACCATAGAGGGGATGGAAGAGAAGGACTATGAGGAACTTAATGATATTGAACTGTTTGTATTCCTCCATGGGAAGAAAATATTAATAACTCCTATGAACTTTCTCATAAGTTGTTAGAAGGAACACATATAGACAGGACATAGGATGGAGTGGAATATAATAGTATAATATAGTAAAAAGATGGAGTCAATGGGTGATAAAGGAAAGTACTGGGAGGAAGGGAAAGGAGATGAAGAAGAAGCTAAGAAATTTCACATAAGAGTCAAGAAAAAGCTTTTTCAATGGAGTGGAAAGGGGGAAGGCAAGGGGGAATGAGTGAACCTTAATTCTCATCAGAAATGGCTCAGAGAGGAAATAACATACACACTTAATAGGGTGAGGAAATATCTTACCCTAGAGAAAAATGAGAAGAAAGGGATAGGATAAGGGGAAATGGGGGGAAGGAAGGAGGGAATAGGTGATAGAAGAGAGGGAAGATTGAGGGAGAGGGTACTCAAATACAACACACTTTTGGAAAGGGACAGGATGAAAGGAGAGAGAGAGAGAATAGAATAAATGAGAGTGGGGAGGAATAGAGTAGAGGTACAGCTAGTAATAGCAGCTGTGGGAAAAATATTGAAGCAAATTCTCTGGTGGACTTATGATAAAGAAAGCAGCTCACCCCAGAGACAGAGTCATTGGAATCTGAACACAGACTGAAGTACATCTTTTTTTTCTCTCTCTCTCTCTATTCTTGAGGTTTCTCATCTTCTTGGGGGAAGCGGGGGGTTTATGTTTACTCTTATAACACATTCAATTTACATCAATGTATACCATGGAAACAATGTAAAGAGTATCAGACAGCCTTCTGTGGGGGGTGGGGAGGAAAGGGAGGGTGAGGGAAAAATTGTAAAATTCAAAACCTTACAAAAAATGATAGGTAGATATTACTATTGTATATAATTGGAAAACAAGGGGCTGCTGGGGGCGCAGTGAATAGAGCACCGGCCTTGGAGTCAGGAGTACCTGGATTCAAATCTGACCTCAGACACTTAATAATTACCTAGCCATGTGGCCTTGGGCAAGCCACTTAACCCCATTGCCTTGAAAAATCTAAAAAAAAAAAAAAAGAAAGAAAGAAAAAGAAAACAAATAAATAAAATGTTCAAAAAAAAAAAAGAAGCTATTTTGGTGATAGGGCCCACAAGAACCAGGAACTGGGGTGACAAGGTTTTGTTCCAGACAGTCTGGCAATGGAGTGGAACAGGAACTTGGAGGACCACCTTTCTATCTACTAAGCCATGCTCTTTATTGGAAACAAATCCATCCATTGGCCACATATGAAAATATATGTCTCATTCCATGTTAACTGCATTCTGTATTAACTCTTTGTCATGCAGTGGCTATCTTATTTCAGTACTAGTCCACCAGAATAATTATTGGTCCCCAGAGTTTCTCTGTCTGTAAACTCTCACACAGTCTCCTGGGGAAAGAAGTTCCAAAATGAACCTGGAATCTTTTCATATATATATAACATGAAATCTGAAGGAATTATATCTTCCCACCTGTCTTGATACCTTAAACTTGACCAACTCTCTCCATCCCAGGACACAAGGGAGCTGCTACCTCAGAGGGTGCATAGAAATACTGAAGACAAATATGGATGTGTATTGAGCTGATTTTTCCCACTCCCATTCAGAATTTGGTCCTAGTCTCTACCAAGATCTTCTCTCCTGCAGAGAAGCCCCTGGGGTGGGTGGTACTATTCTTGGTTAATATCTTGACTAACAATAATGTTAGTCTGGATCTTGAAGCTGGAAGAACCTTTGAAATCATCTCTTTCTTATGTCCAGGCAGCATTATACCAAACCCATGTAAAGTAGATTATTCTTTTCTATTTTGGAAATAATGACTAAGGAGCTGTATACACATTCTCATTTGATCCTCACACTAAACCTGTGAGCTAAGGACTACAGGTACTAGTTTGGGAGTAGTGGAAGGAATAGGCAGCTGTCCTGATCTATGTCTTGACACTTGATTCAGAAGACACCAGAGAAGAGAGTGAGGTTGATGAATCTGCACATTCCTGTCTCTCCTGAGATTATTGGCCCTCTTCTAGAATGAAGAATAAACAACAATCTGTGACTTGTCCATAGCTAGAATGAATCAGAGGGAAAACTTGAACTTGGGTTCTCTTCATTACAAAGACAAGTCTAAACAACTAGAACATTGCTGTGTCTCAGCCCCATTTTACAAATGAGGAAACTGAATCTCAGAAAGAGATTAAATGATTTATCCAGGGTTATATAATAAGTAAATGTGGGTGGTTGGTGTTTAAATTTTAGCTTTTCAAGACATTGGATCACCAGCTTAAGTCTATGCATTGCCTCTATCCTCAGGGTTAAGGGAAGCTTAGTTTTCTTATAAGAAGATACTTCACATTTGACTTCAGGGATTTCTAAATTTACTAGTCACCAAATCCTGAAAGTTGGAGGAGTAGAGAGGGTGGGGAGCAGGGGTTTAAAGGACTTTGGGAAGAACAATTCTTAATCAGGTCCCCCATCACTAAGACTCTAAGATCCCTTGGCCTTCTCTGAGGCACTGAGGGAGAACAAGTGAAAAAAGTCAAGGTTTCCTACCATATCTGGGACCATCTCTAGTCATCCTGATCTATATCTGGTCACTGGAACCAGATGGCTCTGGTAGAGAGAGTAAGACTGATGACTTTGCACAGCCCCCTTGACCTAAATCCAATTCACTTGCAAGTCATGGCATCACCTCCCTGATGTCATGGTCCTCTTCCAGCATGAAAGACAAAGAATGAACTGGGTGAAGTAATCAAGTTTGAGACCTGTGAGGTGTAGGTCATAGATGCCAGTCTGGGAAGGGCAGGCAACAAGGTATGCAGCCTTCAGCTGAGAATTCTACTTTTAAGTGGGGGATAGTTTGTGAAATGACTAGTCATCCCCAATCCATTTACCTACTGTTTTAAAGAAGTTCCCAAAGTCCTATTGCCTGTCAGTAATGTGGTATGAATCTGTAATATAGGGAGGAGGTGAAACAATTAAAAAGAATTTGTAAAATCTGTGTATATTTTAGGTGGTTACTTTGAAGTGTACTACAAGGTGTTACCTTGAAAGTAAAAAAAATCTGGAAACTTATTTTTTACTCTAGAAAGTTGGACTTCTTTACAATCCTAAACTTAATGTCTCTATAATTCTAAAGAGTTAGATTCCTGGGTTTAGAAAATACAAGATTCCTGGCTCATATATGAGAGTTTAGAACACAATAGCTTTGCTTGCTTGACCCAAGACAGCACTACCTCTTTTTTCTGATTCCTCATGTAGCCTTAGGTGATCTCCTTGAAATTTGTTATGGTGACACTGGTCTGGAGGAACTTAGGCACCATTCCCAAACTTAGTACACTTAGTTTACACTTCTTTATTTAGAGGAATGCCTGTTTACCCTTACCTTTTGTTTTTACAATATTCAGTTGGATATTTTTGAAAAAGGACTGCAAATCCTATCATAACTCATTTTAATATTACATTTAATTTTTCCCTGGTTATCACAACTAATTTTAAAAAGTCTAGGATGTATATGTAACCTTGTCAAAAGTTATTTGAAACTCTAACTAGAATCTAAACAGTTTCCTTTTTTATCAGTGCATATTTACCCATTCAAATAATTCTAAGATATAGTTAAATGTCATTTCTCCTTACAGAAGCCATGTTGATTTTCACACTACAGGTATTTGCTTAACTGTTTATTATTCATTAGTGATTATTAGTGATGATTACATTATCATCATAACTCATATTTCAATAGTACTTTATGTCTTATAAAGCCTTTTCCCGCAACCACTATGGAAGAATAGCTTTCCATACTTATTTCATATTAGCCCCCTTCACAGATTTCTAATCAAAACAATTTTCTAACTTATTCCCTAAACCAAGAGCCATAAGTAGGAATTTTTGCACCAGGGCCAAGTGCATGAATGGCACCAAAGCAAGGGTGTTCTAGTAAATGTTTAACAACTGACTGTGAAAATAATTGTATTTATGAAACATTTTAAAGTTTAATCTGTAATTAACATTTTTTCTATCACTTTCTTAAGTCTAAACAATTGACAAATCAATAAATCAAGGCCTGATTTATAGCATCTCCCAGTTTCTGAAATTGAAAATTTAACAATTATCTGTCTCAAATCAGCTCAAGCACACCTCTGGGGAATACTCCTGAGTACAGGAAAAGACAGAGACCCCTGATGCAGGCTTAAAGTTGCTTCTGAAAGGGAAGGAGAGAGAAGGGAAGGGAGAAGAAGGAGCTTGCTCAAGCATATTCAAGTGATAGTACCTTTTAAATTCAGTGTTCTACTATGCCCAAAGTGCAATAAAATTGATCATACCCTTTGACCCAGCAATTCCAATTCTAGGCTTATATCCAGAAGAAATCATAAAAAATGGGAAAAGTCCCACATGTACCAAAATATTCATAGAAGCTCTTTTTGTGACAAAGTGACAAAGTGACAAAGAATTGGAAATTGAAATGTCCATCAATTGGGGAATGACTGAACAAGTTATGGTATATGAATATTATGGAATACTGATGTTCTATAAGAAACCAGTAGTGGTCAGACTCTAGAGAAGCATGAAATGAATTACATGAACTGATGCTGAGTGAAGGGAGCAGAACCAAGAGAACATTGTATGCATTAACAACAATGTGAGTTGATCAGCCCTGATCATGCAACTCCCCTCAGCAGTTCAGAGAGCTAGGCCAACCTTAGGAGACCAACCTATGGACAATGCTATCACCATTGAGAGGAAGAAAAACAAAACGAAACAAAAACCTTTAGAATCTGATGGATACTACATTCACTTTATTTATTTTTCATTATTTTTTCTTTTAGGTTTTTGCAAGGCAATGGGGTTAATTGGCTTGCCCAACACCACACAGTTGGGTAATTATTAAGTGTCTGAGGCCGGATTTGAACTCAGATACTCCTGATTCCAGGTCTCTATCCACTGTGCCACCTAGCCACCCCACTACATTGACTTTTTTTTTTTGCAAGGCAAACAGGATTAAGTGGCTTGCCCAAGGCCACACAGTTAGGTAATTGTTAAGTGTCTGAGATCCGATTTGAACCTAGGTACTCCTGACTCCAAGGCCGGTACTCTATCCACTATGCCACCTAGCCGCCTTGTACATTCACTTTAAAAAAAATTTCTCTTATGTATTTCTTTCCCTTAATCCTAATTCCTCATACTGAAAATGACTAATCTATAAACATATTTAATACAAATGTATATGTATAATATTTACCTGACGTTTGCCACTGAGAGGATGGAAGGAAATTATGTAACTTAAAAATATACATATGTAGGGGTGGCTAGGTGGCGCAGTGGATAGAGCACCGGCCTTGGGGTCAGGAGTACCTGAGTTCAAATCCAGCCTCAGACACTTAATAATTACCTAGCTGTGTGGCCCTGGGCAAGCCACTTAACCCCATTGCCTTATAAAAAAATACACACACACACACATATATATATATACACACACACACACACACACACACACACACACACACACACACACACATATATATATATACACACAAATATACATATGAATGAATGTTGAAAAACTTTCATAACATGTATTTGTAAAAATAAAATATAAATTAAAAGAATAAATTCAGTGTTCTAGGTCAGAATTTCTGATGCTCTCTCCCAGCTGTAGGTATGTTCAAATTTTTCTTGAATTGAATTTTAAGCATAATAACTGCCATTTCATGGATGTAGTAAATGAGGACTAGAGAAAGGAACTCAATTGTCCTTGATCACCTAACTAGTAAATATAAAAGTCAGGATATGACTGGCTAGTCTTTTATCTTCAAGACTAATGTGTCTTCCACCATAACTTATTATAATGTTCCCATCTTCTTAATTTCTAAGGATTGAGGCAAATAACTTATTCCATTGGTCTGTGTAATTTCATCCTTGATTGAATTCTTATCATTTTGAACTTCATTGATTCTCCCTTTGGCTTCCTTTCTTAGTATTTAAATTCTTTCTCAGTAATGGACTTAGAATTTCTTTTGGCCTGTTTTTCAAGTTTTTTTTTTAATGGTTTTTGTACCAATCCCATCATTACCTGTCACATTTTCCAGGCTTCTTGTTTCCCTCCCTTGGACTTGACTTCATATTTGGAACGATGCCTTTTCCCCTGTAAAAACTTCTTTAAGTCTGCCTTTTTTTTGGAATTTTTCCAAATACTTGATTTTTTTTATTCCTAGGCTACACTTTTCCTGGAATTCCAAAAAGAGTTGTTTTTTTAAATAGACTCAGGTTTCTTGTGGGTTTATTGTCATTTAAGCTAAAACTTATGGTTTTTCTAATGCCCACATTTTGTTTTCTTTGTTAATATATTTAATGCAAATAGTTGCATTTCTTTGCTATCTTTTCTTCCAATAGCAGAAGGAGTGAGATAGGTCAAAATGCCTTAGAGAGGGATGCCATGTAGTGTATTAATGGTGCATGATACACACTTGCATTCTTTTTCTCTTTTTCTGGCCTGGCTGGAACTGACTCATTATACCTCTATCCACTTCAGCAAATCAAAAAGGTTTTCTAGAAGAGCCACTATGTTGTTACTATTCCAATATTCCCTAGGAGCAATCCTGAAATGAGGAAGAGGGTGAGAAATACAGTCTTGCTCCTCAAAAACAGCTTTTGAGCCCCAACTATTGTGCTTCCCATTTACACTAGTTACAATGATATACCATATAACAATTATTAAATGAGAAGAAAAAGAATTAACAATAAAAATGTATTATTTGTTCTTTAGAAGACAAATGCATGAGTAATTAAAATATCATAACCCCTCCATAAGCCAATGTATACATTGTTCATGAGAGAAGAGTGGTTATGTATTTTTGGAAAACCAGCAGGATGATATATGAGGGAAATTCATAAGCTTAGGATAACTCATAATTCTGTACTATAGGCCTTGATGTCTTTAGGGAACAGTCTGTACCATGTGCCATATAGTATGCAAAACCACTTTACTATTTGCTTTCCTTCTAGTCCTCACAGCTCTCCTTCTGGTCAAAACTACCTCTCTACTATTCTCAGACCACTGAAACAGTGTCAAACTCTTTTAAAACACAAACATCACCAGCAGGGAACTGAGAAACTGTTAGCCATTTTTTTATAAGCAAAACTATATCTGAACAGCTTATAGCAAAGCAGATATAAGGCTTTTATGTCAACCTCTGTTTTTTCCTTTCAAGTTGTAGAGGGGAGTAAAAAGCAACACAAGCTATCCCCTAAGAGATTTCTTTTCTTTGAGATCGTAGATGGCACGAAAAAGGCAATAAAACCTAATCAATTCTTCACACAGGGAGAGAATTCTGTTTTCCCCCAACCAATTTTCAGTAAAGTGTTTTCCTCTAGTCAAATAGCTCTTTGCATTAGCTTCACAGTCAGCTTGTCAATTGTTCTCAATTACTATCTATGTCTGAAGTTAGCCTGATATAAACATCTTTTCTCTTTACCTTGTTTTTTTTCTGACACCAGTTACTTCCGACTCTTGCAGTGCTCAACTTCTTTTCCTTTTTCTTTTTTTTTCTTTTCCTATTTTCTCCTGCTCTTCTAATACCTCAAATCAGGGCTTCCCCATGACCTATCTCCAACTCCAGCTGAAAATTTCAATTTTCACAGTTCTATTCAGAAAAATTCAAATAACTAAAACTATATATAATATTATATATTTATATTTATTTATTTATTCCCCCCAGTCTCCAGTTTTGAGAGTTATAGTTTCTCAGTCATATTCTTTAAAACCCAGAAAATAGTTACTTGTGAATAAATTGGTGGCCCTGCAATCATCCTCACCTTTAATCAGGACTTTTGTCTCAAAATAGAATATCCTCTAATTGTTCTCTCAGGATAGCCTCTGCCTTCCCTCAGGCACTTTTATCTGCTGGATTATGTTTCTTCTAAGGTTGATTTGATTAGTTTTCTTCATACAATCTCTATTTTTTCCCCTTTTCACCAACTAAAATGTCCACATAACAAAGGGACAGTACCTTATAAGCACATTATATTCAGATCCTTATTCAAATCCTCCTGACCTCTCACATAGAATAATGAAATAGTGCAATAATTAAATAAAGCTCCTGTCTTTCAGTCTCTCCCTCCTATAATCTATCTTCCAGACAGTTGTCAAAATAATTCTTCCTAAAACACAAATATAACTTTTTCACTTCCTGGTTCAAAAAGTATTGCCTCCAGGATAAAATATAAAATCCTTAGCTTGTCATTTAAAAGTCTTTACAATATATCTATAGTCTACCTTTCCAGTCTTCCTGGAATATTCCTTTTCTTCATTCACTTTATATATTCTAGATAACTGAGTTACTTATTGCTTCCTGAATTTAGCATTATATCTCCTACTTTATTGCTTTTGCTAGTCTTTCCCCCACACCTTTTTCATTCCCATTCCTTAGAATCCCTAGCTGCTGCTTTCCCCCTACCATAGTTTATATGTCCAAGCCATGACCAGAATTATCACAGCATGAGAACAAGCCGAGACAGTGAAATAATCATCTTTTTACCAGTACTGAAAGATACTGGACAGATCTATTACAGGAAGTCACACTTAGCACACTACTAATAGCAGAGATATTGATTCCTATTCCAGTTCTCTGCTTCCTTCTGCACCTCTCATTCCCTTAAACCAGAGGTGAATTTTCTATTCCCTCAATCCCATTTCTTGTCTTTAATAGTATGTTCATTGTTTCTGTATTGTTCATATGTCTTCAAAGATGCTTTCTCTAAGATAGTATTCATTGTGTACATATGACCTTAGAGGAAAAAAGAAAAAAAAAGAGATGTTATGGCTGACTACAAAAGAAGAAAAAAAAAAGAAAATTCTCTTTTTAAATTTCTGGAGTGCCAGCTAGGTGTTCAAATTGAACCAAAGAGATTTTTATCAAAACCATATAATTAAGTTTCCCCAAACAGAGATCAAAATAAATCTGCCCCAGATCCTGGATTCTCTAGGGCAAAAGGACAATCTGAGTAGTCCTCTTAGAGGGGGGGAAGGAAAAAAAAAGCTTTCTTTCTAAGCTCTTTTGTGGTAGTTAACCCCCAGGAACTACATTCCCCTGTGTTTTCTTCTGTGATAGATTCAAAAAACTTCCTCTCTCCCATGAAAGGTAGAGTAAGAGTACTGATTAAAAGGAAAAATCATGTCCATGAGGACAACTAAAGGAAGGAACTGGGAAAGAGTGACTCTATTCACACCACAGAAAGGGAATAGTCAATGTTCCTCTCTGGCCAAACAGTCCCAACTTTTTTTTTTTAGGTTTTTGCAAGACAAACAAGGTTAAGTGGCTTGCCCAAGGTCACACAGCTAGGTAATTGTTAAGTGTCTGAGACTGGATTTGAACCCAGGTACTCCTGACTCCAGGGCTGGTGCTTTATCCACTATGCCACCTAGCCGCCCCCAGTCCCAACTTCTAACTGCTATTATTTTCACTTTTTTTTAAACATACTTTATCCTTTCAGTAAAATGGAATGCTCTTTAGGATAGGCCTATTTTCATATCCTTAGTACCTGGCAAGTTACTTTACAAACGACAAGTATTTTATAATGAATATTGGATTAGATTGAATTGGATAAGTGAGTTGTACCAGGTAGGATTGGGTCACAATGGAACTAGAGCTGATCTTTTGTGAACTTGAAGAAAGAAAGACCAAGAGAGAAATGGTACATGAAGGTGAATGTAAAGGAGTAATTAGGAGCAGGAGGTAGTGGGTGAGGGCTCTAGAGCAGGTCCTCCATCTACTAGGCTGGAATTTCCATGGAGACAGTACCCCATTTAATATTTGTTTCTCTTGGGGCTAAATCAATGATCTTTACACAGTAGGCACTTAAGTATTTGTTAATATAAACAAACAGCAATAAAAGAACTGCCATATATATACACAGTTCAGTCTCTATGTTCTTTGAAAAATCATGAAGAATGGGAAAAGTGCTGTGCAATTATTAGGGAAAACATTTTCTCAATTTCCAATAAAAAAAAGGTTGAAATCTACAAATTATAGGTCAGTGAACTTTATTTCTATTTTTGGAAAAACCCTAGAACATATTATTAAAGGGTTGGTTTGTGAGCACTTAGGGAAGCAGTGATTACTAATAGCTGGTATGGTTTTATCAAGTACATGTCACGCCAGACTTGTATTTGGCAGAGTGACTATAGTGGTGGATTAGGAGAATGGTACAGACATCATATACTTAAGTAAAACATTGGACAATTCTACTTTTTGGGATAAAATGGGCTCATTATAGTATAATTGAATGGACTACATTCAAAAGTAGTTTTTAATAGATTGATACTAATTTGGAGAAACTGTCTTTATGGATTGTCTTAGTGATTTGTCCTTTGACCTATCCTAATCCTCATTTCTTATCAGTGATTTAAAAAAAGACATAATCAATAAGTGCTTACTATTTACCAGGCCCTGAACTAAGTGCTGGGACAAGTAAATTAAATTTTAAACAGTTTGAAATAATAATATTTAAATTAAATATTAAATATTCCCTACCTGCAGAGAGCTCACTATCTAGGGGAGAGACAATGTGCAAACAACTATTTGCAAATGTGATATATTCAGGATAAATTGGGAGTGATCTCAAAGGAAAGGTTTATTACAGAAGGTAGAATTTTATCTGAGACTTGATCTGTAACCAAGGAAGGGAAGGAGAAAAAGCATGCCATATACCTGGCATGAGAAAAATCAGTGAAAGTACATTCTGTTGGGAAATGGGATACTTTGTTCAAGGAACAGTATGGAAACAAGAATCCTAGATCACAAAATTCTTGAAAGGGAGTAACATTTAAAAAAGACTGGAAATTAAGGAAAGAACCTGTTTTAAAAGCAAAGCAGAGGATTTTATATTTGATCCTGGAAGTCGTAGGACACCACTGAAATTTATTGAATAAGGAAGATGACGTGGTCAGATCAGTGTGGAAGATCACTTTGATACCTGAGTGAAGAATAGAATGAAGAGACAAGAAACTTAAGACAAGGAGACTGACAAGTAGGCTAGACATGAGGAAATGAGGACTTACACCAGGATGGTGGTTGTGTCAGAGGAAAAAAGGAAATGTATTAAAAGGATGTTATGAAGATATAATCAAAAAGATTCATCAACAGATTAGATATGGAGGTGGAGGTAAAAGAGACTGGGGATTCAAATATGAAGCCTAAGTCTTTGAGGATAGGTGACTAGAGAGTTGGTGATACATTTAACAATAATAAAGTTAGGAAGATGGGAGAGTTTTGGGGAAAGATAATGAGTTCAATTTTGAATTTAAAGTTTCTATAAGACATCCAGTATGAGATGATCAATAGGCAGCTGTAGACATAAGATTGGAGTTCCAGAGAGAAGTTAGAGTTAGGTTTGAGAATCACTAGTGTAGAAATACAGATGTGAAAAAAAGAGGGGAAAAAAGTAAAGAAGAGGAGGTGGTCCAGGACAGAACCTTGGGGTACACGATAGTTAGTATTTGTAACCTGGATGAAAATTCAGCAAAGAAGACTGAGAATATATGGTTTGATGGGTAGGAGGAGAACCAGGAAAGAGCAGTGTTATGAAAACTTAGAGAGGAGAGAATCAAGAAGTAGACATTTGACAGTGTTACAGTTTCCAGAGAAATCAAGAAAGATGAGGATTGAGAAAAGGCCATTAGATTTGATAAAGAGAATATATAGGAGAAATTCTTGTAAGTCTGAAGAAAGCATGAAGCTGGGAATGATGAATTGATGACAGAAAGAAGATTTTTTAAAAAATCTCAAAAGGCAAGCATGAATGGTCAAATTTATTAAGGCAAACTTTTAATAATTATAAATGTTAAATTCTATTCTTGATTTTTAAAAAAATTGACTTTCTGAGCATAGGTTGGAGGAGACAAAGCTAGATGATGGTTCTTATGAAAAAGATTTCATAGTCTGTAAGCTCAAAATGAGTCAACAGACAGCCAAAAGGACTAATGGTATTCTAGGCAGTATTTAGAGAAGAATAATATCCAGAATGAAGAACATAGATAATTATTCTGTTTTACTTTGCTGAGGTCAAATGACTTCTATTGTGTTCAGTTTGGGAGAATGACATAACTGAACTAGAGTATGTCTAGTAGAGGGTGATAAGGATGGTAAGAGTACTGAAAAACCTGATTTATAAATTTCTGTTGAAAGAACTGGGAATATTCAGCCTGGAGAAGAAAAGACTTAAGGAAGACCTGCCCCACTAACATGATAGCTATTTTCTATTATTTAAAGGGCTAACATGTGAAAAAATGTATTAGACTTGTTCTATGTGGGCCTGGGGGTGGGGGGGCACAGAACTGGAACTAATGGGGAGGAATTTGCAGAACCATATGTTTTCTTCATATAATAAATTGAGCAGTCCAAAATGGAATATGCTTCCTTGGGAGACAATGAGTTTCTCCTCACTTGAAGACTTCTTTTTGGCGATATTTTAGAAAAGATTTTTTCATATTCATGATGGCTTAGATGGCCTTTGAAGGTCTTTCCAACTCTGAATTCCTTCTATTTTGTTACAGTCCTTAGTAGTATGCTGACATATTCTAGCAAATCATCTAGGAAGATTAGAAGAGCTCCTGGAAACTAAAGATAGCAGTGATGATCATTTGGAGGGAGTTGTATCATACAGGACTGGACTTAAATTTTTTTATAAGTTTATGGACTTTTTGATTTGTTTGTTTTTTTTTCTAGAGCTGTAATGGAAGGAACTCTCATGGAAGGTACTCTCTATGTGGAAAATCTCTCCACCAATGTGGATGGGCACTCCTCTACAACTCAAAACTATTTACAATGAAATTCAAATCAATTCAATAAACATTTTTTTTGTCATTACTTAAGCCTACAAAAACTAATAACAATTCAGGATCTCCCTCTAAATCTCGTTCTACTTTCTTTCATTATACATTCATGTATGAAAAGTATATATTATATATTTTTAACAATTAAGAAGTTGTAGTCAATGTGTATACTGTATGAATTCTATTTTTTTGTTTTGGCATTATTTCATATAAGTCTTTCTATGTTTCTTTATAATCCTTATATTTATTGTTCTTGCAGGCTATTTAATACTTATTACACTATCAGCTCTCTCCTAACTATTAGGACTTTAGATTTTTTTCCATTTCTTCACTATTACAAATGATATAGCTAAAAATACCTGTATTCAGAGATTTTTTTCTCTCCTAAATTATTTTCTTAGGAAAAAAAATATATATGAATGTATATATATGTATATAAGACACATACACACACATATATATCTGCCTGATTTTATATATATATATATATATATATATATATATAAATACATGTATTCATACATGAACATATTTCTTTTGGGGGGGTTGGCAATCAGAGTTAAGTCACTTGCCCTGGGTCAAAAGGCTCTTAAAGTGTCTGAGATTGAATTTAAACTCAGGTTCTCATGATTCCAGGACCCATGCTCTATCAACTGTTATACCTAGGATCCCATTAGGTATTGATCACATATCATTATTGGTTTCCTAAAAGAACACAGGACCAGTCCTTATCCCTATTCTTACCCAGTTCCTCACTTTTTCTAATTCAATGTTGTTGTTCCATCATGTCTGACTCTTCAAATCTCCATTTGGGGTTTTCTGGCAAAGATACTGGAATTGTCTGTCCTTTTCTTCTCCAGTGCATTTTATAGGTGAGGAAACTGAGGCAAACAAGGGTAAGCTACTTACCTAGGATCACATAGCTAGGAAGTGTCTGAGATTTTTGAACTCAGGTCTTCCTGGCATCATATATATATATACAGGTGAATAATTTGTGCCGAAACCTCCTACCCTATGCACTCTCGGTCTGCACTCCATCATTTTCTTAGATGGCACAGGTGATAGAGTACTGGCCTTGGAGTCAGGAGGATGAATCCAGCCCCAGGCACTTCATTCTTACTAACTGTGTGACCTTTGACAAGTCACTTAACCCTGATTGCTTAGCATCCAGGGCCAACTCCAGTCATCCTGATTTATATCTGATCCCTGGACCCAGATGACTCTGGAGAAGAAAATGAGGCTGGTGGCTTATCACAGCACCCCTGCACTAAATTCCAATCCATTTGCTTGTCATGGCCTTCTTTGAGAATGAAGGACAAAAATCATTAAGTCTAGCAAATTACAACAACAAGAAATTAACATGAATCTTTTTTGACTTTGTGTCCAGCAGTGCCACCTAGCTTCCCTTTCAATATTCAATGCCCTTTCCAAATTCAACACTATAAAATAATTTCATTAGGGTTAAATGACTATATCTACTTTGGTTGATGGTTGCAAGATTGGCAGTTTATTGTAGAAGGCTTACCCAGCTTCTAAACCGGACCTTTGCAGGCTCGCAGGATCAGTCCTTTAGAGCCAAAAAGGACCAGAAAGGTCACCTTATCCATCCATCTTGCAGAGTTGCTTATCTTCAGCAACAGGTCACTGAAGGGGTAAATAAGTGTGGGTAACTCACCCTGTAGTATTCCAAAACAGGTAAAGAAAAAATAAGCCAACTATCTAGCAAGGAAGCAATTTCAGGATCATAGGCTAGAATTAAGAGGGACCTCAGAGGCTATCTGGTTCAATTCCCTCATTTAATAGATGAAGAACTGGGGAAGGATTAGCTAATACCATCCCCTGAGACCCAGAGAGGTTAGGTGACATAGCAAATTAACAAAAAAAAGTGTGAGGTATGAAACTTCAATCTCCAATGATTTCATCACCATTAAGTTTGTCATTCTTGAGGTCTGTCTTGGAGAACCATAAATTCAGATTTTTATAGTTAAAAAAGACTTTACAAATCTTCTATGCAAATACTCTCCTTAAAACAGCTAAGAGTGCTGAGTGTTAGAGATATCTTCTCATGTCCACTTGATTATCAAGTGGTCCTTAAAAAAGGGCTAATGTGAACTCTAAAGACATCAAGTCTTCCTTGTCTCTTCAAATGCATGTACACTAAGAAATTCACTAAAATAGCACTCCCTACCAAAAAGCCCTTGTACATAATTGAAATGATTGCTTCTATCTTCTGCTTAGATTGTGGGTAATGGATTTATACTTATAATACTCATCAGTTAAAGAGCTCTTTACTGCTTTTAACTGTTCCATACATTTACTCTACTTAACAAAAATTTTTTTTGTGTATGTGTGATTCATCTGTAGGTGGAATTCCCAGTGGGAAGCTCCCCTTCAGTGATGCAGAAGAGCAGTTCATACAACTTTTAGTCCTAGAGAATCACTTGGAGTATTGAGAGTTAAGCATCTGACTCATTGTTCCATGGCTAGAATTTGTCCAAGGTCAGGCTTGAACCCCAGCCTTCCTGATTTCAAGGTCAGCCCTCTAAACATTTTGCCAACTTGCCTCTTAGAGACAATATAAAGACATAATAGAATTTACCTACTTTCAAGCTTTCCTAAAAATACTCTTGTTTGTTCATAGTTTTAGAAATTGGCAATAATCCCATCTGTGTGTTAGCACTGACTGTTCCCCAAGCCTGGAATGTCCCTTTTGGAATCTCTGGTTTCCTTCAGGACTCTTCTCAGGCATCTTATGTACAAGGACTTTTCTGGTTCTCCAGCTACCACCCGACCACACACATACACACATACACACACACGCACATACACATACACACACACATAAACACATTACCTTATATCTTTTTTGTACACACTTTTAATAAATATACATATAAGCAATATATACATTATCATATTCAAGATAAACATATGTAATATATACATATAGTGTAAATGCATAACTTGGCTTATCTTGTTTAAATGTAGACCCTCTAAAAGCAGGAATTTTTTGCTTCTGTCTTTGTATACCTTAGCACATAGTGTGAACCTAATAAATGCTTATTGATTTCAACAGACTTTTTAAAAGCACACTCCTGTGTATTCTGGGGATACAGAGTCAAAAACTAGAGTCTTTTCCCTATTCTACTGGGTGGCTATAATACACATGGGCAGAGAGGTCAAGAGCACAAGTGTTTGGAAGGGCGATGAGGAGCTCTACAGAGAAGGTAATGACTGAATTCAATTTTGAAAGAAGATATATTCTAAAAGGTTGAAATGAGAAGGGAAGGCTTGGATGGGGAGGGAGTTTTCTGAATGTACAGTGGGTGAAGGAGATGGAATGTCAAGTGAATATGGTCTAGTCCGGCTGGAATGCAGAGTGAATGGGAGTCACTTGAAATAAGGTTGGAAAGATAAGTACAAGTTAGATTGGGAAGAGGCTGGCTGACCAGTTTATGTAAAAAGGGAACTACCAGGCGGCTAGGTGGCGCAGTGGATGGAGCACCAGCCCTGGAGTCAGGAGTACCTGAGTTTAAATCAGGCCTCAGACACTTAATAATTACCTAGCTGTGTGGCCTTGGGCAAGCCACTTAACTCCATTTGCCTTGCAAAAAACCTAAAAAAAGCAAACTACTGAAAGTTTTGAAGTAGAGAGGTAACAAGAACATAGGAAGACTAT
Source organism: Macrotis lagotis (assembly GCF_037893015.1). NCBI lineage: Eukaryota > Metazoa > Chordata > Mammalia > Peramelemorphia > Peramelidae > Macrotis > Macrotis lagotis. Next base: position 278,065,896 of record NC_133658.1, on the reverse strand, counting down.
TTTGGCAACTGTGTGAAGGGGAGAGACTGAAGGTAGGGAGACCAGTGAAGAGCCTATTAGATGGGAGAGAAAGGATGAAGGCTTGGAGGAAAATGGAAGAGATGAGAGATATATAAAGAAAAAGTTGACATTTGGTTTTAAGGGATGAGACATAGGATAGTAGGATGATGTAGTATGATTAAGTTAAAAAAAACCTGAATGAGCATAAGCAGCATTTTCACAAGAAATAGCAAATTTTAGAGGAGGAAAGGATTTGTGGGGAGGAGACTTCTATCTAGGATATATTGAGTCTGAAATGTTTATAGGACATTCATTTATATTAAAATAGTAACATCATATAATGACCCTGACACAAGGCCAGTTTTTCCTTAAAAGGCAGGGAAACTGAAACTTATAATTGATTGGTCTAGGGGATTAGGACTTGAGTCATTGCTCAGATTTCTCAGTTAACTAAAAAGATGAGCCCATAAATTCTTCAGAATAGATTATCTGTTGCTCTGCTAGTCAACACCCCATTTTGATCAGACACATTTCCCAAGTCAACACAGATCCTTGCTGATTGTCCTTTCCATAATATGGCTATAGCTTTTCTAAGGTATCTAACTCTCCAGTGGTCTAAGGGTATCTCACTTCATTTCATTCCTATCTTAAAATCTGAAACTTCGGGTTTTATTTCAAATAAGGTGGAAATATCTAGGGGTAGAGATGGGAAAAGAGGAGAAATATGAGGGCTGGATATTCAGGTGTGTAAGTTGTCTGCGTAGAGATGACAGTTGAACCCATGAGAGCTGATGATTTCACTAAGATGTGGAAAGAGCACTGGGGGACATTCTTGAGTAGTGATTTAAAGATAGATGATAATCCAATACAGAAGACTGAAGATAGATTAAACATGTAGTAGGAAAATCAGGAAAGAACAATATTACAGAAGTCAAAAGAAGAAAGAGTTTTGAGGATGAGAGGGTGGTGATCAAGGTCAAAGATTTCAAAAAATGGGGTAGCTAGGTTGCACAGTGGATAGAGCACTGGAGTCAAGAGGACCTGAGTTCAAATCTGATCTCAGTTGCTTAATAATTACCTAGCTTTGGGATCTTAGGCAAGTCACTTAACCCCCATTGCAAAAACAAACCAAAAAAATTTCAAAAAGATCTATAAAAACAAAACTGAGAAGATATCTTTGAATTTAACAAAGAATAGCATCTTTAAGAGAATAATTTCATTACAAAAGAAGAAAGAGAAACCAAATTACAAGGGAATGAATAGTGAATTGGTAGTGAGAAAGGGTAAATCAGACTTTATAGGAAATTAGCAGTAAAAGAATAGAAAGGTATAGGGGTAGTAGCTTGAGTAAAGGGGTTTTTTTCCCCCATTTTTACTCTTAGTTTATTTGCAAACCAGGAAAGATCAGATAGTGTATTGTATTTTTACTTATTTTGTTAATTATATTTTAATCTGGTTACTGCCCATACTTGTTGCTTAAAGTTTGATACCTCTGATATAATCCATCTCTTTAATTTTGCAAGATGGAGAAACTGAGACCCAGAGAAATTGAGTGACTTGTCCAAGATCACACAAGGTAATAAGCAGCGGAGTCAAGATTTCAAGTCATCCCTCCAAATCCAGGTCCAGTGCTCTTTTCACTGTACCATTTTTATTGCCACATGACACCTATTTGCACTTACTCCTATATTTCAGAGGATCTACAAACCAATCAATGTGATGACTCCTTCCAGCAACGCAGATAACATGCTTATCCTTGCCTATTCATCCTGCACAAGTATTCCATAGAATTCCACAGAGGGTTCACCCAATGAATTGGGAACCTTCCACACTGCCATGTTAATGATGTAGGAGACTTGAGTTCCAAACAAAATCAATTTATTAGCAAGTTAGCAATTGCCCCAAAATGAGTCAATGAACTCCCAAGAACCAAAGACTGTGGATAAATCCAGCATTCTTCTTTTATAGTAAAAAAGAGCTAATCACAATACATACTTATGTGATCAGTATGTGTTCATAGAATCTAATACATATTCAAGGTATTTGCAGGAATGGAAAGTATTATGAGACCACGAAAGTAGGTTGATTTATAAGATCTGCTTTGAGGGCATTCCTGATCCCACATGACAATATTAAAACAAGGTAATTGAATGCTAAAGTAATATGCAATAAGAGTTTTACAATTTCTAATCAAACTTAGAGATTTTGAGAATGGGGAAATGTAGAAAATTATATAACTCATGTGAAAACTTTTGATTAATAATTTATTGACATCATCAGTCGATTAGTTAAGTATCATGTAGAAAGACTATAAATCCAAATGAAGAATTATCTTTAGCTGAGCTGAACAGAGCAATTGGGAAGTTTAGATAAACTTCTTCAAGAAGGGAGACACTTGCTGACCCTCCATAATCTTACCCCATACTTGAAAACATCTTTCTCATTTCTAGTATTCTGAGGCCATCTCCAGTCGTCCTAATCCATATCTGACCCTGGGCCCAGACAACTCCAGAGGAGAAAATGAGGCTGGTGACTTTGCATAGCCCCCCCTCACTCAAATCCAATTCACTTGAACATCATGTCATCACCTCCCTGATGTCATGGTCCTCTTCCAAGAATGAAGGACAAACAACAGTAGTATTCATTCATAATATTCTCTCAGTAAGTCACATACAATCTTCTTAATATATCTTTATAAAAGTAAAGGAAATCATAGCAAATAAAGTTGGCTAACTGATTACACTAACAACATGGAGCCTAATCTTTGTTTGATTCCTACATCACATTCTCCTGACCTTGAATGGATACCAATGGAGGACTTTGGCAGTTCATCAGTTATCTCATATTCTTGCCAAGCACTGTTATTTTCCAATCATACATTATGACATTCCTTATACTGCTTTTCTTGTATAATTTCTCATTTGTAATATACTGCAGCCTGTTCATACTACCTTTGGGTAATACTCAACTTTAATTATTCAGAGACCAATAAAGAAGAAGGAGGAGGAGGAGGAGGAGGAAGAGGAAGAAGAAGAAGAAGAAAGAATTTATATAGTGCTTTAGGATTTGCAAAGCCCTTTACAGATATTATTTCATTTTATCCCTACAATAACCCTAGGAGGCAAATGTAATTGTTAGATTCATTTTACAGATAAAGAAACTGTGGCAAATAATAGTTATATGACCTATCCAGGGTCACACAACTAGTAAGTATCTGAGGCAGGATTTGAACTCAGGGCCAATACTCTGTCCATTATGTTTAATAATAGCATGTATCTCATAGAATTGTTGCAGGGACAAAATGAAATAATTTCCATTATCATCATTATTTTCTGAATAATTAAGTTGAGAATGACTTTTGTCATAGGGAGAAGCTAATGGGTGTGTGGGATCATTAAAAGAACTGTATAATTTACAAAAAACCTATCTTTAGGGAATTTCTTTCAATTTGGATTCAATGCTGGACATCCTACAAGACAATGGAGAACATCTTTTGTTGAACATACATTTCCTTGTTTTATGTTTTGCTTGATGTTAATAATATTGGATTGATAGCTCTTTTGCTATATCTTTCAATAAATCTTATATAACTTTATTACATGCTTGGGAGATACATTGTTGTATCTTTTAAAAAAGCATTTCCCTCTACTGGAGTAAATGATGTTTTTATTGTCAACAAGCGATAAACACAGTGGGATATTATGTTCTCTATTCTTCTAATCAGTTGTGTGATTGTAAAGATAGAATCTGCTGTGGAATATCATTTGTGAATGATGGCCTGTTCACTTCTCATTCTCTGATCAAGCATGCCCTCTGTGTGTGTAAGTTATTCTCCTGAAAATTTTGTAGAGATGGGAAGGTAGGTAACTATATTCATTTTTCAAAGTTTTATTAATTATTATATAGTAATTTTTTTCTTCCCTCCTCCCCCACCCACTGAAAAGAAAGAAAGAAATATAGAACCCTTGTGTTATATAAGCACAATCAAGTAAGATATATTCCCATACTGATCAGATTCAAAATCAGATCTCATATTCTGCATTTTAGGCCATTATCTCTTTGTCATAGAATGGGTAGCACTCTTCTTTATTAGTCCTTTGGAATCATGGTGGATCATTTAGTTGATCAGAGTTCTTAAGTCCTTTAAAATTTTTCATTTTTGTAATATGGTATAAATTGTTCTAGTTCTATTCACTTCACACTCTGAAGTTATTCATTCAAGTGTTCCCATGTCTTTTTTGAAAACATCTTCCTCTAGTATTCAGAAGCCATCTCCAGGAGGCTGAGCCATATCTGGCCACTGGACCTAGATGAGTCCAGAGGAGAAAGTGAGGTGACTTTGCACAGCCTCCCTCACTTAAATCCAATTTACTTGCAAGTCATAGCATCTCCTCCCTAATGTCATGGTCTTCTTCCAAGAATGAAGGACAAGTATTTAGTATTAATATTTTCTCAGGATTTGGGGGGAGGTTTATAATAAGATCTGAGATTTTTTTGGTACTTCTTTAGTATCTTCCTTTATTGTAGAAATATTAAGAATTGATCCCTGAAAATCCTTTGAAATTGTTTCCCTTCCAGAATATATCTCCTGTTTATAATTAGTTCAGTAGTATGGCCATTATTCTCACCTTCATTTTCTTTAGAAAACTAGAAAAAGACAAAGAGAATGATTAATCAAACTGAGTCCCTGAGGATAAGTTTTCAGGAAGGGAGGCTGATGTCATTAGTACAAACTTTAAAATTGCAGGGAGGGGCAGGTTTCAAGGAAGATGATGATTTCAATTTTCAACATGTTGAATTTGAAGATAACCATATGGTTATCCGTCTGCTGGAAATACAGGAATGGCAGCCCTTGATCTTAGTCTAGGAGCTGCAGGAGGTAGGGGCTGTGTCTTCTCCTTCCTCTGGGTCCTTTCCCATCTTCCCAATGAGTGAGGACAGGGATTATTTCATTTTTATCTTTATTTCCTCTATGCCTCACATGGTACCCAGCTGTTCATCCTTCATTTCTGAAGAGGACTGATGACATCATGGGTGATATCTTGACTTTCGAGTGAATTGGATATAAGTGAGGCAGAGTTGCACAAAGTCGTCAGCTTCCTTCTCTCTTCCAGAGACATTGAAGTTCAGTGGCAGGACAAAAGTCAAGATGACTGGTGGTGGCCCAGGATAAAGGGGATGACTTTGGCATCTTAGATACCTGACCAAGTTGCCTGCTTTAGCTGCCTTCAAGGCTGTTGACACATAATAGTTGCTTAATAAATTCCTGATTGGTAGATAAAGACCAGGCTATTAGGAACAATTATTGCCGCAGGGATGTCACCTAGCTATGAAGTGTTAAGTGAGGAGGTGGGGATTGTACTTGAATTTGAACACCTGGTTCAAATTTGGGCTCTGTCACTTACCAGCCAGGTGACCTTGGCAAATCATTAAAATTTCCTATTGAGTAAGTTAAATGACTAGTGACTAGAGCCTGACTGGAGTCAGGAAGACCTGAGTTCAAATTTGACCTCAGACACTTATGTAATTCTAGACATGTCACTTAACAGTTGTCTACTTCAATTTTCTTAACTGTAAAATGGGGAAAGGCTTTATGAAGGAGCCAATATTTGAAATGCACTTTGAAGGAAATTAAGGATTTCTTTTTTATATTAAGTATTCTTATTCATTTAGTCTACCAAAAAAGTATTTTAAATCATACACATATTTTAATTCATACAGAGTTTGTTTATTGAGTAAACCATAATCATTGCAAGATGAGGTCAACATGTGAATCCTCTTTGCTGAGTTCTGGTTATAAAAGAACCTGAGAGGAAAGAGGCAGGTATGATCAAGCGAGAGTTTAAATTAGTAGAATACCTAAAACAAATATCTAGGTTCTAGAGACCCCCAAAATTAACAATGCTAGTCAGTAAATATTTGTTGATCAATGGACAGTTTATTTTATATAAATTTTTCCTATTCCAGATCCTTCAAATCTTTTGCCTGATATATGCTCTTTATTAATGAAATTCTGTCAGATTTATTTATGCATTTATTTAATACAATAATGTTTAATTCAATATGTAAAATGTGTACTCTCATTTTGGTCAAATTTTGAGGAAAGAAATTATAGCTGTTTAAACAAGCAAACAAAATATTAGTTTTATCCAATATATTCCAATCAGTTTTATCTGAATTTTGTAGGTACTCCTAATATTAGTGACCAATGATAAGACTTTAAATTTTGTATATTATTGAAATTTATAGTACAAGGCAGATTCACTGACATATTTGGAGAAGCTAGGGATTTCAACAGGCACAGTTGAGGAGGGACCACATTCCAAGCCTAGGGCAGCACCTATACAAGGTCAAGTGATAGGAGATCTGGTGTTGTGTGTGAGATACAGTAAGAAGGGCCACAGGATTCATGAAGGTGAGTCACATGTAATAAACTTTGTAAATTTGTGTGAAAAACTTTTTTCCTCTTAAATTTTTTATTACAGTGTTTTATTTTTAAATCATTACATTTCCCAGCAGATCCCTCCCTGTGTGTTCCTCCCAGACAGACATTCCTTAAAAACAAAGAATGAAAAAAAGAGGGAAAAAAAACAGTTCAGCAGAACTAACCAACACATGGAAAAGTCTGACAGATGCAGTATTCTAGATCTATGGTTCCCCCACCTCTGCAAAGAATGAGGGTGTGTGTGTGTGTGTGTGTGTGTGTGTGTGTGTGTGTAGGACTTAAAATACCAAACACAGGAGTCCTTTATCCTAAAGGCAATTAGGAGACTTGGAGTTTTTAAAATGGAATCAGAGATCTTTCAAGCTTTGACTACAGAATTGTGTAAAATGTTCTAATTTTTCTGGAATTTTTGCAACTAGATTTTCTCTTTTTTTTTTTCCCAACAGAGCAATGATTTACAAAGCAGCTAAAGAAATTCAGTAAAACTGAACCACTGTTTAAAGTGTGTTTCATGCTGTGAGAGTCCTGTTATGAATCATTATTCTCTCACATTCTTTGAATCAAAATGCATCAATTATCAAAGCTGACAGACACTCAGCTGGAAGACCAGTTAAAGAAAGGCCCCAGTGCAGGAAAACAAGAATCAATTAATAATTAATCAACAAGCAGTTTTTGCTACTTGTGTTCAGCAGTGTGTTAATCACTAGGAAGAAAAATATCCAATACTACAATAACAAAACAATTTCTGCAAAAACACATAAATACCCAAGTACAAAAAAAAAAAAAGACACAGTAATTTCAAACAAGATGGGGCACTTGGTAGCAGGATTGGTAGCATTTGTAGTCAAATTGTGAAAGAAAATAGTGCTTCTAAGAGACAGTGGGGTGGAAAGAGAGCATTTCAGGCAAGGGGCCCAGCATGTACAAAAACATGGAGCCTGGAGACAGAATGTTGTGTATGCAGAACAATAAATAGGGCTTTGGGAAGGTAAAGTGTGTGTGAAGAGGAGTAATGTACAATACTTGAAAGTAAGGTACAGGGGCAGCTAGGTGGCATAGTGGATAAAGCACCAGCCTTGGAGTCAGGAGTACCTGGGTTCAAATCTGGTCTCAGACACTTAATGATTACCTAGCTGTGTGGCCTTGGGCAAGCTACTTAACCTCATTTGCCTTGCAAAAACCTAAAAACCTTAAAAAAAAAAAAAGAAAAAGAAAGTAAGGTACAATACTTCATTGAGACAGGTTTGAATTACCTGTGTTTACAATCTGGAACCTGGTTGTGTTTACAATCTGGAAGTGTTTTGTATGCCAAGTGGAAGAGTTTGAATTTAAATCAAGTTCCTAGATCACAGAAATCAGGTATTGTTGCCTTTTTATTTTTTTTTGGTAGCATATGATTCCTCATGATTTCATTCATGGTATTTTTGGCAAAGACATTGAAGTGGTTCGCATTTCTTTCTCTAGTTTTTTTTTACAGACAAGGAAACTGAGGCAAACAGAGTCAAGTGACTTATCCAGGGTCACACAGTTAGTATCTGAAGCCAGATCTGAAGTCAGGAAGATGAGTCTTCCTGTTTCCAAGCCCAGTGCTCTATCCACCTATATGTAAAACAAAATGGACAAGAAAAGACATTTAAATGGTGTTTGGCTTTTCACAGTTACTCACAAATTTTTAAACATTTTGAAGGAATATAATTATTATAATTTCTTTGTTTCTGTAGAAAAGTATGTATTTTGGGAGGATGTAATTTTTAAAAAAATTTATTTTTATTTAAGGCAATGGGGTTAAGTGACTTGCCCAAGGTCACAAAGCTAGGCAATTATTTTCTGAGATCAAATTTAAACTCAGGTCCTCCTGACTCTAGGCCAGTGATCCATTCATTGCACCTGACCCAAGGATGTAATTTTTTTTGTTTTTTTGCAAGGCAAACAGGGTTAAGTGGCTTGCCCAAGGCCAAATAGCTAGGTAATTATTAAGTGTCTGAGACCAGATTTGAACCCAGATACTCCTGACTCCAGGGCCCGTGCTTTATCCACTGCGCCACCTAGCCGCCCCTAAGGATGTAATTAAAAAAAAAAGTCGGTTAGCTGGACTCATGAGAAATCTCTTAGAGCGACTTTTAGCCTTTTGATGGAAAAAGGTACCATGTCTCCTATCCATAATAATAAATAGTTGTTCAATTTCAAAGAAGACCACACCAAACTAATGGTGGCATGACTTGCACATTATGTTTATTATAGTGGGGAGACAGCCTTCTTTTCACTTGCTTTTTCCAGATCCATTTCACCCCAAGGCCTAATAGGATAGGAAACAGGATTTCTGGTGATGGTCTGGATACTGCGGGAGTCCTTGGCCTTTGACTATGACTTCTCCTCACAGCAATGCTGGGTAAAGTGCCAGTATATGATATTTGGTGACAAAGTAGCAATCTTCGATATGCAAAGCAGAGCAACATTTCAGCAACATTGGACTACAACAACACAGGTAATCCAAACCTCAATGGACTAACACAGCCTTTCCTCAGACCTTCAATCATATTCCTTAGGAACCCAAAGACTGGTTTTCCTGATAGGTCATGGGAATAATGGTTCCATTTGGCATTATTTATAGTCAGAACTATGACAGTATCTGATTGTCTTTGAACCTCTGACTTTTGCTCTTGACTCTCAAAATCAGTGTCTCTAAATTTGACCTTAAGAAGCATGAACATTTGAGCAAAGACAACTTGGTAGTTGTATGGCAATGTGTTGTCCATAAGAGGAAATCATTCCTGACAGATCTTTTAGAAGTCAATTTCAATTTCAACAAACAAATATTAAATTATCTGTTACATAGTGCTGAGCCCTGTACAAAATGCTAGAGGAAGAAAAAAAAAGATATGATACCACCTTGGTAGAATCTTCAGTGTAATATGAAATTCAATACATATTGTACTGAGAAAGGGGCCAATGGAAAGTTTTGTGACATCCTGTGAAGGAAGGAAGGAAACAGCAAATATTTTTAAGTGAATATTTCACACCGGACTTTGTGCTAAGTTCATTACAAATGAAAGCTTATTTGATCCTCATGACAATGCTAGGAGGTAAACTATTAAAATACTCATTTGTAGTTGAAGAGGCAGTTGAAGTTTACTGACTCATCTATGGTCATATATCGAGTTCACATTGGAACTCAGGTCTTCCCAACTCCACACCCACATAGTTGTCTAGTATCCTTTATTGTCTAAAGGAATCAGGGAGGGATTCATGGAGAAAGTGGCATTTAATCAGAGTCTTAAGGATGGTTAAGATTTCCATAACTTAAAGATGGAGTGCTGGAGATACTCCAATTGCAGTATCCAATATGAGCAAAGCTGTGGAGGGGGATGATGAGAAGTCTGGTTTGTCTGGATTGTAAAGCATGTGGAGGAGAGTACCTAAAATCAGATAAGTTGAATAGGGCCAGAATGTGAAAGACCTTGAATGCCAGCCAAAGGTGTTTGAATTTTCTTGTGCAACAAGAGATAATTAATGTTTCTGGAAGTTTCCAGAGAGGAAAAAGATCACCAGGTCAATGGATAAGCCAAGACTTGTATATAGACATATATTGTTTACTAAGATCCTGGAGAACTAAAGTAGCAAAATTGGAGAGCTGAAGCAGAGATGGGTTCAGGACATCACAGAAACCAGAAAGCAATGCTGGAACAGGAGGATAGGTCTAGAAGAAAGATCCTATTACTTTAGTGATTGGTGAGATTGGGCCAGAAGACATACCAGTCTCCCATCTTTTTTGATTATTGGAAGAGCTATGAGTCATGCAATTCTTCAACTTCTCCCAGCTGCCTTCTCTTCTTCTCATGCCTGGAAACAGTGAGAGTAAAACAGAAGATCAGCAGGAAATATGACAGGATGAAGCAGTCGCGGAATAGCTCTGCTACGTTACAGCATTTTCCATTTACTTCACTCTGCATAAGTAAATTGTGCTTCCACCAAAAAGTCTTCTAGATCTTATGAATAAACTTAGTTGGTTGAGAGCATAAGATTTTCCAGTTGTGGGTTTAGAGACTAAAAAACAAGTCAAGATTTCTATAAGTTTCCTAAGTTTAGAGTAAATTCTTCATTTATTTTGTTTCCATATCTCTAGATAATTTTTGAACTTGGTCAGCATTGTTCCATGAACCCTCTGGTGTTAGGAGACAGAATAATATAGAGTTTATAGGGTAGGCAGTCTGTGGTAATCATGGAGATGATTTAGTCTTTGGGAAACCATTATATAAACACTAAAAAGTTCATGAAGAAATCACTTGATTGGTAGCTTGAAATTAGTGCCACATAGTGGCCTTATTATATACTACACCGCTTTACTGGTTAATTTTAAGTGATAACTTGCTTTTCTCTTAATTGCAGAAGAAAGAAAATGAACTTTTTACAACAGTTATTTCCATTACATTGTTTATAACATTATAACAACATTTACAACAATTATTGGCCCAGCCCCTATTATCTATCACAAAGATATTCTCATCTGGGATATTTGGGGTTATATCTATTTTTTCTCTTCTATTGTTTTTCTTTTGAGTAGGTCTTTTCTTAATGACCACAAAAGTTACACTGAAAATATTCCTCCTGAGAATGTTTTTTAAATTTTAAGTAGAATTTTTCTTGAGATTTTTTTTTTTGCTATTTTGGGGGATTTCCCCCCCCCCCATTTCCTTTACTTTTTTGAAATATTTTCTTGTTTATTCACTGGAATTGTTTTTTCCCCATTCAGATTTTTTTCATATAATAAAAATTTTTTTTTCCTGAAAAATGATAGTAGCGGAAGTTAACTAGGATATTCTCCATCAGTACCTGCAGCACAAATGATGAAATTACAGAATATAATGTAGAGATAGCAGAAATCATGAGGCATTAAACTTTAAAATAAGAATTCATACTTTGCTACCTCCTTAATGAGCTATGAAGAAGTAAAGATTAAATTTGTTGGAATTGGAAGGCAGTTAGAAACCACTGATTGGAAGAAGGCAGGGTCATGATCCTACTAGTCTTTCAAAAGCCATAGTCTCTAGGGAATCAATCAAAGCAGGAGACAAAACAGGATAACTCTGAGGAGTGTAAGCTTCATGAACTGAAAAGGGAACCAGTCATTGAACAAAAATTAAGCCCTTAGGACAGAATCATTATTTGCTGCCCTGGGATGAAAAGGATTTCTTCCCCACTCCCATCAACCTTGACATCTTGCATTAAAATTAATTACTCACTCATTTATAAAATATACAAAGGAGTTAAATTTATAAGAGTAAATATCATTCCCCAATCCACAAATGATCAAAGGATATGAACAGTTTTCAGATGAAGAAATTAAAGTTATCTATAGTCATATGAAAACATGTTCTAATTACTATTGATTAGAGAAATGCAAATTAAAACAACTCTGAGGTACCATCTCATGCCTAACAGATTGATTAATATGACAGAAAAGGGAAATGATAAATGTTCGAGGAGGTGTGGGAAAACTGGGTGGAGTTGTGTACTGATCCAACCATTCTGGAGAACAACTTGTAACTATGCCTAAAGGACTATAAATCTGTGCATACCCTTTTGATCCAGCAATACGACTACTCCCAAAGATATCATAAAAAGGGGAAAAGCCCCTTATGTGCAAAAATATTTATAGCAACTCTTTTTGTAGTGTCAAAATATTGGAAATTGAGGGGATGCTTAATTGTAGAATATCTGAACAAGATGTAGATATGAATGTAATGGACTACTATTATTCTATAAGAAATGTTGAGCAGACAGATTTCAGAAAAACCTGGAAAGACTTACATGAACTGATGCTGAGTAAAGGGAGAAGAACCAGGAGTAACAGTAACATTTGGTGATGATCAACTATGATACACTTAGCTCTCTAAGTGTGCTCTAAAAGACTTGTAATGGAAAGTACTATCCACAGCCAGAAAAAGAGTTATGGAGTCTGAACTCAAATTTTATTACTATTTTCGCTTTGTTATTTTTTCTCCTGGTTTTTCCCTTTTGTTCTGATTCTTATTTTACAGAAGACTATTATGGAAACATATTAAACATGATTGTGCATGTATAGCCTATATCAGCTTGTTTGTTGTCTTGAGGAGAGAAGGAGAAAATTTTATAAAAAATGAATGCTGAAAACCATGTCAACATGTAATTGGAAGGAAAAAAACATCAAAATAAGCTTTAAAAAAAATAAATTGTCTAGTAGATGATCCAGGACCCAGCAGATGACCCAATCAGTCAGGGTATAAGATAGGAAGAGCCTCTTGAGTTAAGAATTAATGTTGGATTTTTTTTTTTTAGGTTTTTGCAAGGCAAATGGGGTTAAGTGGCCCAAGGCCGCACTGCTAGGTAATTATTAAGTGTCTGAGGCTGGATTTGAACTCAGGTACTCCTGACTCCAGGGCTGGTGCTCTATCCACTGTGCCGCCTAGCCACCCCAATGTTGGAATTTTTAACCTATTTCAAGTAACTTGCTTTCTCAATGAGTGAGGTGGGAGGTAGGGAGAAAATTTGGAACTCAAGATTTTGGAAGTGGCTATTGAAACTTGTTTTTGCACATAACTGGGGGAAATAAAACTTAAAAAAAAAGACTAGAAGTTGGAAAAAAAAAGTGTTGGCCTCTGGGAACTAACTTCAGAGAGGAAAAGGTTCAGGGACTCCAACTAAGTAACCTGTCATCAGAGACAATGAGCCTCAAGGAAGGAGAATAATAAGAAGATGTAGGATATCAGGGTCCTTCTATACCTGGGGATATGAATTGCCTTGGTCACTGTGTTCCTTAAGTTTGTGCCTCTCATCCAGAATAATCTATGTGTAAACCCATTCTTCCTATTTAAGAAAGGATAAGAGTTCCCTTCACCCCCAATAAGAATTAGTTTTCCCTGAAAAGCAACAAAGTTGTCCTAAGACTTGATTGGTTCCTAACTCCCTTAATTCACCTAAGGGCATAAATAGTTACACTTATGTAGAGTTAAGACCCCTCAACTTGTTAGATATCTGAAGAAAACAAGTGTAAACCTTCTCTACCCACCCTGACCAGACAAATTTCCATAGGGAGACAAGGGGGTTATATTCAGAGAAACTAAGTGCCACTGTATCCTGTTGTATATCCTTGCTTTGTTAAGGCAAAGTAAACCTTTCTTTTATTAAATGTTCAATGTCCTTTGAGTCCAATGTTGTGCCAATATTGAACCTGAAATAGCAGAGCGCTGGCATTAGACTTTAAATTTCTGTTGTTATGTGTATTTATGGGAAAATATGCCCTAGGTTTATGGGGAGAATATTTTGTAGCTGCTATTCTTAATGATTTCATATAAAGAAATGTTTTTGCTTAAAGACAAATATATCCCCAGAGTGATTGTTTAAGTAAATGTACCAGTAGGGGTTTGTAAGCTATAATTTTAAGAGTAGGGAGAAGGGTGGCTAGGTATTCAATAGCAGGGTGAATAGGTGTCCCCAGTATTAAATTAGTTTTTAATTATGTTTAAATTGAAATCAAGAAAAAATACTCAAAGTTCAAATTCTGGGAACTTTTCTCTATTATAACTTACCAAAAATAAATAAAACCATAGCTAAAAAGAGAGAGAGAGAGAATGGAGAGACACAGAATACTTATAAATTGAGATTAACTAGGTTCCTGGTGAACCCACCTCTAATTGTAAATGAAAGATGTAGAGAGGAGGATTTTGTTTCCTCTTGGGTCCTTCCTAATCTATTTTATAGGATTACAAATACATTGAGTTTATGGCTTCCATTGGTTTTAAGTTGTTGCTCATTTGTAGGTAGGACCAACTGTATACTGTTGTGGTAAGCATATGTTTCTTGTTGAAAAATATTGCCCCAGTAATTGTCATATGCATTTTCATCCAGACTTTCAATCAATCACAAGCATTTATTAAAACATAGGATATAAAGACAAAAGTGAAATCCTTGCACTCAAGGAGTTTTCATTCTTCTGGGAGCTAACATATATAAATGTAAGCTTTTGCAAAATAAGTACAAAATAACCTTCAAGAGGACAGCTAGGTGACACAGTGGATAGAGATGGACCTGGAACCAGGAAGACTCATCTTCCTGAGTTCAAATATAGTCTCAGACACTTACTATTTATGTGACCTTGGGCAAGTCACTTAATCCTCTTTGCCTCAGTTTTCTCATCTATAAAAAGAGGTGGAGAAAGAAATGACAAACCACTCCAGTATCTTTGCCAAGTCACAGTCAGACACAGTGACATCAGTCTTTTTTTTTTTAAGGTTTTTTGCAAGGCAAATGGGGTTAAGTGGCTTGGCCAAGGCCACACAGCTAGGTAATTATTAAGTGTCTGAGACCAGATCTATGCCACCTAGCTGCCCCAAAAAATCTTAGAGGGTCACCCTGAAGGGTTTTTTTCTTTTTAGGTTTTTGTAAGGCAAATGGGGTTAAGTGACTTGCCCAAGGCCACACAGGTAATTATTAAGTGTCTGAGACCGGATTTGAACCCAGGTACTCCTGACTCCAAGGCCCGTGCTTTATCCACTGCACCACCTAGCTGCCCCGACATCAGTCTTAAAGGGAGCAGCTAGAGGTGTCTAGGGGACCTGGAAAGATCTCTTGAATAAAGCACCACTACAGTTGAGTTTTCAAGAAAGCCAGGAACTCCCCTGAGCAAAGAGGAAGAGGAAGAGCAATCCAGGCATGGGGCAAATAAGACGAAATAAGATGAGATGAGAGATAATAATTATGGGTGAGGAACAGAACTTTAGCATGGTTATGTTACAAAAATTGCATATTTGGTTTTTTAAATTTAATTTATTTATGGCAATGGGGTTAAGTGACTTGCCCAAGGTCACACAGCTAGGTAATTATTAACTGTTCAAGGCTGTATTTGAACTGAGGTCCTCCTGACTCTAGGGCCACAGTGCTCTATCCACTGCGCCACCTAGCCGCCCTTCTGCATATTTGTTTTAAAGTTTTATTTGTTTTGAGTTCCTGCTAACATGTTTGATTTTGCACTATTGGTTTTCTGAATAGGATTTTATATAACGTTTGGATGAAATGGAAGCCAAAATTTAGGAAAAAATTTGGGAAACAATGAATATAATAATTCCCAAACATTTCTCAAGCTCTTTAGGAGCTTAAACATAAGGACATTAAAAAGCACCAAAAAGGGGTTATAAGAGATTTAGATAAATGTACAGTGATCAATAGCAGGAGCTAGGAGATACCACTCAGTCTTTTTTATTACTAAAAATTTATTTCTAAATTTATTTATTATAAAAAAAATGACTGATATAGGGACTGCTTGTTACCTTGGGAAGGGAGGAGGAATGGAAAAGGGCAGGAAGGGAAAGGAGAAAGGGAGAAAAATTTGGAGCACAAAATCTTACAAAAGATGAAAGTTGAAAATTATCCTTACATATAATTAGAAAAAAATTTAATTAAAATATGAAAAAATAAAAAGAGATAAAAAATTGCTTATGTTGTAACAGTAGGGAATAGTACCGGAAATTGATCATTAATCCTCATTCTGAGAAGTTGATTAAAAATTTGAAAGTCTTTATGAGCAAAGACATGACAATGGAAAAACTGAGAGTTTGTTGAAGTTAGAAAAAAAATGCTTCACCCACAAATAGTGCTGAAGTCTAGGTCTCCAATGTCACATGGATATCATAGACCTAAGCCAGGAATCTTTTTGGGAAAGGATCTGTGCTTCTCTGGGGAAGAACCAGTTGAAATGGACTGGTCATGTGACAGCAGGATAATGGGATTGGCAAGCAACTGAAAAAAATGTACAATCTGGTAGAAAGTGATTTTGCAGAGCTTGAGGACAGAAACTCCTGAAATCACAGGACCTCTTAGCAAGGCAGGAGTGGCTGTCTCTAGGGAGATGGTGGGAGCCAAGAGAGGCATATACCAAAATCCTTTAAAGGAAAAGTGTGGTAATTAGGGTTATTCAACCCTTCCTATGAATCCTAGCTTGCCAAGATGAGTTTCCTGGCATGAAAACTCCTTCTCTCCTCCAGGAAGTAATATCAAAAGGTCTATAATTCTCTTCTCTTTATCTCTTTATCCAGTCCCAGCCAGACAACCCTTCTGGCAAAATACCTCTGTATTAGATCTCTCTCTTCTTTGGAAATGTTTTTTCCTTAAGTTGATTTCCCCTAATGCTATTCTCAATAAGAATGTAAGCGAATACCAGTGGTTTTCCTTGTTTAAAAAGAGTTGAAAGAGACTTCTTAGATCATTCTATATATTTTTAGATCTCACTTAGGTTCCAGTGTAATGGTGGATTGATTTACCAGTCAAGTTTTTCTACCCTACTTAAAATAATGGATGAGATGTCCAATCTCAAATCATAAATTTTATCTGTTGTTCAGTTGTTTCCATTACATCTGACTCTAGTTGGGGTTTTCTTTTTTTTTTCCACTTATTTTTTTCAATTAATTAATTAATTTATTTATTTATTGCAAGGCAATGGGGTTAAGTGGCTTGCCCAAGGCCACACAGCTAGGTAATTATTAAGTGTCTGAGGCCGGATTTGAACTCAGGAACTCCTGACTCCAGGGCCGGTGCTCTGTCCACTGCGCCACCTAGCTGCCCTTAGTTGGGGTTTTCTTGATAGAGATATTGGAATGGGTTTGCATTTTCTTCTCCAGCTCATTTTTACAGATGAGGAAACTGAGGCTAACAGTTAAGTGATTTTTCCAGTGTCACATAGCTAGTTAAGAGTTCAGTTTTGAGGGGCGGCTAGGTGGCTCAGTGGACAGAGCACCGGCCCTGGAGTCAGGAGTACCTGAGTTCAAATCCGACTTCAGACACTTAATAATTACCTAGCTGTGGGGCCTTGGGCAAGCCACTTAACCCCATTGCCTAGCAAAAACAAAACAAAAAAGAAAGAGTTCAGTTTTGAAATCAAGAAGATAAGTCTTTCTGACTCTAGTCCTGACACTCCTTGATCTATAACATCTTAACTGCCCTCATAGGCTTCATGTTAAGTATGAAAAGTACTTGGAACTAGAAATTGCTTGGGAAGAAGAGTTCCACTAAACCAAGGAAACTTGATTATGCCCCAGGAGTTGCCTTTTTTTGTTGTCAAGGTAGTTTACAGCCAGGGTTTTTTGATATATTGGAGCAAGCATTGTATTTCAATAATAATGGCAGGGAGGGGGAAGGTCTGCTTCAGTTTTAGTCAAATCTCCCCCTTCTCTCCTTGACCAGATCCTGAGAACTTTAAAAGGTCCAGAGGATTTTGAAATTCTTATTATATTTCTATAAGTTTCCCAGATTAGTTTATGACATTGTTGGAATTGGGAGCCAAGGACATACTGAATACAGACTCACAGCTCTACAAACAATTGCATTCCATACCAGTCATCTCCACCATCATTTCCAGTCAGGGTCTTGGGAGTAAAGGTAGAATGGATCTATATGTGATTAGTGATGAGGTCATGCCCACTCTTTTCAAGGTCCAAAGTCACCTCCTTTCCTGTTACTCTCTTTTTCTTTAGAGGGAAACCAAAGCACTAATATATCTATAGTTGTCATGGAGTCAAAATCTACAACTTATCACCTCCCACTGTAAAGGTGTTATTGTCAGTCATTTAGCTTTATTAAACATCTATTATGTATCAGGGCAGCTAGGTGGTACAGCAGATAAAGTACCAGGCCTAGAGTCAGAAAGACTCATCTTTCTGAGTTCAAAACAGACCTCCAACATTTACTAAGTGTGTGACCCTGTGAAAATCATTTAACCCTATTTGTCTCAGGTTCCCCATCTGTAAAATGAAATGGAGGAAGGAATGGCAAACCACTCCAGGATCTTTGCCAAGAAACCCAAATAGGCATCACAAAAGTTGGTCACAAATGCAAAGTGACTGAACTAAACAAATAGTATATACAACAAATATGTCTGACACATAGTAAGCATTACAGAATAAAGTTATTACTTCATCTTTTTCCAGAGCTAGTCCTATAGACCTCATAAATATTAAAGCCACATTCTCTCCATGAGTGTATCCAATTTGTATGGCACTATCCAATATACATCTGTAGCCAAAGGCACTTCTGTCCTTTCAATTGTCTTTCAGTGCTGGTATTTGTGTATCCTGCCTTTATGGCACCATTCCCTCTCTCTCTCTTGCTGAATTTTTTTGTGGTTCCAAGCCTTAAACTAGTAGAAATGTGTTTGCTATAAGAATCATATGCATAGTAGGATCCTAGCTCTCTTAACTTGCAATGACCTGGCCATATCCTCATCTTCGGATAACTGATCTCAGGAACAAACCATAGCCCCTTGGGAAATGGCTTTGGGAAGCTTGGATTTCTCCATAGCAGATTTATTGCAAATTGGCAGGTCTCTAACCTAGGCAAGAGAAGTATATTGATGGAAAGCTTTAGAAGAGAAATGGATAGACTGGTACAGGTCCAGAAGGACAGATAATCTGACATCTCATGACAAAAAAGACTCAAAGCCCAGAGAGTCCATTTGGTGATGTAGAGATGACACAGGAAATATAGGCCCCATTCAGCCATTTTACTAGTCAGCCTGAAAGAAAGAAAAAAGCCAACTAGTTGATCATTTAAAGAGATGGCAGACTACAGAGACTGACAAACAGCAGAGCAGTGGTAGTGGAATGAAAGACAGAGTAGGTGAGAGACAGAGCCACAGCAGGAGACAGAGATCCCAGAATAGCTCTAAGGCCATCTACAATCTGGATCTCCATATTTATCTTTAGTCTTTAATCCATGAGCTGGTCAAGGTTTACCTGAAAAAAGAAAAGTACACACTCTACACTTTTTAAAAGTTTAATCTATTTTATTAATAACACATTTTCTCCATCACATTTTTCAGTAAATGTGAACACTTAATAGAATAATAACTCACACTCTCATTGATAGTTTACCAATTTCCCAAATGCTTACACAGGAAATGTAACACTCAGCTTTCAAAAGCCCTTATCCAGATAGCCCACCTCTTCTGGAGGTCTGATCATTGGTCATAATGACTCAAATCTTTCACTGTTCAAACCCTTTTCCTCTCTCTAACTTTAGCATTGTCTAATCAATACCAACTGGAAATGATACTGAGAATCAAGAAACATTCTACCCCACCACTACTCTGCACAATATCTAGAAAATAATGCCAGACTAAGTGATGATCATGAAATTCAAGTCCATGTCTACAAAAGGATACAAAGAGGTTGCAAGCTATGTTAATCATGTCACACCATATTTGGTCACGTCACCTATATTGCACTGTGACACATGTGACCTAGAATGTCATGGTATATGTGAGGCAAGACATTCCATGTATAACATGCATGTTGCATGACCTGGTGACTAGCTAATATGCTGTGATAAAGATGTGACATGATACATCTATGAAATGATGTAGAACTGTGGCAGGATTTTGATGTGTATTTATCACATGACATATGGTCTTCTGAACACATAACATAAAACAGCCATGGCATGGCATTGTCACAGCACGTGTTGTTGTCTACATGTGTGTAGCATGGCACAACATATGCATGACACGTGTGATGTTGCTTTCAGTCCAGTCTCCCTGAGGACTTGGATCTGAGGCTTCAGATCTTTTCTAAATCCACCTATCTCAATGAATTATTGTTGTGGCTGCCATCACATGGTCAGAATATGGGATTACCATTTTCCTACAACCTATTCATGTGGAAATGTATTTTCTATGACTTCATTGGGTAAGTGAGAGGGAGAAAGAAGGGCAAAAATTTGGAAATTAAAAATTAAAAAAATAATAAAATAAACAGTTTAATAGATATGTGTTAGCTAGGTGACCCAGTTGATCAGGAGGCTGGGCTTAGAATTGGGAAGACCTGAATTCAAACCTGTTCTCAGACATTTACTAGCTATGTGACCCTGGGAAAGGTCACTGTTTACATCAGTTTCTCATCTGTAAAATGCGTTGGAGAAGGTAATAGCAAACCTCTCTAGAATCTTTGCCAAGAAAACTCCAAATGGGGAAAATCAGACATGAACAATGTAACATTCTTGTGCTGCCATCCTGTGGAAAATGACAATATTGCACCTGGGAGAGTAGGAAAGAGCTTTTCCTTTAGAGTACCCAAATTCACCAACACTAGAAATCTGGTACAGGAGGTTAGTGTCCCCAGGTGGGCCAGTTGAGTTAGAGCCACTTAGAGCAGTTGTGCTGTTTCCCTCTCCCCCTTCTCTTCTAAGTTTCCACCTCTGCCTCAGCACCTTAATGTTAGGAGGGATATTTTGGTTAGATAGTGTAAGAACATTGGGATGGACTTCAGGGACCACATAGTCCAACCAGTATTTATCTGTGACTTCCCTAGTCTAGAACCTCTCAGAAAAGTCTAGTCTCTGCTAAATTTGGGAGAAACACTATTTCAAAGAGATAGCCTACATATCTGGATACCTTGGATGCTCAGACCTCTCCTGATAGTGTTCACTTCTGGAAACTACAGTTTTAAAAGGGCATTGACAAGTCACTTCTAAAAGACTTGGAATGGAAATATCATCCACATACAGAGAAAAGAACTATGGAGTGAATGCAGATCAAAATATACTATTTTACAGAAATGAATGTTGAAAACTAACTTTGGAAAACTAACTTTGAAAACTAACTAATTGGAAAATAAACAATAAAAGATCTGTTGACCCTCACCCAGATCTTTGGTCATTGAGAGAGGTCATTGACCCAATTTATTAAATACTGTTAACCTAATTAATAAATTAATCATGCTTGCAATAAAAAAAAGAAAAAAGAGAAAGGGCATTGATAAGGTGGAACAGGATCATAATTGACCATGAATCTATTTTATATGAAGGTGGGCCGAAGATGTTTAGTTTGGAGAAGAGAAGATTTAGGAGGTATATAATAGTTATCTTCTAGTATCTGAAGAGCTGTCACATGGAAGACAGATTAAACATGTTCTGTTTGAGCAGTGGATAGAGCAGCAGCCCTGGAGTCAAGAGGATCTGTATTGAAATGTGACCTCAGACACTTCATAATTACCTGGCTTAGTGACCTTGTGCAAGTCACTTAACCCCATTACCCTGCCCCACCCCCAAAGATTTGTTTTGCTTGGCCTAAGAGGACAGAACTGAGAGTAAATGGTAAAGTTACAAAAAATCCAATTTAAGATTATTCTCAGGAAAAACCCTATAGTTATCCAAAGTGGAATGGGTTCCATAAAAAACAGTGGGTCCCCCCCTGCTTGGAGGTCTTCAAACAGAGTCTAAGTGAATGTGCATCGAATATATTGTGATGAGCATTTCTTTTAGGGTATGGGGTCTAACTTTGAATTTGGCAACTGTAGCTTCTGGTTGCATTGCTTGAGAAATGCCAGTCTGAGGATTTGGGAAAGACAGAAGAGACTGGTCAGAGCAAAAGAAAGATATCTAGGCTCCTGGGAATTTCTGACTTCCTTCTCTGCTGTCAGGACTAAACTTGGGTCCATCATCACTTTACTTAGGGTCACTCACTATGGCAATTGGTATTAAAGCATTAGGTTTCAATGTTGGAAGCTGAGTGGAGCTGAAGGGAGGAGTCTTCCACTAAATGGACATTTTTATTTTATTTTTTTTATAAATTTATTTATTTCATCCATGTGCACATGCATATTTCCAAGTTACAAAATTTCCCTCCACCCTTCCTTCCCACCCCCTTCCCCTCAGCAGGGAACAGTCAGGTTGGCATTGTACATAAATATTTTGATAAAGATGTTTAGGAATTAGTAATTTTTTGGCATGAGGAATTAGGATCAATGGAAAGAGATACATAAGAGATAATTTTTATAAAGTTCATCAGATTCCAAAGAAGTTTTTTTGGTGTGTGTTTTCTTTTGTTTTGTTTTTCTTCCTCTGGATGGGGATAATATAGTCCGTAGTCAGTCTAATACAGTTGTCCTAGCTCTCTGAACTATGGAGAGGAACTTCTTCCATCAAGATTGTTACTCTCATAATGTTGCTGATGTGTACATTTTTCTCTTGGTTCTACTCCCTTCACTCAGCATCAGATCCTGTAAGTCATTCCATACTTCTCTAGAGTCCAAACATTTATGGTTTCTTATAGAACAATAGTATTCTATAGTATTCATATACCATAACTTGTTTATCCATTCCCCAATTGATGGGCATCCCCTCAATTTCCAATTCTTTGCCACTACAAAAAGAGTTACTATGAATATTTTGGAACAGGTAGGACTTTTCCCATTTTTTATAATTTCTTCTGGATATAGACCTAGAATTTGAATTGCTGGGTCAAAGGATATAAACGGTTTTATTACTCTTTGGTTATAGTTCCATATTGCTCTCCAGAAAGGTTTTGTCTGTTCATAACTCCACCAGCAATGTATCAATGTCCCAATCCTCCCACATCCTCTCCGTTATTGATCATCTTCCCTTTTTCTCATCTTGGTTAATCTAGTAGGTGTGAGATGATATCTCTTTGTAATTAATTTAATTTATTTTGTATTTCTCCAATAAATAGTGACTTGGAGCATTTTTTCATATGATTATATATAGCTTTAATTTCTTCATTTGAAAACTCTCTATTCATATCCTTTGACCATTTTTCAATTGGGGAATGACTTGTGATGTTATAAATTTGATGCAATTCTCTATATATTTTAGAAATGAGACCTTTCTCTATTCTAAAGATTGTTTCCCAGCTTTCTGCTTTCTTTTTAATTTTGGCAGCATTGATTTCATTAATGCAAAAACTTTTTTTTGCAAGGCAATGGGGTTAAGTGACTTGCCCAAGGTCACACAGCTAGGTAATTATTAAGTGACTCAGACACTCCTGACTCCAAGGCTTGTGCTCTATCCACTACGCTGCCTAGCTGCCCCAATGCAAAAACTTTTTAATTTAATATAGTCAAAATCATTCATTTTTCAGTTTATGATGTGCTTTAATTCTTGTTTGATCATAAATTTATCCCTTTTTCATAGATCAGAGAGATAGAGTATTTTTGGTCCATTAATTTATACATAGTATCATTCCTTATTTCTAAATCCTGTACCCATTTTGACCTTATTTTGGTTTAGGATGTGAGATATGGATCTATGTCTAGTTTTTGCCATACTATTTTCCAGTTTTCCCAACAATTTTTATCAAATAATGAGTTCTTATCCCAGAACATGATGGCTTTGAGTTTGTCAAATAGTAGATTGCTGTAGTCATTTACTGCAATTTCTTTTGAACCCGTCCTAATCCACTAATCCATTACTCTGTTTCTTTTTTTTTTCATTACTCTATTTCTTAACCAGTACCAGGCAGTTTTGATGACTGCTGCTTAATAGTATAGTTTTAGATCTGGTAGAGCTAGTACGGATTACATTTTTTTCATCAGTTATTCTTTCCTTTTTTGTTGCTCCAGATGAATTTTGTTACTGCTTTTTCTAGCTTGGTAGTTTGGTATGGCACTGAATAAGTAAAAATGAGTATAATTGTCATTTTTATTATATCAGCTCAGCCTACCCATGAGTCTTTGACACTTTTCCAATTATTTAGATCTGACTTTATTTAGGTGAGGAGAGCTATATAACCGTGCTCATACCATTTCTGGGTTTGTCTTGGGAGGATTCCCAAGTTAAATGGACATTTTTAAATGAGAGAAACAGAAATAGAGACAGAGCAATGTTGGACATTTATTTGGAGATGGTAAATAATGAGTAGCTGGAACCTCCCCTTTTACTAGTTGCTCCACTTATTAATAGAACCCTCTTTTGAAGTAACAGAATTGTTTTTCCTCAAAATTTCCAGAGGCTCTTAGGATGCCTCTTTCTCTCCCTTTCCCTCAGTTTCTGTTGGAAAAGGGAGATCTCAGGTTTCTGCTCTGTTTCAGCTGTTTCCAGTATTTCTTTATGGCAGACTTTCCCTAGACAGATATCAATCATAGCAGAATTTTAGTCCAGAGCAAGTACAAATGAAAGAGAAGGAGTAGAGCAGGAGACTAAATTCAATACATAAACATTTACATAGGTCAGGAGATTTAATTAGTTATATGTTTAGGGCAGGATTTAATCATCATTTAATGTACTAATACACCTTAGGCTTTGGGTTAAGCTTTGGGGGTTAAAAAAAAGTCAAAAGACAATTCTTGTTCTCAGAAAGTTCACAGTTTAATGATGGAGACAACATGAAAACAACTTTGAACACACAAAATATATACAGGGTAAACTGCAAAAATAATCGCAGAGGGAAGGCACTAGCATTACAATTAATTATTTTACTAATAATTTTGATAAAATTTTAAAAAGTTAAACAAACTTTTCTTCCTTCTTTCCTCTTTCTCCTTTCCTTCCTTCCTTCACCTCTTTCTTTCTTCCTTCCTTCCTTTCTTTCTTCCTTTCCTTCCTTCCTTTCTTCCTTCCTTCCTTCCTTCCTTCCTTCCTTCCTACCTTTCCTTCCTTCCTTCCTACCTTTCCTTCCTTCTTTCTTTCTTCTTTCTTTCTTTCTTTCTTTCTTTCTTTCTTTCTTTCTTTCTTTCTTTCTTTCTTTCTTTCTTTCTTTCTTTCTTTCTTTCTTTCTTTCTTTCTTTCTTTCTTTCTTTCTTCCTTCCTTCCCTCTCTCTTTCTTCCTTCTTTTTTCTCCCTCTTCCTTTCTCTGTCTCTCTTTCTCCCTCCTTCCTCTCCATCTCTCTTTCTCTGTCTCTCTGTCTCTCTGTCTCTCTCTTTCACTCTTTATTTCTCTCTTTCTTTCTTCAAAGCTTAAACTAAATTTGGGTCATTTCTTTTGCCCTTAGTCATAGAAAATAAATTGTAACTAAGTAAGAACTCCCAGCAAGAAGGAAACAATAAACCAGTCAAACCAGTCCATAGTGGATGACAGATATGTTTGGGAGGAATCAGTCACTCTCTTTTCCAGAAGGGAGAAAGCAAATTTCTCCTTAGCAAAACTCTGCACTCCACAGCTACATCTGCTGGTTATAAAGGATTTTTAAAATAAAGAGAAGCCTTCATCAATTTCTCCTAGCCATTTAAATTTCTTCATTAAGTGACCATTGCCTTTCCAAATGGGCATAATATGGTAATCCAAATGTCCACACTAGGGAAGGGGAAAAAGAAACATTAGAGAGAAGAAATAAGCTTCTAGAACACAAAGATTCTAACAAGGAGATAGAAACTTTGTTTATTACTATAATTATGGATAAGTGCCTATATGTGCATATACAGGAACCCACTTTTCATACAAAAGCATTTCCAAAATGCATAGCACTGGATTTTTAAGAAGACATTCAGGGAGACTATATATATATATATACATGTGTGTGTGTGTGTGTGTGTGTGTGTGTGTGTGGCTAAGGTTGGTTCATAGGGAATTCTAGGAAGGAGAAAATGAAAGATAAGAGACAGAGACTTGGAATTTGAGAATAGGGCATATATATGCGTATACATATATATATATATATATATGCATATATATATTTCCAGTTTTTGCAAGGCAGTGGGGTTAAGTGGCTTGCCCAAGGCCACACAGCTAGGTAATTATTAAGTGTCTGAGGCCAGATTGGAACTCAGGTACTCCTGACTCCAAGGCTGGTGCTTTATCCACTGTGCCACCTAGCCACCCCAGGGCATATATTTTTCATCTTGAGAGCAAGTAAGATATGGGAAGATAACAGAACTTGTTTTTCTGCATCCAGAAAGATTGAGAACAGCTAATTGTAGAGATAGGGCCATGAGAAGTGTAACAATTGAATTGTGGACTGAATCTCCCCACTCCCAAAAGTTTTTCCTTGCCCACATTTTTGATCAAGGTGGAAAGGTATTGATGAACTCCTCACAACTTCAGTATCTAGGCAGGAAGCCCCCTTCCTCTAAGCAGAATTACTGATTGCCACGTGCTTCTATTCTCTGTCCTGAGAACCCACACCCCTTTCTCTATCTCTATCTCTTCATACCCTTTTTTCTGTTTTTGTCCTCTCTGATACATAAAACTAACTTAGCGTGATGGCTGTGGTTATGTTTTATAACAGAAGCATTTTGCAAGTAAGGAAGTAGAAGTATGGAACAACTCAATAGATGAAATTCAAGTGGAACTGAAAAATGGGGAGGTGATTACAGAATGGAACTATTCTTGTACTCTTTTTATCTGGAGGCATTTCCTATTTTATTTGCCTCTGGCAAATACAAGGAAATAAAAGCAATAAGAAAAAATCAAAGAGAAAGATTTTTAAAAATATTTTTATTTATTTTTCCAACTATATGCAAAGTTTTCAACAATCATTTTTATAAGGTTTTGAGCTTCACATTTTCTCCCTCCCCTGACAGAAAACAATCTAATATAGGTTATAAGTATATAATTATGGTAAATATATATCCACATTAATCATGTTGTAAAAGAAGAATCAAATTAAAAAGGGGGAAACATAAGAGGGAAAACAATATATAAGAACTTTTTCATATTTTATTTGTTTTTCCAACTACCATTTCCAAAAATGGTAGTTTTTATCAATTTTTTTACAAGATTTTGAGTTTTACATTTTTCTCACTCTCTCCCTTCCCTACCTCCTCCCCATGCCAGAAAGCAATCTGATATAGGCTTCTCATTTATAACCATGCTAATGTTGTGAGAAAAGAATCAAATTCAAATGGAAGAAAGAAAACATTAGAGAGGGAAAAAATGACATATTACATAAGAATAATTTTAGAAATTGAAGATAATAAGCTTTGGTCTTCATTTAAACTCCACAGTTCCTTGTCTGGATATGGATGGTATTTTCCATCATAAGTCTTCTTTAATTATTGTACTGCTAAAATGGACAAGTCCATCATAGTTGAGCATCACCCCATGTTGTTGATACTGTGTATAATATTCTTCTGGATCTGCTCATTTCACTCCACATCAGTTCGTGCAAATCTTTCCAGGCTTTTCTGAAGTCCCATCTCTCATGTTTCTTAAAGAACAATAGTGTTCCATCACATACATGTACTTCAGTTTATTCAGCCATTCCTCAATTGATGGGCATCCCCTCAAATTCTAATTACTTGCCACTACAAAAAAGCTGCAATTAATATTTTTGTACATTTGGGATTTTTACCTTTTTTTTATGATCTCCTCAGGATGTAGACCCAGTAGCGGTATTACTAGATCAAAGGGTACGCACAGTTTTATTGCCCTTTGGGAATAATTCCAAATTGCTCTCCAGAAAGTTTAGATCAATTCACAACTCCACCACAATGCATTAGTGTCCAAGTTTTTTTGTTTTTTTTTTTTGTAGGTTTTTGCAAGGCAAACGGGGTTAAGTGGCTTGCCCAAGGCCACACAGCTAGGTAATTATTAAGTGTCTGAGACCGGATTTGAACCCAGGTACTCCTGACTCCAGGGCCGGTGCTTTATCCACTATGCCACCTAGCCGCCCCTGGTGTCCAAGTTTTAGCACATCCCCTCCAACATTGATTACTTTCCTTTCTAGTCATATTGGTCAATCTAATAGATGTGAGGTAGTACTTGAGAGTTGTTTTAATTTGCATTTCTCTAATCAATAATGATTTAGAGCAATTTTACATATGACTGGATAGCTTTAATTTCTTTGTCTGAAAATTGCTTTTTCATATCCTTTGACCTATCAACTGGGAAGTGACTTTTTTTTTTTTTTATAAATTTGACTCAGTTCTCTATATATTTTTAAAATGTCAGAAATACTAGTTGCAAAAATTGTTTCCCAACATATTACATTTTGGTTGCAGTGGTTTTGTTTGTGCAAAAACTTTTTAATTTGATGCAATCAAAATTATCCAATTTGTTTTTAATAATGTTCTCTATCTCTTTTTTGGTCATAAACTGTTCTTTCCATAGATCTGACAGGTAAACTATTCCTTTCTCTCCTAATTGTCTTTTTATATATTTTAGACCTTTTATGTCTAAATCCTACACCCACTTCGACCTTATCTTTGTATAGATGGTCTATGCCTAGTTTCTGCCATACTATCTTCTAGTTTTCCTAACAATTTTTATCAGAGTGAATTTTTATCCTAGAAGCTGGAGTCTTTGGGTTTATCAAACAGTAGATTACTATAGTCATTTACTGCTATTTCTTTTGCCCTATCTATTCTATTGATTCACCCCCTCTATTTCTTAGCCAGTACCAAACAATTTTGATGACTCTTGCTTTATAATATAATTTTAGATCTGGTATGGCTAGGCTAACTTCCTTTGTATTTTTTTCACTAATTACCTTTATATTCTTAGCTTTTTGTTCCTCCATATGAATTTAGTTATTGTTTTTTCTAGTTCACTAAAGTATTTTTTTTGAAAATTTGATATAACACTGAATATGTAATGCTAATTTAGGTAAGATTGTCATTTTTATTATATTAGCTCAGCTTACCCATGAACAATTGACATTTGTCCAGTTATTTAGATCTGATTTTATTTGTGTGAAAAGTGTTTTATAGTTGTTTTCTTATAGTTTCTAAATCTACTTGGCACATAGACTCTTTCTATTGTGTGCTGCTACATCTTGTTAGTAATATATAGAAAAACTGAGGATTTATGTGGGTTTATTTTATATACTGCAATTTTGCCAAAGTTGCTAATTGTTTCTAGTAGTCTTTTTGATGATTTTCTTGGGTTCTCTAGGTATACCATCACATCATTTGTAAAGAGTGAGAATTTTGTTTCTTCATTGCCGATTCTGATTCCTTCAATTTCTTTCTTTCCCCCCAGTCTTACTTCCCTCCCCTCACCCCCCTACAGAAGGCAATTTATCAGTCTTTACATTGTTTCCATGTTATACATTGGATAGTGATAGTATTTTCCATCACAAATCTTTTAGAATTGTCTTTGATTATTGTATTTCTGAATAGAGCAAATCCATCATATCTGATCATCACAAAATGTTGCTCTTAGTGTATAAACTGTTCTTCTGATTCTTATTTCACTCAGCATCAGTATTTGCAGGCTATTCTGAAGTCCTGTCCCTCATGATTTTTTTCCTTTTTTCTTTTTTGTATTTTATTTTATTTAATCTTTCCCTGATCACATGCAAAAACAAACTCCAACATTCACTTTTTAAAACCTTAAATTCCGAATTCTCTCCCTTCCTCCTATCCTAATCCCCTTCATTGAGAAAGCAAATTATTTGATATAGGTTAAAAATGTGTAAATGATAAACATTACCACAATAATCATGTTGTAAAAGTAAACATAACTGTCACACCCCCCAAAAAAAGAGAAACCTCAAGAAAAATAAAATTTTAAAAAAGTATGCTTCAATCTATAGTCAAAAGCTCTGTCTCTGGGGATGGATAGTATTCTAAGTCCTTCAGAGTTCTCTTGGGTCACAGCTGATCATCTTACAAAATTTCTGTGATTTTATATATAATACATTTTCCATGACATCTGCTTGTGTAAGTTTTTTACTGAGAGTATCCTGTTCATTTTTTCTTATAACAGAATACATTTCATCTTAATAACATACCACAGTTTTTTCAGTCATTCCCCAAATGATGACCAGCCCTTCAATTTTCAATTCTTTGCCACTTGAAAAGAGCTGCTATAAATATCCTTATACAGCCATGGAAACAATGTAAAGACTAATAGACTGCTTTCTGTGAGGGGGTGGGGGAAGGGAAACAAGATTAAGGGAAAAATTATAAAACTCAAAATAAATAAAAATCTTTCTTAAAAAAATTCCTTAAATGTAGAGGTCCTTTTCCTTCCTATTTTTCATCTTTTCTGGAATATAGACCCAGTAGTAGCATTGCTAGGTCAAAGTTGTAGGTATGGTTTTGTAGCCCATTGAACATAATTCTAAATAGCTCCACAGAATTGTTTAATCCTTTCTCTCCTCCAACAGTGCATTAATCCCTTCCAACATCTGTCCTTTTCTCTTTCTGTCCTATTAGGCAATCCAATAGGTAAAGGGTAGTACCTCAGAATTGTTACAACCCAATCAATAGTGTGTGAGTATATTTTTAAAAATGATTTAACTAGATATCATTGATAATCTCATTTGAAAACTGTTCACATCTTTTGATTATTTATCAATTGGGGAATGACTCATTTTTTTTTAGGTTTTTGCAAGGCAATGGAGTTAAGTGGCTTGCCCAAGGCCACACAGCTAGGTAATTATTAAGTGTCTGAGGCTGGATTTGAACTTGGTACTACTCCTGACTCCACGGCCTGGTGCTCTATCCACTGTGCTACCTAGCCACCCTGAATGACTCACTTTTAAAAGAATTCACTCACTTCTCTATGTTTGAGAAATGAAGTCTTTATCAGAGTAATTTGTTTTAATATTTTTTTTCCCACAGTCACTTTTACTAACTATATTTCTCTCCATTCTATTCCCCTCCACACACCTATTTAGTCTATTCTTTCTCTCCTTTCACCCTATCCCTCCTCAAAAGTGTTTTGTAGCTGGCTACATCCTCCCATAATCTTCCCTCCCTTCTATCACCTACTCCTTTTCCCTGGCTGCCTTTCTCCCATCCCTTTCCTCTCCTACTTTCCTCTAGGGTAAGATAGATGCCTATACCTAACTATGGGTGTATGTTATTCTGTTTCTGAGCCACTTCCTTTGAAAGTAAGGCTAACTCCCCTTCATCTTGGTCTTCTTCCATTCCACTGTAAAAGTTTTTTCTTGCCTCTTTTATATAAAATAACTTACCCCATTCTACCTCTCCCTTTCTCTTTCTTCTAGTACATTCCTCTTTCACCCTTAACTCCATCTTTTTAATAAACTATCCATTCAAATTCAACTCTTCCCTATATCTATGTCTATGTCTATATATGCTCCCAACTGCTTTAATAAGTGAGAAAGTTATCAGTGACATCTTCCCATGCAGGAATATAAGCAGGTCAACATCATTAAGTCTCTTAATTTTAAGTCCTTCAGAGTTCTCTTGGGTCACAGCTGATCACCTTACAAAATTTCTGTGATTTTATATATAATACATTTTCCGTGACATCTGCTTGTGTAAGTTTTTTACTGAGAGTATCCTGTTCATTCTTTCTTATAACAGAATACATTTCATCTTAATAACATACCACAGTTTTTTCAGTCATTCCCCAAATAGTATTTTCTGTTAACCCTTGTTTCACTTGAGTCTTGTTTTTGAAGAGCAAATTTTCTATTTAGTTTTGGTTTATTTTATCAGGAAAGTTTGAAAGTCCCCTATTTCACTTAATGTCTATCTTTTCCCCTGAAAGACTAAGTTCAGTTTTGCTGGGTAATTGATTCTTGGTTGTAATTCAAGTTCTTTTGCCTTCTGCAATATCATATTCCTTATCCATATCAATCACTTAATGTAGAAGGTGCTAAATCTTGTGTTATCCTGTCTATAGCTCCAAGATACTTGAATGGTTTCTTTTCAGCTGCTTGCAATATTTTCTCCTTGACTTGGGAGCTCTGAAATTTGGCTATAATATTCCTGACAGTTTTCATTTTGGGATCTGTTTCAGGAGGTGATCAGTGGATTCTTTCAGTTTCTATTTTACCTTCTGCTTCTAAAATATCAGGGCAATTTTCCTTGACAATGTCTAAACTCTTTTTTGGTCATTGCTTTCAGTAATCCAAAAATTTTTTTAAATTATCTCTTCTGGATCTGTTTTTCGGTTCAATGCTTTTTCCAATGACATATTTCACTCTTCCCCCACCCCCAAGTTTTTCATTCTTTCTGATTTTTTTTATTGTTTCTTGATTTCTCATAAAGTCATCATCTCTTTGCTCCAGTCTACATTTTAAAGAATTATTTTATTCAGTAAGCTGCTTTTTAAGATAGTCTCACTGGTTTTTTGGACCTCTTTTGCCATCTGATCAAGACTGGTTTTTAAGATGTTATTTTCTTCAGGGCTTTTTTGTATCTCCTTCATCAAGCTGCTGCTTCAATTTTCATGATTTTTCCACATCGCTCTCATTTCTCTTTCCAATTTTTCCCCTACCTCCCTTACCTGATTTTCAAAATCCTTTTTTGAGCTCTTCCATGGCCTTAGACCAATTCATATTTTTCTTGGAGGCTTTGGATATAGAAGCTCTGGCTTTGTTATCTTCTCCTGAGTTTGTATTTTTATCTTCCTGATGACTACAGTGAGATTGTTTTTTTCTTCTGTGGCTTGCTCATTTCCCCAGCATATTGATTGATTTTAACTCTTTGTTCAGTTAGAGCTCTACTTCCAGGGTAGAAGACCACTGCCTCAAGCTTTTGGAGGTTTTTGCATCTATTTTCAGAGATACTTCTAGGGACTCACAAGTTTTCAATTCTTCCAAAGTCTTATGTTCTAAGAAGAGATTTGTATCATTATCCTGGTCTGTGCTCTTGTCACAAACACTCATTTCAGCCCTGGAACTATAAGGAGAGTCCCTGTTCCACTATGGCAGTAACTTCTCTTATGTTACTACTCCTTTTCCTGGGACTAGATCCCTAGACTTTGACCCAGATCTGAGTGTGGGCAAAGCAACAGAGTTCTGCCTCAGTGATAGCAAAGAAACCCCTGTAATCTACTTGAGGAAGAAATACCATTGGTGAACTGAGAGCTCAGGGAACAGCTGCTGCTGCTGCTGCTGATTCAACGGCTCCTGAAGCCTGCTCTTGGTCTGCTGGAGTCCAGGT
This sequence comes from Macrotis lagotis, assembly GCF_037893015.1. Lineage (NCBI taxonomy): Eukaryota > Metazoa > Chordata > Mammalia > Peramelemorphia > Peramelidae > Macrotis > Macrotis lagotis. The sequence goes on along the minus strand of NC_133658.1, from coordinate 278,032,892 downwards.
CTGCGCTGTTGAAGTATGCATTGAACTATGCTCCACTCTCATCAGGTGCAGCAGACTTTTCCTGCTGACCTTCCAAGTTGTCCTTGACAATTCCTGAGCTGAGTGGTCTGGAAACTGCCACCACTGTCACTGACCCAATTGCCTCACAGCCCGTTCCTGAATGGCTGGGAATGCTTCTGCAGTTCCTTTTTAATCCCAGGACAACAGACCCTTCCCACTGATCTTTGAAGTTGTCTTGGACTAGAAAATTGCTTCACTCAGTCTTTTTGTGGCTTCTGCCACTCTAGAATCTGTTTAGAGTCATTATTTAAAGGCATTTAGAGTGGGTTTGGGGGAAAGCTTGGTTGAGTCCCTGCCTTCACTCCACCATCTTGGCTCTCCCTCTTCCTCATGATTTCTTATAGAACAATAGTGTTCCATCACATTCACAATTTGTTCAATTGCTTCTCATTTGATGGGTATCCCTTAAATTTTCAATTCTTTGCCACTATGAAAAGAACGGCTCTAAATATTTGTTTCTGCCAATAGAATGCTTTTATCTTTTTTTGTGATCAAAAAGAAAAAGTTTATACTTTCTAGTCATCTCTCATTCTCTGTCTGTCTGTCTGTCTCTCTCCTTCCCAGAATTCCCTATGAACTTAGCATCCTAGCTGTTTATTTCAGAAGCACTGGAAATAGGAAAGTAGAGGTCTAGAACAACTTAATGGATGGATTCAGGTCATAGATATTCCAAAGGATGATAGATCTCTGATGAGTTATATCAGTAATTAGATAGACTTGGAGCTATTTCTCACCTGTAAAGAGATGACAACTCTAACTTGGGGTTTCTCAGGAACATGGGGCTTACATTATGGCTGATAATCCTAGGGACCATGTCCCTCATTGAGTTTGCTAGGACTGGGCAACTAGGTGTCACAGTGAATAGAGTTCCCTGGAGTCAGGAGGACCTAAGTTCAAATACAGTCTCAGATACTTACTAATTACCTAGCTGTGTGACCTTGGGCAAGTCACTTAATCCCATTGCCTTGACAAACAAAGGAGCTCACAAATAACAAACAAAAACAAATGAACCAAAACACACACACACACACATGTATATATACATGCATGCATGCATGCATGCATATATATATATACATATATATTCAAACACACATGGATGCATGCAAATTAAATAGGAAATAACAACCAAAAGGCATGCTGCTCTCATTGAGAGCAGAGAAAGTTTCCTTAAAAGGGGCAGCTAGGTGGCATAGTGGATAGAGTTTGCTAGGACTTCACTCAGTGAATCTCAGTTTCCTCACCTGTAAGGGGAGGCAGACAAATAATACTAGTAGTAATTATCTCAAAATCCCCTTTCTGTCCATGGATTTGGGGCTCATTAAAATAATAGATAGATAAGTATCTATATGGTGTCTACAATGTGCCAGATCACACAGTCTAACCATAGATGTCCCTCAGGGTTCTGTTTATGTCTTCTCTTCTCCCTCAATATTACTTCATTTGGTGATCTCATCAGCTTCCATGAATTTAAATTTCCACCTTGTGCTTATGTCTTTCAAATACTTACTCAAGTACAAATCTCTTTGTTGACTTCCAATATCACATCTCCCACTACTTTGCAACTGTTCTTTATCCTTTCTTTTCTTTTTTTAATAAAATTTTTAATTTATATTTTAATTTTTCAACGTTCATGCACGTGCATATATACACATATTTAAGTTACCTAATTTCCTTCCACCCTCCCTTCCCACTGCCTTTCCCTTAACTGTGAACAGTCTATTGAATATTGTAATTATACATGTGTGTTTGACATGTTTACAGATTAGTCATTTTCTGTTTGAGGAATTAGGATTAAATGGGGAAAAAAAACCATGAGATAGGAAAGAAATATATAAGAGAAATTTTTAAAAAGTGAATGTAGTGTTAGTTCAAATTCTGTAAGGTTTTGCTTTATTTAGTTTTGTTTTTCTTCTTCTGGATGGGGATTAGCATTGTTCACAGGCAATCTCCCAGGGTTGTCCTAGCTCCCTGATCTGTTTAGAGGACCTGTATTTATCAAGGTTTATCAACTCACAATGTTGTTGTTAATGTGTACAATGTTCTTGTTCTGCTCTGTTTGCTTAGCATCAGGTCCTGTAATTCATTCCATGCTTTTCTAGAACCCAACTATTCATGTTTTTTTTTTTTTAATAGAACAATAGTACTCCATAATGGTCAACTATCATAACATGTTCAGCCATTCCCCAATTGATGGGCATCCCCTCAATTTTCAGTTCTTTGCCACTGAAAAAAGAACTGCTAACAACATTTTGAAACGTGAGACATTCTCTATTTTTTTATGATTTCTTCTGGATATAGACCCAGTGCTGGTATTGCTAGGTCAACGGGTATGATCAGTTTTATTGCTTTTTGGGCATAGTTCCATATGGCTCTCCAAAATGGTTGGATCAGTTTACAACTTCACCAATAATACATTAATGTTCCAACCCTCCTACAGCCTCTCCAACATTGATCACTTTCCCTTTTAGTCATTTTAGTCAATCTGATAGGTATGGGGAAGAATCTCATAGTTGTTTTAATGTGCATTTCTCTAATCAGTAATGATTTAGAATATGTTTATATGATTATACATAGCTTTAATTTCTTCACTTGAAAAATGTCTGTCCATATCCTTTGGCCATTTCTCAATTGGGGAATAACTTCTATAACCTTATAAATTTGATGCAATTCTCTATGTAGTTTAGAAATGGATCTTTATCAGAACCCCTTGCTGTGAAAATTGTTTCCCAGCATTCTCTTTTCCTTCTAATTTGGGCAGCATTGGTTATATTATTGCAAAAACTTTTTTAATAGAGTCAAATCATCCATTTTGCAATTTATAATGTACTATTTCTTGTTTGGTATAAGTGTCTCCCCTTTCCATAGATCTGACAGATAGTATTTCTTTGTCTGTTAATTGGTCTATGGTGCCACACTTTATGTTTAAATCCTGTACCCATTTTGACCTTATTTTGGTATAAGGTATGAGATGGGGGTCTATGTCTAGTTTTTACCATACTATTTTCCAGTTTTTCCCAACAATTTTTTTTTGCAAGGCAAAGGGGAGTTAAGTAACTTGCCCAAGGTAACTCAGCTAGGTAATTATTAAGTGAGGGCTGATTTGAACTCAGGTCCTCCCGACTCCAGGGCCACTGCTCTATCTATTGCACCACCTAGCTGCCCCTTTTCAACAATTTTTGTCAAATAGTGAGTTCTTATCCCAGAAGCTAATGTCTTTGGATTTGTCAGATAGTAAATTAACGTAATCATTTCCTACTGTTTCTTTTGAACCTATCCCAATCCACTGATCCATTATTCTATTTCTTAACCAGTTCCAGGTAATTTTGATGACTACTACATTATACTATAGTTTTAGATCTGGTAGAACTAGGCCACATTCCTTTACATTTTTTTGATCAGTTCCCTTGATATTCTTGACCTTTTTCTTCTCCAGATGAATTTTGTTACTATTTTTTTCTAGCTTGGTAAAATAATTATTTGGTTGTTTGATTGGTATGGCATTGAATAAGTAATTTAATTTGGGTAAACTTGTCATTTTTATTATATTAGCTCAACCTAACCATGAGCAACTGACAGTTTTCCAATTGTTTAGATCTAACTTTATTTGTGTGAGAATTAATTTGTAATTGTTTTCATACAATTTCTGGATTTGTCTTGGGAGGTAGATTCCCAAGTATTCAATGTTGTCTGCATTCACTTAAATGGAATTTCTCTTTATATCCCTTGCTCTTAGGTTTTGTTGTTCATAAATAGAAATGTTGATGACATATGTGGATTTATTTTATTTCCTGCTACTTTGCTGAATTCATTACTTTTTTCAAGTAGTTTTTTGGATAATTTTCTCAGGTCCTCTAAGTATACCATCATATCATCTGCAAAGAGTGAAAGTTTGCTTCCTCATTGCCAATTCTGACTCCTTCAATTTCTTTTTCTTCTCTTATTGCTAAAGCTAACATTTCTAATACTATATTGAATGGTAATGGTGATAATGGGCATCCTTGTTTCCCCCCTGATCTTATTAGAAATGTTCCTAGTTTATCCCCAATTCACATAATATTTGTTGATGGTTTTAGATAGATACTACTTGTTATTTTTAAGAACAACTCCATTTATTCCTATACTTTCCTAGTGTTTTTAATAGGATTGGATGTTGTATTTTGTCAAAGGCATTTTCCAGCATCTATTGAGATAAACATTTGATTTAGTTATTGATATGTTCAATTATATTAAGTATTTTCCTAATATTGCACCATCTCTGCCTACCTGGTATAAATCCTACCCAATCATAGAGTATTATCCCAGTAATAACCTGCTAAAATTTCTTTACCAAAATTTTATTTAAGATTTTTGCATTAGGTAATGGAGAATACCATCTGTATCCAGAGAAAGAACTGTGGAGTTTAAACAGAGACCAAGGACTATTACCTTTAATTTAAGAAAAAAACTGATATCTTATTGTCTGATCTGCTATCTCTTATACTTTATGTTTCTTCCTTAAGGATATGATTTCTCTCATCATGTTCAATTTGGATCAATATATACCATGGTAACAATGTAAAGACTGGCAAAATGCCTTCTGTGGGGCAGAGGGGGAGGGAAGTAAGCTTAGCGGAAAAATTGTAAAACTCAAAATAAATAAAATCTTTGAGAAAAAAAAAATTTGCATTACGGAGATCGAGCTATAATTTTCTTTGAATGTTTTGATTCTTCCTGGTTTACATATCAGTTCTGTATTCATAAAGGGAATTTCACAGAACCCTTTCTTCTCCTATTTTTAAAATAATTTATGTAAAATTAGAATTAATTGTTCCTTAAATGTTTGGTAGAATTCACTTGTAAATCCATCTGGATTTGGAGACTTTTTCTTAGGGATTTTATAATGGTTTCTTCAATTTCTTTTTCTGAAATGGAGTTATTTAAGTATTTTATTTTTGTTAATTTGGTCAGTTTGGATATTTATAAATATTTATCTATTTCACTCAGGTTATCAAATTTATTGGCATACAGAGCTGCAAAGTAATTGCTTTCATTTTTTAAAATCAGATTAACCAAAGGTTTATCTATTTTATTGGGTTTTTTCCCCATAAAACTGGCTCTTAGTTTTATTTATTAGATCCATGGTTTCTTTGCTTTCAGTTTTATTAATCTCTCCCTTGATTTTCAGTATTTCTAATTTGGTATTTAATTGGGAATCTTTAATTTTCTCTTTTTCTAGAAAACTTTTTTAGTTGCTTATACAATTAATTCATTGGTCTCCTTTTTCACTATCTTAAATAAATAATTAAAGATACAAAATTTCCCCTAAAAATTTTCTTGGCTACATTCCATAAATTTTGGTATGATGTCTCTTTGCTATAATTATCTTAGGCAAAATGATTGATATTTCTATGAATTGTTGTTTGATCTATTTTAAAAGATTAATTTTTTTTAGTTTCCAATTAATTTTTGGTTTATTTTTCCATGGCCCTTTATCACATGTAATTTTTATTGCATCATGATCTGAAAAGTATATATTCATTATTTCTGCCTTTCTGCATTTGATTGTAAGGTTTTTATACCCTAGTGCATGGTCAATTTTGGTATAAGTAGCATGTACAGTAGGGAAAAAAGTATATTATTTTCTATCCCCATTAAGTTTTCTTTAGAGGTCTATCATATCTAGGTTTTCTAGGATTTTATTCACTTTCTTAACTTCTTTCTTGTTTATTTTGTAGTTAGATTTATCTAGTGTGAGAGAGGGAGAATGAGGTTCCCATTATTAAAGTTTTGCTGTCTATCTCTCCTTGTAATTTACTCAGCTTCTCCAAGAAGAATTTGGATGCTATACCACTAGTTGAATACATGCTTAAAAATGATGTAATTTGGGGGCTGCTAAGTGGCACAGTGGATAGAGCACTGGCCCTGGAGTCAGGAATACCTGAGTTCAAATCTGGCCTCAGACACTTAATAATTACCTAGCTGTGTGACCTTGGGCAAGTCACTTAACCCTATCTGCCTAGCCAAAAAAAAAATAATGATATGATTTCATTGCCTATAGTGCCTTTTAAGGAGATGCAGTATCCTTTCTTGTCCCTTTTAATATCACTTTTGTTTTGTTTGACAGGATTGCTACCCCTGATTATTTTACTTCAATTGATGCATAATATATTTTGTTACAGTCTTTTACCTTTGTTTTGGGTATATATCTCTCTACTTCAAATGTGTTTCTTGTAAACAACATATTGCAGGATTTCGATTTTTAATTCATTCTGTTATCCACTTCCATTTTAGGGGAAAATCCATACCATTTACATTTACAGTTAAGATGACTAATTCTGTATTTCCCTCCATGCTATTTTTTCCCATTTATACTTTTCTCTTTCTTATCTTCTTCTTCCTCTTCACCAAAGCTTTACTCCTTTTCCACTTTAACTTTTCTACTAGATATTTTTTTTTAGGTTCTTGCAAGGCAAATGGGATTAAGTGGCTTGCCCAAGGCCACACAGCTAGGTAATTATTATTAAGTGTCTGAGACCAGATTTGAACCCAAGTACTCCTGACTCCAAGGCCGGTGCTTTATCCACTATGCCACCTAGCTGCCTCTTAACTTTTCTTTTAAATTTTAACTTTCAGGTTTTTTCATTCATACCTTTGTCTTCCCTTTTATCAGCCCCTTCCTCCCTTTTCTTTTCTTTCCCCTCTTCCCCACTTCCCTGGAGAATAGGATAGATTTTTAAAATTTTACTTATTTATTTAAGGCAATGGGGTTAAGTGATTTGCCCAGGGTCACACAGCTAGGTAATTATTAATTGTCTGAGGTCAAATTTGAACTCAGGTCCTCCTGATTCCAGGGCCAGTTCTCTATCCACTGTGCCACCTAGTTGCCCCTAGGTTTTTAAACCCAAGTGGAAATGTGTTTTATTCCCTCTCTGGTTCAGATCTCTTGAATAGGATTTACCCAGGGTTCATGCCCTCCCATCTCTCCCTCTACTATAATAGGTCATTGTGCCTCTTCACCTGGAGTTACTTATCCACTAATGCCTGGTCTCCTTTTTGGTTTTTAATTGTTTTATTCCTCTCTAGTATTTATATTCCTTTCATCAAATTCTATTCCTGAATTTATCTGACCTGATAGAAGTAATTTTAATCAAAGTACCATCAATTAAAAATTGATTGATATGCAGCATTGCCTCATAGTCATTAAGTACTCTTCCCTCTTCAGTCTCAATAGAAAAACACTTGTCAAGAGTCATAAATCATATCAAATTATAATCTCATACCTTACCCCTTTTTCAAGTATCTTCCATGGACACACAATCCTCATGAGCCAAAGTATCTTGCAAAGACAAATCATTTCATGAACCATTTGTACCACCCTCCCAAGCATAATCTCTCCTACACTCACCTCCCCCTTTAGCTCCCCAAACATTAGCCAAAGTATGGATTAAGATATGATCACTTCTTAATTGCTTTATATCCAACCCTTCTAAGCATGTTCCCCCTCTGCATCTTGGTACTACAAACCTTTAAGTATCTAGTAAAGTCATTTCTAATTTAAATAACCATAGAGTCTCTAAGTGTTCTAAGTACTGGGACACTCTGAAGGTCTGTCTTAAGAACTTTACAACTGATTATAAGATATGGAAGATACTGACTCAGGACCTCTTGACATAGGATGCTCTCATCAGAGAAAGTACTAAGCTTTATGAGCAAGACAATTAAAGGTAAAAGGAAACTGAGATACATAATTTTAGATTAAATACCTCAGTTTTTCACCTGGACTATTTGTCTCAAATATAGTGGTCCTCTTCAATGGAAAAAGAAGAACCAGCCATACCCATGTCCTCTAAATCCAATATCTTAAACCATATTCAACCCTTTAACTATCCTAAGAGAAGTACAATGTTTAAGAGTCACAAGTGTTATATCTTCCCTTATAGGGTTGTGTGCAATTTAATGTTATTGACTAAAATTTGTTTTTTTTCCTTTCATTTACCTTTCTATATATCTCTTGAATCTTGTATTTGGAGATTGAATTCTCTGTTCAGTTCCGGTTTGTTTTTATCAGGAAATTTTGGAAGTCCTTTATTTCGCTGAATATCCATCTTTTCCCCTGACAGAATATGCTGAATTTTGCAGGGTAATAAATCTTGATTGTAATCCAAGGTCCTTTGCCCTTCAAAATATGGTATTCCAAGTCCTCTGGTGCTTCAGTGTTGAAGCAGATAAGTCCCGTGTAAGTCTGATTGTGTTTCCTTTGTATTTATATTGCTTCTTTTTCACTGCTTGCAGTATTTTCTCCTTTATTTGATTATTCAAGAATTTGACTATGATTAGACTTTGGATCAAAAATCCCAGGATGTCATTCCGGAGGAGCTCTCTGTATTCCTTCAATGGCTATTTTGTCTTCGTGAGCTAGCATATTTGAACAGTTTTCCCTGATGTTTTCCTGAAAGAGATTTTCCAGACTATTTTTTTTTATCTATGCTTTCTAGTTGTCCAATAACTCATAAATTGTCTGTCTCAGATCTATTTCCCTGGTTGTTTTTCCTAAAAGGTAATTTATGTTTTCTTCAACTTTTTCAGACTATTTACCTTGTTGGAATCTTGTCTTCTCATAGATTCCTTAGTTTCTATTTGTCCAATTCTGATTTTTAGGGTTTTATTTTCTTCATTAGCTTTTGTTCCTTTTCCAGTTGGTTAATTTTACTTTTTACTGAATTGCATTCTCCTTCCAGTTGATCGAATTGAGTTTTAGATGAATTACATTCCTTTTCCGGTTGTTCTATTTGCGTTTTAGATGAGTTGCAGTTCTTTTCCAGTAGGTTGATTTGAGTTTTAGATGAGTTGCATTCCTTTTCCATAGGGTCAATTTTATTTTTTTTGAAGAGCTGCATTCTTTTCAGTTGGTTATTTTTACTTTTAAAGGAATCAAATTCTTTGGTCAATTTTTCAGAATTTTCCTGCATGACTCTCATTTCTTTTTTTTCCATTTTTCTTCTTCTTCTTCTCTTCTTTGGTTTTAAAATTCTTTTTTAAGCCCTTCTATGAGCTTCTGGATTTTAGTCCAATTCATAGATCCCTTTGCAACTTCCCCATAGGTAATTTTTCACTACATTCTTTTTCTGAGGTAACATTGTTATCATCTTTATCTGCTTAGTACTGCTCTTTGATTAGTGCTCTTTTAGCTTTTTTGCTAATCATTTTGATTATTTGAGCTCTGCTCTGAATATAGACTCAAACTTATTGTTGGACAAGATGTTGCCTATTCAGCCCAGGCATTGCCTTTGCAGAAGTCTGTTTCTTCCTTTATGTCCAGGTTTTATCTATGCAGTAGTTAGTTCTCAATCCAATCCTGTCTTTTGCCTCAGTATTCCCGGGGTGCAGACTTTGTTTGGTGTTGGGACCCTCCCTGCTGACTAGCTATATAAATTGCTGGGACCTATGTTATTTTCAAACTGTCTAGACCAGGACTGCACTGAGGTTAAAAGCCTCCCAATGACTTTCCCTGCTCTTCTGCCTAGCTGAGCTTTACTTCCCCTTTTCCCTTAGAGACAGATCTTCACTTAAGATCCTCCATAGTGTCTACAATTAAAAATTTGTTTCAGTCTTGTCTTTTTTTTTTGCTGGAATCAATAGCTTTAACGTCTGTTCAGAGACTTCATTTAGTTGTGTAGGGAAGAGCTCTGGAAGCATTCTATATTCACACCACTATCTTGACTCTGCTCCAGAAGTCCTATCCTTTCTTTTCAAAGATGACCAACTGACATCATGGAGTAAGGCATAGTTGCACAAAGTTGTCAGTCTCACTCTCTTCCAGATTAATTGTTGATGGCCCAGGATACAGTGGAAGATCTTGACATCTTCCAAGTCTGACCAAACACTAAGTTCTCCATAGTGATTGCTTCAGCCACCTTCATGCCCATTGGAACTAATTTGTTCTCAACTGTCCATTCCTCTGAAGAGGATTCTTCACATTCTTAGAGTAAATATCCCCCTAACTCATCAATGGGTTTGAGGCCTGTTAATTATTTTCACCTTGGTTTAGCTGTAACAGAGATGGTTTCTTGGGGTGTGGTAGTCAAACATGCTACAGGTACTTGGAACCACAGGTGAGAGTGGGTGAAAGAGTACACCAAAGGTGGATAAGCAACCCTCAGAAGACCTTGGAAAGAATTTACATCAGAGGTGCTAGTTTTCCATGAACACTCCATACAGCCCTGACTTGAAGATATCTCAAACTAGATATCCAGTAAACATCTTAAATTCAACATGTTCAAAATTGAATTCATTAGCTTTCCCCATAAGCCCTCTCTCCTTATCTTCCCTATTACTGTAGAGAGAAACAGTATCCTCCTAATCTGGAGACTCAAAATCCAGGAGTCATCATCCACTCCTCACTACCTCTCACCCCCCCCCCCTATCTAATTCACAGTAATTTTTTTTTTCTGTAACACTGCCATCATTTTCATGCAAATCTTCATCACCTCACACCTATACTACTGCCACAGGGTCAGCCTGCCTCAAGTCTCTCCCCACACCAATCAATTCAACACTAATAATAATAATAATAATAATAATAATAATAATAATAATAATAATAATAATAATAATAATGTTTGTCCTTCATTTTCTTCTTCTTCTTCTTCTTCTTCTTCTTTTTAGGTTTTTGTGAGGCAAATGGGGTCAAGTGGCTTGGCCAAGGCCACACAGCTAGGTAATTATTGTGTCTGAGGCCAGATCTGAACTCAGGTACTCCTGACTCCAGGGCCGGTGCTCTATCCACTGTACCACCTAACTGCCCCTTGTCCTTCATTTTCTTTCTTTTTTTTATATTTATTTATTCTCTTTTTGTACAGATAATTTTTTATACATTAATAAAATATTCTTGTTTAAGAGTAAACAGAATACCCCCTCACCCCCAAAATATAGATTCGCTTGAGCGATAAAGTAAAGGGGAGAGAAAAAATTAAAATTTAAAAAAAATGATAGCAATAATTGTAGGTATGTCCAGGTAGCACAATGGACTGAGCCCCAGCCCTGGATCCAGGAGCACCCAAGCCCATATCTGGCCCCATGAACCCAACAATCACCCAGCTGTGTGACATGCAAGTCACCCCAACCCCACTGCCCTGCAAAAAACAAAAAAAGAAAAGAAAAAGACCCAAAATAAAATAGTAATAATAGTAGGGGTGGCTGAATGGCAGACAGAGCATTGGCCCTTGAGCCAGGAACACCCAGGTCCAAATCTAGCCTCAGACACCCAAAGATCACCCTGCTATGCAGCTCCAGGCAGGCCACACAGCCCCACTTGCCTTGCACCCTCTCCTAAATAATAATAATAATAAAATGTGCTTCAGTCTTTGTTCCAACACCAACAGCTCTGTTGCAAGTGGATCACATTCTTTATGATAAGTCCATGGCAAAAGTTACTTCCATATTTTTCCACCGTTGCCATTGCTGATCACAACTCCCTCCTTTCTTATTTCTCCACTACCATGTACTATATTTTCTCTGTCCTTTCACTGACTCTGCTGTAGGGTAGCTGAGTGACACAGCAGACAGATCCCTGGTCCTGGGGCCAAGAGGCCCTGAGCCCCGCTACCACCCCTTAGGCCCAGTATCCACCTGGCCCTATGGTCCCGGACAAGCCATCCAATCCCAGACCCTTGCAAGAAGTAAAAAGGAAAATGTGTTATATCTGACCACTCTCCCCCCATGGTCCATCCTCTCCTCCTTCATTCACATCCCCACCCCTTCCCCCTGTCCTCCCCTTCTTACTCCAGATGTCTATACCCCATTGAGTATATAGGCTGTTTCCTCTCCTAGCCACCTCTGATGAGAGCAAAGATTCCCTCATTCTCCCTTGCCTTCCCCCCTTCCATATCATTGCAATAGCTCCTTGTAATAAAGAAAAAACTTATTATATGAAATATCTTGGCCTATTCCCCCTCTCCTTTTTCTTTCTCCCATTACATTTCCTTTTTTTTCTATTAACTCCATTTTTACACCATATTTTATCTTCAAATTCAGCTTTCTCCTGTGCTTCAACTATAAAAGCTCCCTCTACCTGCTCTATTAACTGAGAAGGTTCATATGAGTTTTATCAGTGTCATTTTTCTATGCAGGAATACATGCAGTTCATCATCATTAAGTCCCTCATATTTTCCCCTTCTCCTCCACTCTCTATGCTTCACCTGAGTCCTGTATCTGAAGATCAAACCTTCTGTTCAGCTCTGGCCATTCCAACAGGAGCATTTGAAATTGCCCTGGTTCATTGAAAGTCTATCTTTTTCCCTGGAAGAGGACATTCAGTTTTGCTGGGTAGTTGATTCTCAGTTGCATTCTAAGCTCTTTTGCATTCTGGTATATTATATTCCAAGCCCTATGAGCTTCTGATGTAGTTGCTGCTAAGTCCTGTGTGATCCTGACTGCAGTTCCACGATATTTGAACTGTGTCCTTCTGGCTGCTTGTAACATTTTCTCTTTGACTTGGAAGTTCTGGAACTTGGCTATGATATTCCTAGGGGTTGGTTTTTTGGGATCTCTTTCTCAGGGGGATCTGTGGATTCTCTCCATTTCTATTTTGCCCTCTGCTTCTAGAATATCAGGGCAATTTTCCTATAGTAATTCTTTGAAAATGATGTCAAGGCTCTTTTCTTGATCATGACTTTTAGGTATTCCAATAATTTTTAAATTATCTTTTCTAAGTCTGTTTTCCATATCAGTTGTTTTTTCAATGAGATGTTTCACATTTTCTTCTAATTTTTCATTTTTTTTTGGTTTTGAAGTAATGAATCCTGGTTTCTCATAAATTCATCAATCTCCCTGAGTTCCTTTCTTTGTCTGAAGGATTTGTTCTCCTCAGAGAGTTTTCTTATCTTTTTTCCCATCTGGCCCATTTTGCTTTTTAAAGCATTCTTCTCTTCAATAACTTTTTGAACTGTTTTATCCATTTGACCTAAGCTGGTTTTTAGCATGCTATTTTCTTCAGCATTTTTTTGGATTTCCTTGACTAGGTTGCTGACTTCATTTTCATGTTTTTCCTGCATCTCTCTCCTTTCTTTTCCCAGTTTTTCTTCTAACTCCCTCATTTGATTTTCAAAGTCTTTTTTGAGCTCTGTCATAGCCTGAGCACAATTTCTGTTTTTCTTGGAGTCTTTAGATGCAGGAGTTTGTGCTTCCTCATCTTCAGACTGAGTATTTTGATCCTTCTTAGGTTCATATGCAAAATATTTCTCAGTGGTGTTCCTCTTGTTTCTCTGCTAGCTCATTTTCTCAGCCTGAGCCTGGTTTTGGGGTGCTTCCTGAGTTTTTGGGACACTCCCACAAGGGTCTCAGTGTGTGAGGCTCTGTCCTCCCTCCTGGTCTGTGAATAACCATATGTGCCCCCCCTCTGCCATGGGGCTGAGGTAGGAGGGCCCCTGTTGTTCTATTGGGGAGCCTAGACTGTGATCAGGATCTGAATGTGGTCAGAGCCCCAGAGTCCTGTTCCAGGGGCAGAGGACAGAGATCTGCAGTCTCTCTTCACTCCCCTCCCTCAGTTCAATGGGCTCATGCCCTGGGGGTGCCTGCTTACCGGGTCCACCTGCTTCTGTTTCCTGGATCTGGGCTGCTGAAAGACCACTTTGCTTGCTGTATGCCCTGAGGGCTCTGGCAGAGGTCCCCCTCCCCGTTCCCCCAGTTTGTGCCTGATGCTCCCTGGGGTGTAGCTCCGGAGACTCCCCTGCTGCTGTGAGCCATGGCTCCCAATGCCCTGGGGCTGCCTTTGGGAGGCTGAAGTCCTTTTGCTCTGGCAGGCCACCCCTTTGGCAGGCCACCCCTTTGGCAGGCCACCCCTCGGATCCAGCGGAGCAGAGCCTTTCTGCTCTTTTCCAGGTTACCTTGAGTAGGAGAATTGCTTCATTGGGTCCTTCTGTGGGTTCTGTCTCTTGAAAGTTTAGTTAGAGTCCTTAGTTTATAAGTTTTATGAGAGAGCTTCTAAGAGCTGTTGCTCTCTTGTTGCCATCTTGGCTCCGCCCCCTATCAACTGTCCTTCATTTTCAAAGAAGACCAGGACATCAGGGGAGGTGTTGCCAAAACAAGTACATGATTTGGATTTGAGTGAGGGAAAGCTGTGCTAAGTCACTAGCCTTACTTTCTCCTCCAGAACCATCTGGGTCAAGTGGCCAGATATGAATCAGGACAACTGGAGGAAATCAGAGTTAAGTGATTTGCCCAAGGTCATACAGCTAATACAAGTCATGTATCTGAGGTCGAATTCTAACTCTCATCCTCCTGACTCCAAGGCCACTGCTCTAGCCACTGTGCCATCTAGCTGCCCTGGGACGAAACTATGCCAGAGAAAATGTGGCCAGCTCTATTTTTCTCTTCTCCTCCCCTCCCCTCTCTCCTCCTATCCCTTTTTTCTCTCCCTATTCCACTCCAGTTTATTTCCAAGACAAAATCATTTCTGATTGAGGATGGATTATTGTTCCTAGTAAGAGAAAAATCTGTGGATCAAATTAAATGTTTGATATTGTATCCAGTACTAATCTCCCGGTTCAGCCTAGCCCAGAGTTCAGAGCCCAATTCCCTGAACCAGTCCAGAGTTTAAAGTTTAGGCTAGAGATATCAGCTCTCCCCTCCCATGGAGTATGGGACCATCTTGTGTCCTTGAACCCAAAGAGTCTGATGGGGCTGCATGTGTGTGTGTGTGTGTGTCTGTGTGTGTCTGTGTGTATGTCTCTGTTTGTGTGTGTGTGTCTGTGAAATGGTTTCCTCTTCCCTCTCTTCCATAGAATGAGAGGTAGTGTGGTACCCTGGGAAATCCAGAGATTCCAGGTTCTAATCCTGCTTTGCTACTGGATTTTCTCGATTGCTTGTATAATTTGGGACAATTTTTTTTTTAGGTTTTTGCAAAGCAAATAGGGTTAAGTGGCTTGCCCAAGGCCACACAGCTAGGTAATTATTAAGTATCTGAGACCGGATTTGAACCCATGTACTCCTGACTCCAGGGCCAGTGCTCTATCCACTGCACCACCTAGCCTCCTCGGGACAATTGATTTCTGCAGGCCTCAGTTTTCTCATCTATAAAGTGAGGAGATCAGGCTTGATTGTAGCTCTAAATCTATGATCCTCCTATGATTTTTCAAAGAGTCACCCTCTATCTAGTAAATTCTAGTGATTCTTCAAATTCTGCTAGGATCAAATATGAAATGCTGTTTGGCATTCCAAGTCTTTCATAACTTAGCCCCTCCTATATTTTCAATCTTCTTACACTTTACTCCCCACCATGTACTCTTTTTTTTAGTTATATAAAAATTTTATTTGTTTTCCAATTATATACAATAGTAGTTTCTAGCAATCTTTTCTTTTGCAAGATTTTGAATTTTATAATTTCCGCCTCCCTCCCTTCCCTTTCCTTCCCCTCCCCCTAACAGAAGGCAATCTACTATAATCTTTACATTTGTTTCCATGATATGCATAGATCCAAATTATGTAATACATAATTCAACTTTTTAAAAATTGAAGATGATAATCTTTGGTCTTCATTTAAACTCCAGTTCCTTCTTTGAATATAGATGATATCGGGGCAGCTAGGTGGCACAGTGGATAAAGCACAGGCCCTGGAGTCAGGAATACCTGAGTTCAAATCTGACCTCAGGCACTTAATGATTGCCTAGCTGTGTGGCCTTGGGTAAGCCACTTAACCCCATTTGCCTTGCAAAAACCTAAAAAAAAAAAAAAAAGAACATAGATGGTATTCTCTGTCACACATTCCCCTAAAATTGTCCCTGATTGTTACACTGATGGATTGAGCATGCTCATCAAGGTTGATCATCATCCCATACTGTTGTTAAGGTGTACAGTGTTTTTCTGGTTCTGCTCCTCTCACTCAGCATCAATTCATCCAAATTTTTCCAGGCTTCTTTGAATTCCCATCCCTCCTGATTTCTAATTGAACAATAGTGTTCCATCACATATATATACCACAATTTGTTCAGCCATTCCCCAATTGAAGGACATCCCTTTGATTTCCAATTCTTTGCCACTGAGGGGTGGAACTATGCCAGAAAAGAAAAGGTTTCTTCCCCCAATTTCCAAAAGCCAGGCCAGGTTCCCCTTGTCCTCTCTTCCCTCTCCAGCATTTGTCACTTTTCTCCAGAAAGAGAAGGGTGGGGTGGCTCTGAACTCTAAACCCTCCGGAGATAAGTCTAAACCTTAAAGGAACTGTGTCACTCACTTCCTTCCTTCTTCCACCAACTGCTCCTTTACATTGTATCAGGGGAAAGGTTTCAATTTGTTCATCACCTAGGCAATGGAGTTAAGAAAGTTCATTTTGGGGCGGCTAGGTGGTACAGTGGATAGAGCACCAGCTCTGAAGTCAGGAGGACCTGAATTCAAATCTTTTTTGGTTTTGTTTGTTTTGCAAGGCAATGGGGTTAAGTGGCTTGCCCAAGACCACACAGCTAAGTAATTATTAAGTGTCTGAGGCTGGATTTGAACTCAGGTACTCCTGACTCCAGGGCCAGTGCTCTATCCACTGTGCCACCTAGCCACCCCTATGAGTTCAAATCTTATCCTCAGATGCTTGACACTTACTAGCTATGTGATCTTGAGCATATAACCCTGATTTCCTCACATCCAGGACCATCTCCAGACAGCCTGATTCATATCTGGCCTCCAGACCCAGATCATTCCAAAGGAGAAAGTAAAGCTTGTGACTTAGCACAGCATCTCCCTCACTCAAAACCAAAGCACTTGCTTGTCATAGTCTTACCTCCCTGATGTTATGGTCTTCTTCAAGAACAAAGGAGAAATATCATCATCCTTTATGTTATAAATGGCTTGTGAATATTTAATCCAGAGTGATTAAAATGGGTTTTTTGTTAAGACATCTTAATAAATGGCACAACTTTCTCAAGGGGAGAGGGGCACTGCATCCCAGAAATACTAGGTGTTATATGCACTTTGAAAGACTTTGTTCCTGCCCTTTCATGCTAATCATTGGCTGGGGTCACAAATCTAATTGATACATTCATCCCCACATGTTTTCCCCACCCTACTCATTATACTAATGAACAAGAACAGCTATCCTACCTCCTTGAACATACATACACAGATCTTCAGAGTGGGACAGTTCAGACCTAACCTCAGGTTTTGATCGGATTGAAGCTAAATCTTTTGTTTTAACTCAGGTAAGTACCCATAGGCAACAATATAGGCAGAGCCCAGTCTGTAATGTAAACTAACAATTCTCCCTTCACATTCTCGTGGAACCCAAACACACCCAGATTCCTCACACTCTAACCATAAATTTGTTTTAGTTTTTCAGATTAGCCACTGGATACTTTGGAAGATAGAGGTCAGGATGGAAGTAGCCTGGAGGGAAGGGAGGTATGGCAAATTAATAGAATTGGAAGGACTGGGGAATTCATAAGATTCAAAGTGGAATCTAGTCCAATCTCTTATCTTATAGTTGAGAAAATTTAAGACTTAGAGAGAGTTTAAATTACTTGCTCAAAATGAGAATAGCATTGACAGGATTTGAACCCAGGCCCTTCCAGTCACATCCATCACTGTTTCCAGTATGCCCTCCTGCCTAGGCTGCTGACTGAGAACCGTTCCTGAAGGATAAATTCTACCCTACTTCTCCTCAACCTTCCCTAGATTACAGTGATCAGCCTCTCCCCCTACTCTAACCTCCATATCCTGGCACACCTGGGGTTAATACTGGGCTCTGTTCAGGGTCAAGGGGAGGACCTGGTTGAGTAAATAGCAATGTGAAGGGTGAGTCCAGGCCACCAGTCTCCCATGAGGGCTGGGCCTCCACTCGCGTTGGGCCTCTGCCACCGGAAAGGTGATTGGCCCCGGAAAGGTGGAGGAGAGGGGAGGGAACTAAAGGAGGCTGCTGACTGGGATCAGAATGAGCTGCGTAACTGATAAAAGAGCCATCCTGTCCCAGATCCTGTTGTAGACCCAGTGCCCTGCCTGGCAAGCATGTTCTCCTCCAGGATCCTCTGAAACCCTCTTACCTCTTCCACACAGCCTACTCCAGGTGAGCAGGGATGGGAGGGGGGTTGGGGTGGAGCTGGAGGGAACAAGGAGGACAGGTGCCAGGCAGGGAGGAATGACATTGTTTTGACTCCAGCAAGCACAGAACTTGTGTGTTTATTGGGGGAGAGAAATCACAGGGCAAAGCTCAGACTGAGTTAGCAGTTGTCTCCTGATATTTCTAGGCAGCACCCTTCTGGTTTGTCTCAAGGAAGACCCGTCACCTTACATCCTCTTTCCTTGTTTCTAGTTCAGAAGTGTGGATCTGAATAGGGGACACTGTTTTGGCTATAGTAACCACTGATCTCTGCCTTGCACTGGTAAGGATGGGCAGTACAGAGAGATAGATAAATGTATACCTGGACCTGAACTAGGATACACAGGTGGCCTTCACAGGAGCTATAGTTGCCTAAATAAGGATTCCACCCTTTCATTGCTCTTTTCACCCATAACTCAGTCCTTTTCAAATCCCATCTCCTTCCTATTTCTTCCAGATCAGCAAAAGTATATAGTGGAGGTACCTAGCTCTCAAAGTCAGCTTCGAATAATATCTTTCAGTGGCAGAGGACTGGCTACCTAGAAGAGGTACTATAGAAGTCGTGCATTCTATCCAGTGAGTGAGGAAGGCAAATGAAACCAGCAGGTGCTAGTGGACAGAACCAAGATAGGTCTGGAATGAGCAGAAGATCAGGAAGGATGAAGGAAAAGACAAGTCCTATTCCCATTTCTCCAGGTAAAGTAAGAGGAGAGAGGGATAAAATCAGTTCCAAGAGTCCTGGTATGTTTTAGGGCGCCCAAGTGGGAAAGCAGAAGGGAACTCTAGTTTACTAATGGAAAACTCCCAGCCTCTAGAGAGGCTGTGAAACTAATTTTTAAATTGATGATTCTTCCTCCTCAACCTACCACCATCAGTCGCATCCCGAGCCCACGATACTTTGATGTGGCTCCCAGAATAGTCATAATTTCACAGGTATAGAATTTTTGCCCCTTCCTCCCTCCCAACCTTGGCAGTTTTGACTGGGGTGGGAGTGGAAAGCCATTTAAGGAAGTTCATCCAAGAAGGGCAGAGATATCAAAGGTGCATTCCCAGGTTGGCTGAGCTCATTGGGATCTAGTTGAGAGGACAGTTAAAGGTATCTTGTCAATGCAAGTGTTTTGCTATTTGGGGATTGAGAACAGCCATGGCCGAAAATGGTGTTTGAGTCGCTAGCGTTGAAGAATCAGGCTGAATAGAGATGATAAATTTCTAAGTTTAGTCTCTCTCCCCTCCAAACCCTTCTCATTGTGCTATTTCCACTCCACCATTACTGCCAGAGACTATGAAACATAGCGTATAGAGTGCTGAACCTTCAAGTAAAAAAGGCCCAAGTTCAAATTCCACCTTTGACTAGCCAGGTTGCCTTTTTGGGGTCTCAGTTTCCTCATCTGTAAAACAGGGATGATTCCTATCTGCTAGGAGATTGAAATTGAGATTATGTAAGTGAAATGATTTTCAAATTGTCACTTAACGTTTCTGTGAACATTTATATGACTTGATAAAAATAACTAGTATTTATATAATGTCTTAAGGTTTGCAAATATAATCTCATTTCAAACTCACAACAACCCTGGGAATTAAGTGCCATTAACATTACCATTTAACAGATGAGAAAAATGAGGCAGGCAAAGGTTAAGCCATAGGGTCATAGGGCTAGTAAATTCAGATTTGGAATCAGGTCTTTCTGACTCATTTATGCTAGTTACATATTACCTAGTTTGACACCAATATTTTACAGGGCTATGAAGTAAAGTTTATTTTATTTGATATTCAATCTGACACCAACCTATTTTTCAGCTCTTATCTCCTTTGTTTTCCCTCCATGATTTTCATGTTTTAGTCACATCCCCTCCCTCTAGCACACTCCATATCCTTCCATCTCTAAGCCTTTGTTCTTTCCTTCTATGTCTGTACTCTCTACCTCATCCTTCCATCTTACCCTGAGGAGCACCCATCTTTCATGGTCACTTCCTTCTTGAAAACTTCCTTGATCCTCCACAGTGGGAAATGACTTCATCCTTCTTTAGCTCACATAGCACTTTCATATACAATTATCATATGTGATTTTTGAAATGTGGATGTGCTTGTGCCAATCTGCTCAGAGAAGATAAAGTCTATGAAAACCAGAGGGGCTGTCTGTATCTAGACTTTGAGTCTCCCCCATTATTATGCCTTGGACACAGTAGATGTTTGACATCCTTTGCTGGATTGAACTGAACTTCATTATACAATTTAGATCAGATTATTTATATTAGATACTACCTAAAGATCATTTGCATTGAAGCTATGTTAATGTTTGGAAGCATCATATCTCTTGGAATGACAATTATTGATACCATATCTGAGAAAATATATTATAATAATTAGGACAACTGAATGGTGAAGTGGATAGAGTGCTGGACCTGGAGTCAGGAACTCCTCTTCATGAATTCAAATTCAGTATCAGACACTTACTAGGTGACTTGGGCAAGTCACTTAACCCCATTTGCCTCAGTTTTCTTATCTGTGAAAAGAGCCAGAGAAGAAAATAGCAAATCATTCCTGTATATAGTTTTATAGTCAAATAGAGTTGAAAAAAAACCCCCAACAACAACAATCTGCTTTAATGGTTTAAGGAATGCAAATCAATTTCTCCCCAGCAACTGCATGAGATAGAGTGGGTTTATTCCACTTTAAAATAGTTTCATTAAGCAGATTTGTCACAACAGATCCTAGGCTGAGAGAACTAGAGGCCCCATTCTATAAAGGTATGCTAATAGATTATTCAAAAATTTGAAGAGAACTTGTCCTGATGAACCTGTGCATTTAGTTAACCTGAAGGGTTCTTACTTAACCCATGGACCGTCCCTTCCCCATTACCCTCTCTCAGGCAAAGACTTTATGGATGGATTTCTGTGAAGATGTGGGGGAAGGGGGGCAGCTGTCTATAAACCTGGGTAGGAATTACACCTTTATTTCAATATAATTGTTTTCCTTTGTTATCCTACATTTTTCATGTTAAACATTCTAATATGATGGTGAGAAGGGGTCCATAGGCTTCATCAGATTGCCAGAAAAGTCCCCACCACAAAAAAGGTTAAGAAATTTTGATAGAAGGATTCTGAGCAAGCAGTGCTGCTCAGTGACAGTTCTCAAACTGGATTTCCCTCTCTACATACATGTAACTTGATCATGTTAGCCTCTGAAGTTACAGAAACTTTATTTAGTAAAATGATTGTCCTACTTTGAAGGATTGGAAGGACTTTGCTAGTTTGACCATCTCTCTCTCTCTCTCTCTCTCTCTCTCTCTCTCTCTCTCTCTCTCTCTCTCTCCAAACTAGAAATGGTTTAGATATAGATTAATGTTAAATGAAATAAAACTTTCTGGCAGACTAACATCTAAACCCAGAGTATTAAGTTTTGATATTTTTTCCCTTCAACATACTTTATTAAATAAATACTTTAAATGCTAGCTGATTATCTGGACCCAAGGTAGCCAAACCTTCCACAAATATCCATGTTGACTTAAGGATGCATTCTTGGTCAATGATTTAATTTTTTAAATTTAATTTTAAAAATTTTCAATTACCAAAATTTATTTTCATTCTCTCACCTTTTCCTGACCTGCTGGGGAAAAAAAAGAAATCAAATCTTTGTAATAAATATGCTTAGTTAAGCAAAACAGATTTCCAAAATGTTAGTGATTTCTTGTTGTCTGGTAAGATAAATTATCATCTGGATTCTCCAAGGAAACATTTAAAAATCAGATCATCATCCTAGAAGGCATTATGTGGCCTTTATTAGCACTAGCTAGCCTATTAAGATGCTAGACAATGAGAAAGACTCTTGGTAGAAAATGATGTTGAAATTCTGGGTTCCTGATGAGAAATGCCATTTTATAGATCTAGAGCTGGAAGGGATCTCAGCTGCCATAGAGTCATTTCCAGAATATATATTGCCTCAGAGGCAACTAGTGCACAGAACCTCTGACTTGGAGTCAGGAAACCTCTGTTTGCCTCAGTTTTCCCATTTGTAAAATGGGTATAATAATAGCACCTACCTCCCTAGGCTGAGATTCTAATGAGGTCATAAGATAATAAGAGATAATGTGAGATAAATGAGATAATAACTGAAAAGTGTTTACTACTGTGTCTAACACATGATGTTGTTCAGATGATTCTCCATGACCCCATGGACCATAGCATGCCAACATTATCCATGAGGTTTTCTTGGCAACTGATCCTAGAATGATTTGCCATTTCATTTTTCCTCCCAGCATCAGCAATCAGGATTGTAACATACCCAGGGTCACACAACCAGGAAGTGTTTAAGGCTGAATCTGAGCTCAGGTCCTCCTTATTCCAGTGCAAGAACTCTAACCACTGAGCCACTGCCATTTCCTTCTCTGGTATATTAAGGCAAACAGTTTAAGTGACTTGTCCAGGTCATACAGATTATAGTGTCACAGATAGTGAGTGTCTAAGGTAAGATCTGAACTCAAATCTTCCTGACTCCAGTCCCAGAATTTTATTCATTGATCCATCTGGCTGCACAGCCTATAGTGAGCACTCTGTACATACTAACTATAATTATTATTACATGATGACACACTAGAGCACAGAAAGGTTGGAATACAAGTGTCTTCCCTGACCCCCTAAACCCCTAAAGTGAGTTATTTTAGATACCACAAGAAGCAATGTGGGGGTGGCTAGGTGGCTCTGGGCAGCTAGGTGGCACAGTGGATAGAGCACTGGCCCTGGAGTCAGGAGTACCTGAGTTCAAATTCACCCTCAGTCACTTAATTACCTAGCTGTGTAGCCTTGGGCAAGCCACTTAACCCCATTGCCTTGCAAAATTCTTAAAAAAAACCCCAAAACATTGTGGCTTTTTGTGGCTAGAAAGCCAACCTCAGAGTGAGGAAGAACTGGGTTAAGTGCTATATTTGACTCATACTAGCTCTGTAATGATGGGCAAGTCACCAGCTCTCGGTCCCCTAATTGACCCTCTAAGCCCACAAGGTACCTAAGAGTCTGCCATTTTGCTTTGGTGCAAGGAGTTTACACATGAGTACATCCTTGGATTGATGATATCACAGTTTGAGACTAAAAGAAAAACATTAATCCCTCACTCTAGCATTATAGCAAGAATACCCCTAACTCCTGAGGAGTGGAGATTATTATTCTGATTTAGGAATACCTGAATTCAAATTCCACCTCTGAGATTCATCTGATCTTGGACAAGTTACTGAACATTTCAGAACCCAGGCTACTCTATAAGAATTTACACAAAAGAACAAAATATAGATCTATATTGGAAGAGAGAGTTCCTCTTTGAGAAGACCAGTAAAATCACTAGTTTCAATCAAATCAAAAAAAATTGACTACCACCAGAGCTATTCCTGATTCCAGTATTATTTAGTATTATTTAGTGTTATTTAGTATTAGTATAATTTAGAACAGATGTGATAGAATCATAGAGTTATATTTGGAAGAGATTGTATGAATCATCAAATCCAAACACTCCCTCCCATCATTTTACAGATAAGGAAACAGATAACTAAAAATGAAGTGACTTTCCTAAGGTCACCCCATCAGAAAATGGTGGAATCAAGATTTGAACCTGTGTTCTATGACTCCAACTCCCATATCCTGCCTCTACAGGGAATTTTATTTTGAGGCAATGGAGTTAAGTGACTTGCCTAGAGTCACAAAACTAGCATGTATCTGAGGCTGAATTTGAACTTGAATCCTCTTGACTGCAAGGCTGGTGTGCACCAACTAGCTGCCCCAACACCATATTAAAAACAGAATTATATTTTTTTTGTAATTTATAATTTTTTAATTTTATTTTTCCAATTATATGGAAAGGTAGTTTTCAACATTCATCCATTTATAAGTTTATGAGTTCCACATTTTCCTACCACCCTCTGTTCCTTCCTACTTCCCCAGAGTTATTTTTAACTTTAGGATTATAGCAGAGTTGTTCCCGACCCCCCAGATTTCAGTATTATAAGGAACACCCAAATTAGAAAGCTTTTCACTGATTGAAGCCTGCATCTTCTTCTCTGCAAGAGTTGCCTAGAACAGTTAGGAAAAATAACTCACCAGTATGTTCAGAAGGCTGACTTTGAGAGCAGCTCTATGCATTTTTCCTTGGGGAGCCATTGAAAGGAATACTGCCCCCAGAAGTGCCCAACCAAAGAATGAAATAAGAGGGGCCATATCAGGAACTGAATTTCAAGACTTCCCCAGAACCTCTTACTGCCTAGCCAGGCGTCCTATGAATTCAAGACTGACTGAACTGAGTTGTAACTATTAGCAGGAGACAGAACCCAGACTGGTTACACCTCAGTCAGTCAATAAGCATTTATTTTTTTGGTTATTTTTTATTATATAAATATTTTATTTGTTTCCAATTACATACAATGGTAGTTTCTATCAATCATTTTTTTTGCAAGGTTTTGAATTTGACAATTTTTTTTCTCCCTCCCTCCTTCCCCCAACAGAAGGCAACCTGATATAATCTTTATATTTGCTTCCATGTTACCCATAGATCCAAATTGAATGTGTTGAGAGAAGAAACAGATACATATGGTAGAAAACATTAGAGATAGCAAAATCATGTAATACACAAGACAGCTTTTAAAAATTGAAGGCAATAAACTTTGGTCTTTGTTTAACCCCCACAGTTCCTTCTCTGACTGTTAAAAGATATTTTCTATCACAGATCCCCTAAAATTGTCCCTGGTTAGTCAATAAGCATGTATAAAGCACCTAAGATATAAAAAGAAGCAAAAGGTAGCTCCAGTCCTTGAGGAGTTCATATCCTAAGGATATGAACATTATATACAAGATAATTAGGAAGTAAGGGAAATTAAGAGGAATTGAAAAGGTTTCCTTCCTATAGAAGATAGGATTTTAGTTGGGACTTAAAGGAAGCTAAGAAGTCAGTAATTAGAGCAGAGAAGAAAAAGTGTTTCAGGTGTGGGAAACAGTTGGAGAAAATACCCAGAGCTGAGAGATAGAATGTCTTTTCAAGGATTAGCCAGGGGAACAAGGTCACTGAATCAGAGTATGTGGTGGAAAGGAAGTTGGGAGATGTCTGGAAAAGTGGTGGTGGAGGCGCAGGTGTCTACAAGTTTTCAACTGGATTTTTTATTTGATCCTGGAAATGATATGGAGCAATGAGAGTTTCTTGAATTGAGGTTAAAGCATTGAGTTAAGGGGTGGGTGGAATGGTGTTTAAGGAAAATCCCTTTTGATAGGTGAATGGAAAATTGACTGTTGTGGGGATGAGACTTGTGACTGGTTGACAACCAGCAGGTTATTATATTAGTTTAGGTATGAGGTGATAAGGGTCTGAACTAGGGTGGTGGCAGTGTCAGAGAAAAGAAGGGGGTGTATTTAAAAGAAGTTAAAAAGATGAAATCTCTAGACCTTGGAAATGGATTGGATATGGGGGATGAATGTGAGGAGTTCAGGATGATGCCTGCATTAGGAGTCAGAAAAATATTGATTTGCTTGACAGTAATAGGGAAGTTTAGAAATGGGGAAGGTTAGGGCAGCTAGGTGGTACAGTGGATAGAGCATTGGCCCTGGAGTCAGGAGGATCTGAGTTCAAATGTGACCTCAGATACTTAATAATTACCTAGCTGTGTGGCCTTGGGCAAGTCACTTAACCCCATTGCCTTGCAAAAAATAAAAAAAAAAGAAATGGGAAGGGGTTTAGGGGGAAAGATAATGAAGAAATAAAGTTGAATTTAAGATGTTAATTGGATGTCTTGAGCCTGATGTTTTGAAGTAGATATCTGAAAGGCATTTGAAGATGCCACAGTGAAGAGTCAGCAGAGAGGTTGGGGTAGATTTTTTTTCAAAACTTCATCTATTTTTTTTTAACATTCATACATATGCATATGTATATTTTTAAGTTACAAAATTTCCTTCTACCCTCCCTTCTCATCCCCCCGCCCAGTGGCAAACAGGTTAACATTGTACATACATATTCTTGATAAACATATTTAAAGATAAGTCATTTTCAGTATGAGGAATTAGGATTAAGGGAAAGAAATACATAAGAGATAATTTTTAAAGTGTGTTTCAGATTCTGTAGGGTTGTTTTTTTGTGTGTTTTCTTTTCTTTTGTTTTTCTTCCTCTGGATGGGAATAACATTATCCATAGCCAGTCTAATACAGTTGTCCTAGTTCTCTGTGCTGCTGAGAGGAGTTGCATTCATCAAGGTTGATCATCTCACAATGTTGCTGTTAATGTGTACATTGTTCTCTTGGTTCTGCTCCCTTCACTCAGCATCAGATCCTATAAGTCATTCCATGTTTTTTAGAATCCAATCATTTATGGTTTCTTATAGAACAATAGTATTCCATAGTATTCATGTACCATAATTTGTTTAGCCATTCCCCAATTGATGGGCATCCCCTCAATTTCCAATTCTTTGCCACTACAAAAAGAGTTGCTATGAATATTTTGGAACAGGTAGGACTTTTCCCTTTTTTTTTATAATTTCTTCTGGATTTAGACTTAGAATTGGAATTGCTGAGTCAAAGGATATAAGCAATTTTATTGCTCTTTGGGCATAGTTCCATATTGCTCTCCAGAAAGGTTTTGTCTGTTCACAACTCCACCAGCAATGCATCAATGTCCCAATCCTCCCACAACCTCTCCAACATTGTTCATCTTACCTTTTTCTCATCTTGGCTAATCTGATAGGTATGAGGTCATACCTCATTGTTGTTTTAGTTTGTATTTCTCTAATCAATAATGATTTGGAGGTGTGGCTAGTGGATAAAGCACCGGCCCTGGAGTCAGGAGTACCTGGGTTCAAATCCGGTCTCAGACACTTAATAATTACCTAGCTGTGTGGCCTTGGGCAAGCCACTTAACCCCATTTGCCTTGCAAAAAAAAAACCTAAAAAAAATGAATAATGATTTGGAGCATTTTTCATATGATTATATATAGCTTTAATTTCTTCATTTGAAAACTGTCTATTCATATCCTTTGACCATTTATCAATTGGGGAATGACTTGTAACCATATACATTTGATGCAATTTTCTATATATTTTAGAATTGAGACCTCCTAGTTGTGAAGATAGTTTCCCAGCTTTCTGCTTTCCTTCTAATTTTGGCAGCATTGATTTTAATAGTGTAAATACTTTTTAGTTTAATATAGTCAAAATCATTAATTTTGCAGTTTATAATGTACTCTAATTCTTGTTTGGTCTTAAATTTGTCCCCTTTCCATAGATCTGATAGAGATTTCTCGGTCCATTAATTTATTTATTGTGTCACCCTTTATGTCTAAATCCTGTACCCATTTTGACCTTATTTTGGTAAAGGGTGTAAGATATAGATCTATGCCTAGTTTTTGCCATGCTGTTTTCCAGTTTTCCCAACAATTTTTGTCAAATATTGAGTTCTTTTATCCCAGAAACTGATGTCTTTGGATTTGTCAAACAGGAGATTTCTGTAGTCATTTATTACGGTTTCTTTTGAACCTATCCTAATCGTCTGATCCTTTATTCTATTTTTTAACAACCAGTATCAGGCAGTTTTGATGACTGCTGCTTCATAGTATAGTTTTAGATCTGGTAGAGCTAGGTCACCTTTCTTTACTTTTTTTTTTCATCAGTTCCCTTAGTATTCTTGACCTTTTGTTGCTCCAGATAAATTCTGTTACTATTTTTTTCTAGCTTGGTAAAATAGTTATTTGGTTTATTTGTAT
This sequence comes from Macrotis lagotis, assembly GCF_037893015.1. Lineage (NCBI taxonomy): Eukaryota > Metazoa > Chordata > Mammalia > Peramelemorphia > Peramelidae > Macrotis > Macrotis lagotis. The sequence goes on along the minus strand of NC_133658.1, from coordinate 278,005,059 downwards.
GGCACTGAATAAGTAGCTCAGTTTGGGCAGAACTGTCTTTTTTTTATATATTAGCTCTACCTAACCACGAGCAATTGACATTTTTCCAGTTATTTAGATCTGATTTTATTTGAGTGAGAAGTGCTTTATAATTGTGTTCATATAGTTTCTTGGTTTGTCTTGGGAGATAGATTCCCAAGTATTTAATGTTGTCTATAGTTTAAATAGAATTTCTCTTTCTATCTCTTGCTCTTGGGCTTTGTTGTTCATATATAGAAATGCTGATGATTTATGTGGGTTTATTTTATATTCTGCTACTTTGCTGAATTTGTTAATTATGATTTTCTGGGGTTCTCTAAGTATATCATCATATCATTAGCAAAGAGTGAAAGCTTTGCTTCCTCATTGCCAATTCTCATTCCTTCCATTTTATTTTCTTTCCTAATTGCTACAGGTAGTGTTTATAATACTATATCAAATAGTAATGGTGGTAATGGGCATCCTTGTTTCAACCCTGACTTATTCAAAATGTTCCAAATTTATTCCCATTACATATAACATTTGGGGTTTTTTTCTCCCATGAGAACATCTCTTTATTTTCCCATTTTAAAAAGCAGAAATACAAAGGATTACACACTGTAAACAGAGACCTCAAGGATCATTTAGAAAAAGCCTTTCATTTTAGAGAAGAAAATTGAGGCTAAGGAAAGGGAAGCAACTAAGTCAAAGTCACAAGGTCAAAAAGGCAAAGGTAGCCAATATTGGACCAGACCTCTCAGGGGCTGGGGGGAGGAATTGATCAGAGGTTATAGGTGAGTCTTCTTTTGGCCTTGGGATGGAGCTTGGCTGAGCACTTAGGAGGGTAGGAACCCAATGATGGTTGGTTTGGAGGCTGTCTGATCATCTGACTGGGAGTGATGTAGGCTACTGGCCCCAAAATCTCTTTGGGCCCCAAGTCTGTTAAGAGCTGACCACTGGAGCAGTTTCTGTACTGCCTCCTGCCTCCAAGGGCTTTAAGCACTGCATGCTGTGAACTTGGGCTGGCCCAGGGGGCCTTTGGGGGGGGGGGCTGGTTCCAGAAAGATACTCCCAGCTGCAAGTGAAAGTCTTCTTGTTCTCAGAGTTTTGTTTTATCTGGGTATAATCTATATCCTTCTGACTTGTGAAGTGTTGAGTGGAACTCCTTAGAGAAATCTGGGTCTTTTCCTGCAAGGGGCATTTCACCTGGGAGATCCAGGAAGGATGGAAGGTTATACTGTTTCACCAGCTGGGGGTAGAGAGGGTCAAGCTCTGTCTGCATCTTATTTTCACAAGTTATAATCAGATCCTTTACTTCCATTTTGGCTGCTTCTCTTGGCTGGTAGTGGCTGTGCTGGTGGTGTTGGCAGAGGATACCAGGCTCCCTCTGCCCTCGGGGCCAGGTCAAGACCAAGGGGTGCTCATGTCATGTTACCCCTGCCATCCCTCACTCCTGCATCCCTCGAGAGCAGGAGTTGTTTATTTGTTGTTCAGTCTTTTTTTTTTTAGTTTTTTTTGCAAAGCAGTGGGGTTAAATGACTTGCCCACAGTCACACAGCTAGGTAATTATTAAGTGTCTGAGGGCAGATTTGAACTCAGGTCCTTCAGCACTCTGGTGCTCTATCCACTGTACCACCTAGATGTCCCTGTTGTTCAGTCTTAACTCTCTTTCACCCCAAAGCCCCGCAGCCGTAGGGGCTGGATCGGTGTTTGGGGGTGGGGTGGGCATATAGACCCGCTCTGGGGGCTCCCTGCCAACTACTGAGGACTGGGGGGCATGGGCAGAGGCTGGATGACCTTGAGAATGAATGAATGAAGGGAGGTGTGGACAGTGATTGACAGAAGCACCTGAAAACTTCCCGGGGTTCTTTGACAGGCAGGTGAGAAAGAGAGACAGAGACAGAGAGACAGAAGGAGAGACAGAAGTGGGAAGGGACAAGAGGGAGTGGGAAGGAGAAGGAGAGAAGGAGAGATTAGGAGAACGCATCAGAGGGACAGAGAGCTGGAGAGTCATATAATATTTGCTGATGGTTTTAGATAGATACCATTTATTATTTTAAGGAAAACTCCATTTATTCCTAAACATTCTAGTGTTTTGAATAGGAATGGATGTTCTATTTTTATCAAAGGCTTTTTCAGCATCTATTGAGATAATCATATTTCTGTTGGTTTTGCTATGGGTATGTTCAATTATGTTGAGTGTTTTCCTAATATTGAACCATACCTGGTATAAATCCTACCTGATCATGGTGTAGTATCCTAGTAATAACTTGTTGTAATTTCATTGCTAAAATTTTATTTTAAGATTTTTAGCATCAATATTCATTAGGGAGATTGGTCTATAATTTTTTTTTGTCTGTTTTAGTTCTTCTGCTTAGTTTGTCTGTTTTAGTTCTTTTAGTTCTTCCATGTTGGCATAAAAGGAATTTGGCAGAACTCCTTCTGTTCCTATTTTTTAAAAATAGTTTATGTAGAAAAGGAATTAATTGTTCCTTAAATGGTTGGTAGAATTCACTTGTAATTCTATCTGGAACTGGAGACTTTTTCTTAGGGAGTTTATTGATGGTTTCTTCAATTTCTTTTTCAGAAATGGGGTTATTTAAATATTTTATTTCCTCTTCTGGTAATCTGGGCGACTTTTTGTAAATATTCATCCATTTTACTCAGATTATCAAATTTATTAGCATATGGTAATCTTTCTTTTTAATCAGATTAACCAAAGGTTTGTCTGTTTTATTGGCTTTTTTATAAAACCAACTCTTAGTTTTATTCTTGCTTTCAATTTTATTAATCTCTCCCTCGATTTTCAGAATTTCTAATTTGATATTTAATTTAGGATCTTTAATTTGTTCTTTTTCTAGCTTTCTAAGTTGCATGTCCAATTCATTGATCTCTTCTTTCTCTATTTTATTCATATAGACATTTAGAGATATAAAATTTTCCTTCAAAACTGCCTTGACTGCATCCCATAAATTTCGGTATGATGTCTCATTAGTGTCATTTTCTTGGATATAATTATTGATTATTTCTATGATTTGCTGTTTTGATCCACACATTATTTAAGATTAAGTTATTTAGTTTCCAATTAGTTTTTGGTTTATCTTTCCTTGACCCTTTATTACATGTAATTTTTAGTGCAGCATGGTTTGAGAAGTGTATATTTATTATTTCTGCCTTTCTGCATTTGATTATAAGGCTTTTGTGCCCTAGTACATGGTCAGTTTTGGTATAGGTTCCTTGTACTGCCGAGAAAAAAGGTATAGTTTTCTCCAGAGGTCTATCATATCTAAGTTTTCTAAGATTTCATTCACCCTCTTAACTTCCTTCTTGTTTATTTTGTGGTTAGATTTATCTAGTTCTGAGAGAGGGAGGATGAGGTCCTCCATTATTGAAGTTTTTCTATCTATGTCTCCTTGTAATTCAGTCAGCTCTTCCTCTAGGAATTTGGATGCTATACCACTAGGTGCATATATGTTTAATGATGATATAGCTTCATTATTAATGGTACCTTCTTTTGCTTTTACTTTATCTGAGATCAGGATTGCTATCCCTGATTTTTTTACTTCAGCTGAGATATAATAATTTTTCTCCATACTTTTACCTTTACCCTGTGTGTATTTCTGTGCTTCAAATGTGTTTCTTGTAAACAACATAGCATGTTAGCTACATGCTGCCATCTTGGCTCTGCCCCCGGAGTCCTCTAGGATAGGTAGATTTGAGAGTCATCGGCATAGAGATGTTCACTGAATCCAAGAGAAGTAGTAGAAATGAAAGAGGTTCCAGGACAGAAACTCTGTAGGACTCTAATTAGTAAGTATAACCTGGATAAGGATCCACCAAAGGAGAATGAGAAGGAACAGTCAGAAATATAGAACCAGGAAAGAGTGGTGTCTCAAAATCCTAGAGAGAAGAGACTATTAAGGAGAATAGGATGATCAACAGTGTCAAAGAATGGTGAAAAGATTAAGAAAAGTCTACTTGATTTGGTAATTAAAAAATCATTGGTAACTGGAGAAAGCAGGAATTAAGAAGAAAATGAGAAGGGAGGAAATGAAAGCTTCTAAAATAAATGACATTCTCAAGGAGTTAGTTGCAATGGGCAAGAAGATGGAGGATAATATTGAGGATGGGAAGGATCAAATGAGAGTTTTTTGAGGATGAGGGAGACATTAGCATGTTTCTAAACAGTAGGGAAGGAGCCTGTAAAGAGAGAGAGTTTGAAGTTAAATAATAGAGAAGGGATGTCAGAGGAGGCAATCCATTGGAAGAGACAAGACGGAATGGAATTGCTTGCTCAGGTAGAGTAGTTTGTCTTGACAAACCCCTTTGTATGAGGCAGGGGTAAAGGAAGAGATAGTGGCAGAAGACATTCGATTGACATCAGATAAAGAGAAAGAGAAAAAAGAGAACTCTCAAAGAATGGCCTCAATTGTTTTAGTAAAATATGAGACAAGGTTCCCAGTTGAGAGGGTGAGGTGAAGAGGCCAAAGGAAGTTTGAGGAGGAATGAAGAGATGTAGACTTGTTATGGAGAGTGGGTTGGTGAGTTGTATAAAAGTTTAATGCTAAAATTTAACTGATCTCTGTAACAGTTGATAAGGGAAGTGTGGAAGACTTTTAGCATCATAGAGGATCCAGTTGAGGTTGCATAACACAAATTTAGAGTGGACCTACTTAGAAGATTGTATGATATCCTATTCCTATGTATGTGTAGGAGTAAAGACAGTAAATATTGGGAGTATTCCAGGAGGTTAGGTTTTGATATGATAAGGGGGTCAGGGAAAATTCAAGAGAAAACTAGTACTGAGTTAAACTGGTTTTGATATCTGTGGAGAGAATTGAAATCGAGGGATTGGAAGTCACAGAATGAAGAATAGGGTTTAGTAAGAGAAAACTGAGAGAAGTGGAAAGTCCTAGATTGCGGTCAGATAAGAAAATTTCACAGTTCTTGAACTTGGAGGTTCATGCAGTAAAGATGGCAATATTAAAAGAATGGTATGTGACTGAAATGGGTTGGAGGAGTAAACTGGAGAAGTGAATAAGTAGGATGAAGAACAGTTTGAGGGAGAATGAATATGTGGATTGAAGTCCCCTAGTAGTACAGGAGTTGAATAAGACTGGCAGGTGATTATTATGGAGATATGTAGACAACAACTATCATTATTTTGATTGGGTAGAATTTGTGAATTGTATGAACATAAAGAATGAGAATCTACTGAGTAATGGAGGTAGAAGGAGAACCTAAAAGTGGCAATTAAGAACGAATATTCCAATTCTCCCACTTCCACCAGAGGGGAACAAATGTAAGTGCAACCGGAACTAAAAGGGATTTCTAGGGAACCTGTCATCAGGAAGGAAGCCAGGTCTCTCTTACAGTTCGAAGATTGGAGGAGAGAGAGAGGAAAAGATTTAAGACAAAGACAAGTTTGTTGCCTATGGAACAGACATTCCAGGGATGCAGTAGAAGGGGTGGGTAGTCTTTGTGATGAAAGGATTTATGAAGAAGGAAATAGGTGGTAGGAGATGGGAATGGGATTTGCATAATGACTTTCAGAATCCCTGGGATGGGAAGGATGAGACCAGGTTAATCATTCAGTGAAGGCAACTCTTCTCTTCCCAGAGGAACCTAGAGTTTGGCCTAGAGATATGCACAGCAGGAGATGGAAGGTCCCTAATTCTTCTCCTCTCTTCCCTCCAAAAATTGGAGAAAGAAATAGCCACTTTAAGTCACCTCTCCAGGGAGCCAATTGACTCCAGGGAGTCAATTAAGTATTTTATTAAGCCCTTACAACTTGCTTGGTACTTTTTAAGCATTCAGGATTCAAAGAAAAGCAAAAACAATTCCTGTGCTCAGGGAATGAGGGAAACAAAATGCAAACAACTATGTAAAGGTTTGATGACTGATAATGACTGATAATGAGGGATAGAGGTTGTCCTCTAGCAGAAGATTAGGGTCTAAACTGAGTTTTGAAGGAAGACAGAGAAACCCAGAGGCATTGATAAGTAGGGAAAGCATTTCACCCATGGAGAATAGTTATTTTGAAAAGTTACAAGAGATGGGAGAAGGCAGGTGCTGCCATATCATAAAGTTTGGAGGGAAGTTAAATGCAAGAATCCTGGAATCATAGAAAGGGACTGAGTTATTGAAGAATTTTAAAAGTCAAATAGAATGTTATATTTGATCTCAGAGGTAATAGGGAGCCAAAGGAGTTCATTGAGCAATAGAGGAGAGATTGGATTGAAGTGGAGAAGATATTTGGGGCAAGGAGACCATCTAGGTCTATATAATGTCAAGAATGAAGGGATGAAAATGTGCACCAAGGTGACTCTGCTTAGATTTCCCCATGGTTTTGGCTGAAAGCCTCTGGATTCCCTGCCTCCAGCTAGGCTGGGAATGGAAAAGGTTTGTAGAACCTGGGAAGCCTAATGCAGAAGCATGGACTAGAGGTGGTTCCTACTTTAAAAATCATGTAGAAGATGCCAAGAAGTGAGGCATGGATGAATTCAGGTTTGGAAAATGAATCAAAGGAATTGGCAGAAATTCAGGGAAGTTTAGTGTATAGATAGCCTCTGAGTCTAGAAGACCTGGGGTTCAAGTCTAACCTTGAGCACCTTTAGACTAGGTGACCCAAGGCAATCACAAGTCTTATTGTAACCTAAAGAACTTTCCAATACCTGCCCCATTGCTTCAGTCGAAATTTTCCTTGTGGGTGGTTCTCATTGTCAATGAAATCACAGATTCCTTTCCCTACTCTAAAGATAGTTATTTAAGCTGAGGACTTTGTCTCTTCAGTCTATGAAGTGCTGGGGGAGGACTTTTTCCTAGTAGTCCTCTATAGTCATCAAAAACCCAAGCAGGAGAAAAACTGGCTCAAACTGATATTTATCAGAAGTTTCAATTACAGTCAAGGAAGGACTTTTCAGCTCACTGGGGATAAAACTTTGGAATGCAATTGAGGAAGACTGTGGGACCTCAGGCTCTGAAGCAAATATACCTAGAATTCCATCATTTCCTTATTCTTTCACAATGCTCTAAAAAGACAGGGATTATTATTGTCATTTTATGGATTGGGAAACTGAGGAACAAGGAAGTTGAGGGACATGCTCAAGGTTAACAACAAGCCAACTGGAAAGTACTTCAGATTGAAGTAATAAGACTTAATTCACTTTTTTTTTTCCTGAGGACCAGCACTTTTGTATTTCTTTCTTTATTACAACAGTACAGAGAATGAGTTTCTCTGCATGTCTAACAAGTCTTTCTGTATCTGGATCCTTAAGGAAAGAGAAATATAGAATGTTAAAATTTGGAAAGCTCTTTAGAGATCATCTAATTCAATCTTTAAATTTTGCAATTCAGGAAAAGGAGAGGCCTAGAGGAGGAAAGGAGCTTCCCTCAAGGGTCTCAAAGGGTAAATAGCAGAGCCAGAATTTGAACCCAGTCGTCTGACTAAATACACAATTTTTTCCACTATAAAACTTCATTTTTTAAAACATTATTCAGCTGTGAACCAATATTCACTTCAAGGATCCAGATATCTCTTAAATAACTTGAACTTCACCTCCAAACAATTACCCCAGGCCCAATGGAGACATATGTACCTATAGTTGTGGAAAGGCAACATCACTTTCCAAGGATCTATGATGGCAGAATTGGAATTGCCCATAAGGTATGAGGATATTCAGTCTAGACAGATGATTCTCTAGGCAATGTCCCCAGTCTCATCTATACATCCATAAGCCTAAAGTTGGGGGATTTTCATTTGAGTTCTACAAAGTTCTTTCTAAATGTGCAAGTTCAGGATTTAGTACAAAGGCATGGCTTGAATAACAGTGGCTGAAGAGGAAGTCCTCTGGAGAGTCCAAGGCTTAGGAGGGGCAAGTCCTATTTGGGGAGAGTACATGGATGTTTGAACCCCATGGAGAACAGGTTAGGCTGGGTCCTCAATGCTTTCTATACCACCAGATTCCAGGTGAACATGGGGTACTCCTGGAGAGATGTAGTCTTCAATGTCTTCCTGGGAGCCACAATAATATCAGGAATCATTGCCCTCATCCTCTTTCTTGTGGATGGCTCAGACATCTTCCTGTCTTCACAGGACAAGGTAGGCCTTCTCCTGGGACTGCTCTTAGGGGATTTTCGTATTTTTAGATCCTGTGATTTACCTTAAAAAAAGTATATGACTTATATGTATCACATGATTCCACTAGTTTGGGATGGTGTTTGATGCTGGATCCTCACACACATCTCTCTATGTCTACAAGTGGCCAGCAGAAAAAGAAAATGACACTGGTATTGTGAGCCAGGCTCTGTCCTGCAACGTGGAAGGTATGTTTTTGGTTGCACACATAAGCAACAAAATTATGGATTCTGAGTCAAAAGTGATTTATAGGATGATTCTTTTCAGGGATATTTCATGAATCCCTAGAATCTCAGAAGTGGAAGGGTTGAGTCCAAGATACAGGAATCCTGTCTCCTACTTACTCATGAGGGGATCTTTCAAATTCTGCTTGAACATCCTTTCTTGGTGGAAAATCCCTTGCCCTCTAAGGCAGTTTATTCCATTTTTAGGAAGCTCTAATGGTTTTGAAGGGAGTTTTATTTTTTTAATTTTTATTTAAGGCAATGAGGTTAAGTGACTTGCCCAAGATCACACAGCTAGGCAATTATTAAGTGTCTGAGGCTGGATTTGAACTCAGGTCCTCCTGATGCCAGACAGTGTGCTCTATCCACTATGCAACCTAGCTGCCCCCAGAGATTTTTTTTTTAACCTAAAAATAGAAAAGTCTTCAAAACCTCTAGGAATGGCATGTGATAAGTAGATTATAAGCACTGACCATCATCTCTGTGAAACCCATCTCCTGCCATCATATATAGGAGATAGAAGATGAAGAATAAAGAAACAAAGAAAGTTTAGATGAATTCCTGAATGACAGATCCCTTTATCAATATGTTAAGAACCAATGATTCAGATGGGGTAACAGCTGCCCAATAATAATGCAGATCACAACCATTATGTAACTTCAAAATGGTTAGAAACTCAGATGACTCACACATGGTCATATTTAGACTCATCAGAAGGAGGATTTGAACCCTGATCTTTCTGACTTCACAAATCCACCATTTTAGGACTCTTCTATGCAGATCCATATAATAATATATAAAATTAATCCTTACAAAAGGAGACTGAGGGTGTTTGTGGACATTCCTTATATATGAGGTACCCCATGGAAGGGTATCATGATTGTCCTCAAACTGCCTCATCCTAGTGGGAACGTGGGAACCCTGGCCTGCAGAAACCATTAAGCCTAGGGCAGAGGTATAAATCATTCCTCTTTCTTTCTGCATTAAACACACACACACACACACACACACACACACACACACACACACACAGTAGTCAACATTTATGTAGCACTTTTAAATCTTGAAAATTTTATCTCATTTTATTCTTGAAGAACTATGGAAAGTAAATGCTATTAATAACAGCAGAATTGTTCTGAAGATCAAATGAGAAAGTGCTTAGGTGGTATATAAATGGTTATTTCCTTTCGTCTTTCACAGATGAAGAAACTGAGACAGGGATGAAATGTCTCTCCCAAGGTCACACAGTTCTCTCTCTACTGTACCACTTAGCTCCCTTTTTCTGACAAGAAAGTGTGATATAATATAACCTTTATCAGATTACTCGCTGTCATAAGGAGAAAGAAGGGAAGGGAGAGAGAGGCAGAAAAATGTGGAACTCAAAATATTAGTTAACCAATATTGAAAATTATCTTTAGATGGAATTGGGGGAAAATATAAAAAAGATATAGATAGATAGATAGATAGATAGATAGATAGATAGATAGATAGATAGATAGATAGATAGATATAGATATATAGAGATATATTGATATATTGTGGAAAGTCCTAGACTTACCTCCAAATAGCTCTCAGGTGTTTACTAGCTGGGTGGTCATAGTCATGTTGATTAATTTCTCTTAGACACATCTGAGAAACAGAGCTAATAATACCAGGCTATGACACTGTCCAAAGTGTTTGGAACCCCTTAAAGCATGATATAGTTATGTTACTATTTCTCCTTTCTCTGCCTCTGTTCCTATTTTTCTGTATGTCCCTCTCCCCATGTCCTCTTATTTGTTTCTTTCTGTCTTTATTTTTTCCCTGAATTCCCCTATTTCTAGCTTTTCAATTTATCTCTGTCTCTGTCTCTCTGTTTCTGTTTCTGTCTCTCTTCCCCTTCCTTGCTCTTTCCCCATCTTCCTCCTCCCTCATTTGTCTCTGTTTCTCTTATACACTTTTCCTCCATCTTTCTCTATTTCAGTTTCTCTCTGAACACTTTTGCCCTTGTATCTCTGTCTCCATCTCACCTTTCTCAGTTTTGTCCTGTGATCTGTCTCTGCACTCCAGGTCTCTTTTCTTCCCACTTCAAGCTCTGAAGCTAACATATACAGACATACACCATCACCCTTTCAGAAAACAGGAATACAGGTTAAATTCTGGTAAAGGTTCTAATTTCTAGGATTATTATTTTTCAGGGCCTGGGATTTCTCATTTCCTCAATGACCCAGAGAAAGCTGGTGAAAGCTTGAGGGTTTGTATGGAGCAGGCACTGGCCCTTATCCCAGAAGAAAAGCATCAGGAGACTCCGACTTTCCTTGGGGCCACAGCAGGGATGAGGCTTCTGAGGTTTGATGGGGACCTTGACTGGGGAGGGAGCAGGGTGGGAGATACTACCTGTTGGTGTGGCTGGGGAGACTCAAGAAGTATGGGTCTCTAGATTAATGGAAGGGTATTTCACAGGGGTGGGTAGAGAGAGCAAAAGTCCCTTATCTCCTAGCCCTCAAATCAGGCCTGAACAACAAAAAGTGATTGGATTTGGGATCAGAAACTAGGAGACAGGGACTGGGATGATGGGGATGAGGATGGAGACCAGGACAGGATGGGATGGGGTGGGGGTAGATGTGGAGGGCAAGGCAGGCATCTCAAGGAGTCTAGGATGAATGATAAATGGAAGATGATGATGATGATGATGATGATGATGATGATGATGTTTGTCCTTCGTTCTTGAAGAAGACCCTGACATCAGGGAGATGATGCAAATGGAAGATGACTTGACTTGCCCCTGGGTGAAGGCCTCTTGCTGCTTCCTCTAGCCCCACTCCTCCCCCCAACCTTGTCCCAATTCTGTATTGAATTTCTTCTTGACCCCCCTCTCTGTACCTCCATTTCCCTAGTGAACCCCTGATAGTTACGATTGTGTAACAGGAAAACTGAAGCCACAGTAGTTCACTCATCTCATATTGGGTACTCAGTAAATGAAAGCTGATTAGCCTTAACCTGGTGTGGTGAGAGTATGGAAAGCCAAAAGAGTCCTGGGTTTGAATCCCAACTCTGACTCTTACTAGTGGTTATATGAACTTGGGAAAGTCAGTTTTCTACTCTGGTCTGTAAAAATGAGAAGAAAAATAACTGCCATTAATGTTCCATTTTTCAAAGGACTTTATTTATGTTCTATCATTTGATCCCCACTACAATGTTGTAAAGAAGAGGACACAAAGGATCAGAGAAATGAAGGGATTTGCCCCAGAACACATAACTAGTCAGTATCAGTGTCAGGATTCCCACACAGGTCCATACTTAGCCTGACAGGGTTATTAAGAGAAACACCCTTTATTACCCTTAAAAATGCTATAGTCTGGGGAGATATTAGATCAAAAGACAAATCTTTCTGTAGAAGGAGTCTGTACCATTTAGGCCTTCATTCCCTACCCCCATGCTGCCTCCAGAGAGAAGAATGGTTCCCAGGCAGAACGGATCTTTGAAGAAATCACCAAGGTTCTGGGGCAGTTCCCTGTCAATTTCCAGGGGGCCCAAATTCTGACAGGGAATGAGGAAGGCTCCTTTGGCTGGATCACTATTAACTACATCCTGGAGACCCTGGTGAAGGTGCTTTGGGAACCTGGGAGGGGAGGACTCTAGGGGCCCTAAGCCACCAGTGATTGTGGATCTGAGTCACTGGTGTACACGGGTCTGAGTCACTGGTGTTTGGGGGTCAGTACACCTTCTCAGGGGAGTGGATTCAACCCCCTATGGCTGAGATGGTGGGAGCCCTAGATCTAGGTGGAGCTTCGACACAGATCTCCTTCCTTCCACTTGATCCCATCGATGATTCAAGCACCAAGGCCACTTTCCACCTCTATGGGAATAACTACAGTGTCTACACACACAGTTACCTGTGCTATGGACAGAATGAGATTCAAAAACGACTCCTAGCACATTTTGTACAGGTGTGTATGGGAATGGGAGATGAAAAGGGTCAGGAAGAGAGAATGGAGTATGGAGCACAGGGTCAGTTTTAGAAATGGGGTGGGGTCAAAATTGCAGGCAGTATCAAGCAGAGAAGGGAGAAATTTGAAGGGAAATGGGGACTTCTATTTTCATTTTTAGATGCTAACTGAGAGCAGAGATGAGCAGAGATGAGTAACAAAGTTAGATCAAGATGGAATCTAGGAGCAACTAGGTGGCACAGTGGATAAAGCACTGGCCCTGGAGTCAGGAGGACCTGAGTTCAAATGTGACCTCAGACACTTAATAATTACCTAGTTGTGTGACCTAGGGCAAGTCACTCAACCCCATTGTCTTGCACAAGCAACAACAACAACAAGATGGGATCTAGGTGATAGGGTGATAAATCTGCCTTGTCCTCAGATCAGACCTTCTGAAGTGGTCCGGAACCCATGCTACCCTGGTGGATATGAGGAGATGCTATCTCTGACTGATCTGTATGACACTCCTTGTATCCAGAACTTCCAGTCATCCATGCAGAGTGTCAAGGTGGAGGGGACAGGAAACCCAGAAGCTTGCCACTCTGCCATCTATAGTCTCTTCAACTTCTCTACCTGTCAGGGCCGTGAAAACTGTGCCTTTAATGGCATCTACCAGCCTCAGCAGCATGGCCAATTCTATGTAAGATTCCCCTTCCATTCCTTCCTAAATTCTACCACCACTCCAACTTCTGCCCTAAACTTCCTCATTTTTCCTTAGCAAAGGAAAAAAAAAAGATAGTGATAAGGAAGGGATAGAGAAAAAGAAAGAGATGAAGAGGGAGGAGGAGGATAAGAGAAAAGGCAAGAAAGGAAATAAGGAAGGGAAAAAAAGACAGAGAGAAGGAAGGAGGAAGGAAATAAGGAAGGAATTAAAAATGAAACTTTGTAGTGAGGGAAAGGGAGCTCCTAATCTTCACCTGCTTTAGAGCCAGGACTATTCACTCCAAGAATTCAATGATACTTGCAAAAGATCTATATAGAGATCAATAGCCAAAGAAGTGAAATTCAGAAAGAGGATTTTCATTTTTGAAGGTGACTAGGTTGGACCCTTCTCCTCATCCTACCATTTTCTTTCTTTCTTTCTTTTTTGAAAATATTTTTGTTTGTTTTTACAACAGCATACAACAGTAGTTTTCGCCAATCTTTTTTTAATTATAAAGATTTTATTTATTTTGAGTTTTACAATTTTTCCCCCTAATCTTACTTCCCTTCCCCACCCCCACAGAAGGCAATTTACAGTTTCCATGATATACATTGATTCAAATTGAATTTGACCAATTTTTTTTGCAAGGTTTTGAGTTTTATATTTTTCTTCCTCCCTCCCTTCTCTTCCCCTTCCCCCTGACAGAAAGCAATCTAATATAGCCTCTACATGTGCAATCATGATAAACATAGATCCATATTAATCATGTTATGAAAAAAGAATCAAATCTATTTTCATTCATAAATACTTGGTAGGGATTGGACTAGCTGACCACTAAGAATCCTTCCAGCTCTAAATCTATGATCCTATGAAGTCTTAAGTTTATAAGAGTAATTCCCAGAAGTATTTGGATCACAAAATTTTTGATTCACAGAAGTGACTCCCTTGTATGTTGGTACTTACTAATTCTCTTAACTAGTTTTCTGGTGAGACCAACTTCACCAGCTTTTTCTTAACCATTTTCTTAACCATTTAACAATCCCTATACATCCTAAAAGATTGCTTGAAGCAACTTTTCTGAGAGGGAAGAAGCAAGGATAAAAAGTCGATATTTACTAGTATTGAGGACAATGGAGAGAGATTTTGAGTTTTCTGATCCAGAGCCTCTTTTTGGATTCCCAGACCCAGAATTTGAGAGTCCTCCAGTCTCCGGTTTATGCATTGAGAACCCTGGAGACCACATTATATAGGAAGGATGGAGAAGCAGGAGGGTTTTGAAAAAATTTTTTTTCCTCCCAGGCATTTTCTGGATTCTATTACACTTTCCACTTCTTGAACCTCACAGGCCAGCCTTTGCATACTGTGAATACAACCATTTGGGAATTCTGCCAAAAGCCCTGGAAGCAGGTGAGACCTACTATTTGCAGCCCCTCTGGGCAAATTCACAAAGTTTGTCTTTTGGGACCTGACCTTTCTTTGGGAACAGAAGGCACAGTGAACCGTTATCAATAGAAAGTTGGAAGAGATTTTAGAAAATTTTTGTAAGTGTTGAAACTTGGAAATTGAGTGATTCAATATAAGGTCATATAGCTATTTAGTGACACAGTAGTAAACTAATACCAAGATCTCATTTGCTTCCCACTTCTTTCAACTATTTCACACTCTGACATATATGTTGATGCTTTCCTTATATACTTGGCATCTTCTGCTGTGTATTGGAATTAGTTATATCATTGTCTTCTTTCTCCTCCCATACTATGAGGTTGATAAGGGCAAGGACTAGATGTCCTTCTATTCCTCAGAAAATTGACCTGGTGCTTTGAACATAATAAAGAATACTGTTTGAAGTTGGTCAGGCCTCTAGATCATCATCTCTATCTAGATTAGACTTAAAGCCAGTTTCATAGGCTCATTGGCTTTTTAAGGCTGTCTACCTAGTTCATTCCCCTTATTATCAGCAGACCTTCCCCTAAATCATTCAGGCAGTCACTCATCTCTCTGACTCTTCCTCATGCCCAAGCTATCCTTTCTGAAATCCTATAGATTTTTTCTATGTTAACAGTCTTTATATCTGACCTCAGTCTCTCATTTTTCTATTCTCTCTTCCTCATCTGTCCCCAGAAACAATTTAGCTCAACTGATCTTGATGCAGGGAAATGATGTAGAGAATTATGAATGTAGCTTTCATGCTATTAAAATCTTATTAATTGTGGAGGGCTGTTTGCTCTTGAGATGTAAACTGACCTTGATTGTTGATTGCATCCTGTCTCCCCTTTTTTTTAGGCTTTTTTTTATGTGAGGCAAATGGGGTTAAGTGGCTTGCCCAAGGCCACACCGCTAGGTAATTATTAAGTGTCTGAGACCAGATTTGAACCCAGGTACTCCTGACTCCAAGGTCGGTGCTTTATCCACTACACCACCTAGCCACCCCATCCTGTCTCCCTTTTGATGCTGTTGTTTGCATCTTATCCCCCATTTTCCCTGTCCTTTGGCCATAGACGATGGTGTGACAAGAAAAGACATATTGAACTTGGGGGGTCAAGCACCTTGGGTCAGGAAGGACCAGTACATGGATTGTCATTGGAGGATACCTGGTCCAAGGTGTAAGACCATTCCCTAAGCACCACCTCTTGTCCAACCTACCATAGAAGGGTAAAGAAGGGTAATTAATAGGAAGCACCACCTCTTTGAGGTCTTTCCTTCTTTTTTTTAAATTTATTTTTATTAAAGATATTATTTGAGTTTACAATTCCCCCCATCTTACTTCCCTCCCCCCCCCCCCCACAGAAAGCAATTTGTCAGTCTTTACTTTGTTTCCATGTTGTACACTGATCCAAATTGAGTGTGATGAGAGAGAAATCATATCCTTAAAGAAGAGACAAGAAGTCTAAGAGGTAACAAGATCAGACAATAAGATATCTGTTTTTTTCCCTAAAATAAAGGGAATAGTCCTTGAACTTTGTCCAAACTCCACAGCTCCTTATCTGGATACAGATGGCACTCTCCTTTTCAGACAGCCCCAAACTGTTCCCGATTGTTGCACTGATGGAATGAGTGAGTCCTTCAAGGTTGAACATCACTCCCATGTTGCTGTTAGGGTGTACAGTCTTTTTCTGGTTCTGCTCATCTCACTCAGCATCAGTTCATGCAAATACCTCCAGGCTTCCCTGAAATCCTGTCCCTCCTCATTTCTAATAGAACAATAGTGATCCATGACATACATAATCCACAGTTTGCTAAGCCATTCCCCAATTGAAGGACATTTACTTGATTTCCAATTCTTTGCCACCACAAACAGGGCTGCTATAAATATTTTTGTACAAGTAATGTTTTTACCTTTTTTCATCATCTCTTCAGGGTATAGACCCAGTAGTGGTATTGCTGGGTCAAAGGGTGTGCACATTTTTGTTGCCCTTTGGGCATAGTTCCAAATAGCTCTCCAGAAGGGTTGGATGAGTTCACAACTCCACCAACAGTGTAATAATGTCCCAGATTTCCCACAACCCTTCCAACAATGATCATTATCCTTCCTGGTCATATTGGCCAATCTGAGCGGTGTGAGGTGGTAACTCAGAGAAGCTTTAATTTGCATTTCTCTAACAATTAATGATTTAGAGCATTTTTTCATATGGCTATGGATTCCTTTGATCTCCTCATCTGTAAATTGCCTTTGCATATCCTTTGACCATTTGTCAATTGGGGAATGGCTTATTGTTTTAAAAATACGACTCAGTTCTCTGTATATTTTAGAAATGAGTCCTTTGTCGGAATCATTAGTTGTAAAGATTTTTTCCCAATTTACTACATTTCTTTTGATCTTACAGTGGTTTTGTCTGTGCAAAAGCTTTTTAATTTAATGTAATCAAAATCATCTAATTGGATTTTGGTGATGTTCTCCAACTCTTCCTTAGTCATAAACTCCTCCCCTTTCCAGAGATCTGACAGGTAGACTAGTCCTTGATCTTCTAATTTGCTTATAGTATTGTTTTTTATGTCTAACTAAGTCCTGTAATCATTTGGATCTTATCTTGGTAAAGGGCGTTAGGTGTTGGTCTAATCTAAGTTTCTTCCATACTAACTTCCAATTATCCCAGCAGTTTTTATCAAAGAGGGAGTTTTTGTCCCAATAGCTAGACTCTTTGGGTTTATCAAACAGCAGATTACTATAATCATCTCCTGCTTTTACACCTAGCCTATTCCACTGGTCCACCACTCTATTTCTTAGCCAATATCAAACAATTTTGATGATTGATGCTTTATAATATAATTTTAGATCAGGTAGAGCTAAGCTACCTTCTTTTGCACTTTTTTTTCATTAAGCTCCTGGAAATTCTTGACTTTTTATTTCTCCATATGAATTTACTTACAATTTTTTCTAACTCATTAAAGTAATTTTTTGGAATTTTGATTGGTAGGGCACTAAACAGGTAATTTAGTTTTGGTAGAATTGTCATTTTTATTATATTAGCTCTACCTATCCATGAGCAATTGATATTTGCCCAGTTATTTAAATCTGATTGAATTTGTGTGAGAAGTGTTTTATAATTGTTTTCAAAAAGTTTCTGAGTCTGTCTTGGCAAATAGACTCCCAAGTATTTTATATTGTCTGAGGTTACTTTGAATGGGATTTCTCTTTCTAGCTCTTCCTGCTGTATATTGCTAGACATATATAGAAAAGTTGAGGATTTATGAGGGTTTATTTTATATCCTGCAACTTTGCTAAAATTGCTAATTGTTTCCAGTAGTTTTTTGGATGATTTCTTAGGATTCTCTAGGTAGACCATCATGTCATCTGCAAAGAGTGAGAGTTTTGTCTCTTCCCAATTCTAATTCCTTCAATTTCTTTTTCTTCTCTAATTGCTGAAGCTAACATTTCTAATACAATATTGAATAGTAGTGTTGATAATGGGCATCCTTGTTTCACCCCTGATCTTATTGGGAATGCCTCTAGCCTCTCTCCATTGAATATAATGCTTGTTGATGGTTTCAGATAGATACTGCTAATTATTCTAAGGAACAGTCCATTTATTCCTACACTCTCTAATGTTTTTTAATAGGAATGGATGCTGTATTTTGTCAAAAGCTTTTTCAGCATCTATTGATATGATCATATGATTTCTGATAGATATGTTGTTGATATAATTGAGTATACTAACAGTTTTCCTAATATTGAACCAACTCTGCATTCCTGGAATAAATCCTACTTGATCATAATGTATTATCCTAGTGATAACTTGTTGTAATCGTTTTGCTAATGTTTTATTTAAGATTTTTGCATCTATATTCATCAGGGAGATAGGTCTATAATTTTCTTTCTCTGTTTTAACTCTTCCTGGTTTAAGTAACAGCACCATATTGGTTTCATAGAAAGAGTTAGACAGAGTTCCATCTTTCCCTATTTTTCCAAAGAGTTTATATAGAATTGGAACCAATTGTTCTTTAAATGTTTGGTAGAATTCACTTGTGAATCCATCAGGCCCTGGAGACTTTTTCTTAGGGAATTCAATGATGGCTTGTTGAATTTCTTTTTCTGAGATAGGGTTGTTTAGGTATTTAATCTCTTCTTCATTTAGCCTGGGCAACTTATATTTTTGTAAATATTCATCCATTTCACTTAGATTATCAAATTCATTGGCATAGAGTTGGGCAAAATAATTTCAAATTATTACGTTAATTTACTCCTCATTGGTGGTGAGTTTGAGGTCTTTCCTTCTTCCAGGCTCCCATCCAGAAGGGTTGGGTTTTTCCTCATGCTCTTCCTTAACCTACCTGGAGCACAGTGGACCTCTCACCTTGTGGCCAGGCTAAGCCAAGCCAAGCCAAGCCTCATAGCTGCCTGCCCTTCTCTCTCTCTCTCTCTCTCTTATTGAGACTTGACCTAGCCTGTCCTCAGAGTGCTTACTGCTTTTCTTACTAATTTTGACCAATGTACTTTGTAAAAATATTTTGCCATAATAAAATCCTGAATAGTTTTAACATCCCAGAGAGCATGCAAATTCTTCACCTTTTCAGTGGCCTTAAATCTTCTGTCTCTGGTCTATAAATATTTAACAATTGGCAACAAAATCCTCCAGCCTTGAAAGTCACTAAATTCCCTTTTGGTGTTTTTTTTACTTGAATCACTATGGATATGATGAGAGAAAAGAACTCTAGGAAAGGATGGAAATTTCAAGGTCAAGAGTCCACCTGTTTTCCTTGGCAGCTTCAGTTCCTTGGAGCTCTTCTTTCCTTCTGTTGTTCCTCATGCCCCATGGAGCACCTCCAGTTTTAGGTATTGGTGATGAGAAGACCCATGAACTTAGTGTTTTCTCCTACCCCTGACCATGGGGTCTGCAGGTGGAGGCAAGCTACCCTGAGCAGAAGCAAAGACTACACAACTATTGTACAAATGCCATATACATCCTCATCCTCCTGACCAATGGCTACAAATTTGATAATGGAACATGGAACAACATCCACTTCACCAAACAGGTGAGAGCCCTTACTTCTCTGCCCACCTATTGCTTCTTTCCAGAAAAAGGTTGAATCTGTTTGCTGTCATCTACTTTCCCTTTAAGGATATGAGAAAGGAAAAGGACTAAGCATTCAAAGAATGCTTCTTTGTGCAGGCATTTTTATAATATTATCTCATTGGATTGTCACAACTGTGCTATTATCCCCATAGGGCTTTCTATTCAGATGTGTGGCAGTGGCAGTCTCTGGTGATAGGACTGCTGCTTATGGGCTTTGATAAACATGAGTACCATTTTTCTTAGTCATTGGGTTCATTCATTACCTTCTGGGATTCCACTGGAGTAGGTCCAACTATGAACTTGGGGACAGGTAGCTAATTGTGGCATAGATTACCCAGCGTCTGCTCACCAGTGCTCCTGGAGCAGGCTCTGTATAACCTCAGTTTGCTACCCCAACTAAAGGTGCATCTTGAAGGCTTGCTACTGGCCATCTCTGAGTGAGCCCCTTTCTGTGACTCTTCCAGGCTGCCGGCACTGATGTCGGCTGGACCCTGGGCTATATGCTGAATATGACCAATATGATCCCAGCTGAAGCACCCAGCCATCGGTGGGCACACAGTCACAGTGTCTGGGCTTCTGGTATCTTCTTTATCGTCCTGACAGTAGTCACAAGCATTGGGTCTGGACTCATCTACTGTTTTTGGAGCCCGGACTAGGCCTCAGACTCAAGTCACTGTGGTGAACATCCTTGGGGTGGGACAAAAGGAGCCCGATTATGAGCTTCTGATAAACTGAAGACTGGTTCATTTAACTCCTTGGGCAATCCACTCCTTCCCAGCTTGGAACCTCAAAGGCTACAGCAAGGAAATTGTCTCTGAAGACTTTTGAGGTTTCTTTTGGGTCTCCTGACTATTATACGTATAGTTTTTGGTGGATAACTCTGGCCCTCAGTCTGGAGTCCTTCTGGAAGGTTCTGGGGTAGGTATGAGCTGAGGGAAAGAGCCAAAGTGTAGGGGCTGAAGTTGGGGCATGGAAGTATGACTATTCTGAGAGAAGAGATGGAAAGATAAAATGAACAAAGAACTTGATTGAAGATTCAGGACACCAAGGTCCAAATGCTGCCTCTCCAATCAACCATTTATGAGACCAGAAACAAATTATTTTCTCTTTTGAAGCCTGTTTTTTCATCTGTAACATGAGGGGGGGTTGGACAAGATGATCACTGAGGTCCCTTCCTGTTCAGTAATTATATGAAAAATGACAGAATGTCTGAGGGAACTTGGGGGCAGCTCAAGGATTTCAATGCAGTTGTCCCTGGAATATGCACTTACGCTATTTACAAAGGTGGGCTCAAGTCTCCAAAGAGAGACAGAAGAGCAGTTTCTTCAGCAACAGCCAGATGTTGGGGTTCACCTCCAGTTTCTCACAAGGAGAAACTCTAGGCACAGTTCCAGGTCAAAGATTTTTGTACGTGTTCTCCTTATTTGGATCTGATTGTTCTATAGAACAATTCCTCCTTCCCTTTCAGTTCCCTCCTCTCCCAAGTCCTCCAATCTCAGCCCTTGCTTCTAGTTGTATGTGATCTTTATATATTGTCATCCCCAGTAAAATGAGAGCAGGGACTGCTTTTTGCCTGTTTTGTATCCTCAGAACACTGCCAGCATATTCTGGATATTTAATAAATATTTGTTGACTGACCAAGGACCTTGTTTACTCCTCAGACCTTCAAATCTGAGCCGTTTCATTCTGGTTTGTCTCCAGGGACACAGCTCCTACACTCTGGTCCAAAGCCCAAGCCTCAAACCCTGATGGGTATCCCAGAAATGCCCCTCCTTTCCTCTGAATGGCTCAAAGTTTTGGGAAATATGCTATTAAATTTATTAAAATTCCACTTGTCTGCAGTTTGATTTCTAGATCTCAGAAATTTCTTTTAGTCTTTATTGGGAGGTTTTTGTCTATTAGACAACTCTCAGGAGATAACCCTGTCCTGCCCTATATCTCTAGACTGACATTTGAGATTGGGTGAAAGTGGAGTAATTCATTTCAACATGATGTTGCTATTAAGGATTTACTTTACCAAGCACTATGCTAAACATTGGGAATAGAAATATAGGCACTCCCCCCAACCCCACCCCAATAAAATCCTTACTCACAAGATTTATATTCTCTTTCTGAATGGGTTAGGGAATAAACATAGATGATAAGTAGATCCAAACCACATAAGAGGTAAATATAAACATAATTTCACAGAACTAAATACTGCAAAGGGAGGTATCTTTTATTAACTTCTTAGTAATAAAAAATGACAGACAAAAAGATTGTTATCTAATGATATACGCAATAGTATGTTGACAAAGCCTCCTACTGCTTTATTTTAAAAAGGGACAAATATTTCATCACCTGTTTTCTAGGAAACAACTCTGGTCAACATTGCACTTAAATCTTTATTTGGCTGCTTTTTAGTGTCATATTCATTTATATATTATAGTTTTTTATTAATTTCTTATAATCTTCGTTCTCTAAAATTATGGTAATGCTATACCACAATTATTCAAGTATTGCTCAAATAATCACTCACTTTGTTTCTATTTTTTATTACTATGAAAAGTACTGCTAGGATTCTGTTAAACATTTTCTTATTTAACTCTTTTACACTAACTTCATTTCTGAATATATTCATTTCTTTACCTGTGCTCAAGGGAAAAAATATACAAAACAGAAAGCAGATAGCCAGGGACCGAAAGTACTTTCTCAGAAAGTCATCCCTTTATAACTAAGGATAAAAAGAGAATTTTATTTAACAATAGTGCTTATGATATGCCAGGCAACACATTGTTCCATACTCATAGTTTCCCATCTTTGCAAAGAGAAATGCATTTTGTCAACTCTTCACTAGTGGTAAACTTGGTAATATTATATAGTTGTTTATTTTCTTGTTCTTTCTACTTAAATTGTTGTGGCCATTGTGTATCTTATTTTTCTTGTTCTTAAATCATTCCATGTTTATTTTTATAATTCTCATTTTTCTCCAATAGGAATTGGAGCTAAGTTCCAGGGATTCTCTTCATTGCTATATATCCACCCTAAAAGTCCTAATTTCTACAATAAAGCTTAAATAAAGCTCATCTCTAGAGTCTACCCTAAAAGATTTTAGCATTTTTCCTTCTAGTAAAGGTATCTATATTAGAAAGCAGATATCAGATATAGGACAACTATTTCCCTCCCCCATTACCCCCACTTCAACTACTTAAAACCCATAAAACTGTAAGTGTATATTATCAAATACCTGAAACAAACAGTATAACCATTATATATTGTTTTATCTTCAGTTTATCTAGGAAGGGCTCTGGCTTTCATCTTTTGGTTGCTGAATTCTGGTAGTAGTTCCCTCTCCCTCACCAAAGGATGGGCATTTCCTGGGCAATCAGCACTAACTTAATGACTCCTATTTCTCAAATTCAAAAGTAGACCCTAAGAAGGGGAAATGCTCATTTCTTAGGATCTCTGGTTGTCTGTGTTCAAAGAAAGAAATTCAGAACAGATGGTTAAGGCCTTAAATATCTCACCTAAGCTAGTTCAAATTACTCTGTCTTGTACCTTTAGGTGCTTTGGCTGCTAAAGGCTGGTGGAGGAGAGAAAAATTATTTCCCTCCTCTTCCCCGCCCCCAATTGGCCAGTGTTCCAAACTAGGCAATATCTAGAGATGCTGGAAGCACTTTGTACTTATAGCCTACTGAGTTAGGACTCTCCCTTGCTCAGTTACCAATCTTCTTTGACAAAGCCCCCAATCACAGAGATCAATAAGGGTTTGCTATCACCCCAAAGTACAAATCCTTCAACCTCAAGTCAGAGTACAGTTGAATCCCCTTAGGGACAGAGAAGATTCACAGATCCATATACTTTGTTATTTTTCTGAATTCTTATTCATAATTTTATACTGCATAGGAATATTCCAATAAATTTAAATTTATTTAGTCATTCCCTGAAATAATTAGTATCTGCTTTTTAAAAAATAATATCACAAAAGTGTTGCTATTTCATTAGTTCTAGAGTGTAGGTTTAGGTTTAGATGTTAGTGTTGGTGTAAGGTTAGATTTTCTTTCTAAATGATAGATAGCAATTGTAATATCTTCCATGAGATAGTTTCTCCTTTTGGAGGATGAAGAAGCATAGTTTAAGCTTCTGCTACTAACTGACCTCAATTAAGTCTCTTCCCCTCTGAACCTCATCTGAAAAATGAAAAGGTTGGACTAGAATGCATTTAAACCAATGGGCTAGGTGTCTGGAATTTGGGGTTCTAAGGCTGGTAAGTTAGGTGGTGCAGTGGATAGAGCAATGACTTTGGAGTCAGGAGGATGGGAGTTCAAATCCAGCCACTTGACTCTTACTAGTTGTGTGACCTTGCGCAAGTCCCTTAACCCTGATTGCCTCATATCCAGGACCATTTCCAGTCATCCTGATTCATATCTGGCCACTGGGTTCAGATGACTCTAGAGGAGAAAGTGAGTCTGGTGACTTAGCACAGCACCCCTCACTCAAATCCAATTCATGTGCTTGTCATGGCATCATCTCCCTCATGTCATGGTCTTCTTTGATAATGAAGGACAAACATTACATCTCAGGCTGGTAGTCAGGATTAATCTGGCTCACTTCTTTCTTCCTCAATAATTTTTAGGAACAGTAGAAAAAGTAATGAACTTAGAGAATAGGAGGCTGGATTCAGTAATCACTCAGATCCCTTTTCCCAGTTGCAAATCCTATGATTCTATTTAGTCAGGAATTTGGTATCCAATTCCCTCCTAGGAGTTCGATGCCTGGGTCTTTTTTAAAAGAGGGGAGGGTTGGCAATGGGGTTAAGTGACTTGCCCAGGGTTACATGGCCAGTGAGTGAGTGTCAAGTGTCTTAAGGTCAGGTTTGAACTTAGAGGTCCTCCTGACTCCAGGGCCAGTGTTTTATTCCTGCACCATCTAAACTACTCTGATGCTTGAGTCTTCTAAAATAAATGGTACTCTGGTCAAGTCACAGGCAACTTTCTAAGGCCACAAATTACAGGCGACATCTGCACTGATAGAGGAAAAATCTAGTTGATAGTTTATAAACGAAAAGATCCCCAAATATGTCCCAGGAAATCTCTTGCTAATCTTTTCATTATGACACATACTGGACTGTTAATATTGTAGAGAAAGTTTTCAGAAATTGTAAGTCATGGGTGGCCCCATTGGAGTTTCTTCTTTGGCTACACTGGATAACTGAGCAAAACACTTAGGGAAAATGCCAATATGACCGGAGCAATGGCCCTCCAGCCACTCGTCATTCACTGAAAAAAAACAAAACAAAACAGGACAGGACACTCAGAAATCAAAAAGTTTCAAAGAAACAGTCTTTAGGTAAATGCTTAGAAGTAGCCAGCTCTGAGTTATTAATACAACAGATCAATAGGGAATGGAGGTGGGGAGAGTCCCAAAATGTCTGTTAGGTTTGGGAAGGAGAAGGCAATAGGGAATCTCAGGGAGGATGACTAGAAGGATTTCCATTTTACCCCAGGGAAATGTTAGAAATTTCAAAAAGTGAAAATCAACAACCAGAGATACTGACACACTTCAACAGAGGACATGAAGTACAGCCAAGTGGTCTGAGGGACAGGTGAGGGTTTGCCACAGGACTAGCTCTCTGACCAGGACCCAGGCTCATGCAGGCCTCCAACCTTTAACTTGGCCTTGTGGAATCTTAGCTGGGAGTCACAAGACTTGCATTACAACCCTGTCTTTTCCACTTTTACCTGTGTGAAGGGACACAATCTCTTTGAGCTTCAGTTTCCCATCTTTAAAATGAGGGGGTTGGATCAGATGATCTGTCAAAAAGAGCCTAAAATCTTGTGAGGTGGTGAACCTGGGGGGTGAGGTTGGGGACAGACAGGAAAACCCAGACTAAACTAACCCTAATGGGATACCTTGATAGGTTTTGGCAAAAGGAGCTGCCCAAAGGCCAATACCTTCAGAGAGAATGTCCAGGATATCTCCTTTCTGGAACTCGAGATCTTCAGGTCCCTTTGCAGAGTAACTGTACTGAGCAACCATTTGATAGAGCACAGGTTGGCTTCCACTGTATTCTGTTCCCTAAGAGTGAAGCAGGGCAGAGAAAATGCTGTAATCTTTTGAGGTTTTTCTGTACTGTGGGGGGGTGTTTTCCACTCTTTGTTGACTATTTTGTGCTCTCCTTTTCCTAAGCCAAGTTTGGGTTTTTGAACATACCCTTTAAGATATGAGTACTGTCTTAGCCACTCCTTGGGGTCTGCCCTGTGGCATAGGCATTGGAGAATACAAGAAGCCAGGTGCCTTGTCCCACCCACCAGAAAGATGTTTGAGCAGACTTCCACCCAGCTCTCTCTTTTTCCTTTTTGCTCTGTCCTCTAGAGAGCTGAAGCTCTCTCCAAGCTAGTTTCACTTGTGACTGAAACAAAACAGCCCCAGCTGCATGTGGTTGGATCTAAGCTTCTCTTTCTCCTCCCCTCCCCTGTACTGTTTCCCCCCCTGTATTTCTGTACTGTTTCCTTTGCTCCCAGAGTTTCCAGAGGATACCTAGAGGATTATTACCTGACACCAGAGTCTCAGTCTTCTGTCTGCTGTTGCCTCCTGCCACATCTTTTTACACTCCTCTTCCCCAGAAATTACAACAAATTTCCCACTGTCCTCACGGCTGTAACTGAAATGGAAACTTAGTTACCTCTTATTCATTTCATGTCATATGATGCTACATGTTACCAAGAAAGATGTCTGATTAAAGCAAACATGAAAGAATTCACTTAAAAAATAGACTCTGACCTAGAAATATTTAGGGACATATTGCTGTTGTGAGGGGCAAAAATGCTGACTTTTCAGAAACATAGTGCTAAATTAGTCTAAGCCATAGGCCTCAGTTTCTATTTCTCAAGAATCAGGTGAGTATGAGAACCCCGATCTCCAGCTAGAAAAATTATGTCACCCTAAGCATATAAAGTGTAAACAAAGAAAGGCAACCCCCCTCCCTTCTCTTCAGACCATCAAGTTTGACCAGTTGTTGTAAGGGTCAGCAGAAAAGAGTAGGGGAAGGGGGTTGTGGTTTTTGTGTTGTTTTTTTTTTACCCTGCTTCAGCTTTTGTATTCGGCTTTTCCTGTTCTTTCTCTCTTACAAAGAGTTAGGAACTGCCCCCGCTTCTTGCCAGAACCAATTAAATTTTAACTCTTTGCTGCCACTTTGAGAGGACTCCAAGTAGTCATTTTGGGTTAGGGTCTCAATACCCATACACTGTGGTTGGTTGGGGCAGTTGGAAGCCACTGATCCACTAAGGGGATTAGTAGCAGTAGCCGAAGGGGGAATGATGCTCCCCCAAAGTAGGTTAGCTTTCCAAAGGAAGATAAGCAATTAAACTAAGAAATGGGTAAGCTTTTTTAAAAATATTATGACTTGATATCCTTCTGGAATCAAAAGATTATGAGAAGAAAAAGAAAACTAGATCTAAATAAAATATTTCCTCATAATATTATATACATATGTAAGGATGTATAGGTATGTTTATTTTATTAAGAAAAGGATATGGAGCAGCTAGGTGGCCCTGGAGTAAGGAGGACCTGAGTTCAAATTCTGATTCAGACACTTAATAATTACCTATCTGTGTGACCTTGGGCAAGTCACTTAACCCCATTGCCTTGACAAAAAAAAAAAGAAAATAACAAGATGCATAAGAATATAATAAAAGATAATTAAGTATATGTAGATAAGGGATGATAGTTGAAAGATTTAATCTATTCAGACTAAGGCAGGGATTCTTTGCTTTGTTGATAGGGGCTTGTTTTATGCCTGGGGGGGGCAGGGATTTACTGGTAGTCCTTGGGGCAAGGGACTTTACTTGAAAGTTCATTTACCTCCCACCTCTTAGCTTGGACAATTGGGATAAGGGGTGTGGATGTGGGTTGGTCATTGTTAAGGTAAGGAGATGTACAGGATAGAGCCCTGACCTTGGAGTCAGGAGGATGGGAGTTCAAATCCAGACTCAGACATTTGCTGCTTACTAGCTGTGTGACCTTGGGCAAGTCACTTAACTCTATTTGCCTCATGGATAGCACAGAGGGAACAGATTAATTATAGAACATATTTCTTTTAACATTTCCTCTATGTCACATAGTCCACCAGGGTATAGGCTTCTTGGCCCATAGAACATGGGCATGTGAGAGAAAATTTAATATCAACACCTAACTTCATTAGAGACACATAGGGTCCACTTATAGTCACAGACAGAAATAGTCACAGATAGAAATGGTCACAGACAGAAAGAGACAGTGCCCCTTTCAATAAAATTGCCCTTTAAATAATGCATGAAAAAGGAATACCAGTTATTAAGGATAAGTAATAGTCTGAAGAGAAACTCGGATCAGAGATCAGAGTAGAACATGCTGTACGCTTGTTTCTGATTGTTTCTTTCTAATGCAGAATCATACATACTTGACTAAACTCTAACCCTAGATTACCCTTAGTTTCATCTCCTCTGCTCACTAATGTGCTGCTGCACAGATCTAAAGGAAGTCAAGAAATCTAAGGAGGGATCATTAGAAATGTCTGTTGTAGTCACTTGATTCTTTGTAACTTTGCCATTTTTTTCTCTAGCCCATTTTACAAATTAGGAATTGAGGCAAACAGGGTTAAATGGTTTAACTGGTGACATGGAGCTACTGTCTGAAGCCACATTTGAACTCAGGAAGGTGAGTCTTCCTGACTCCAGGACCAGCACTCTATTCACTTTGCCATCTAACCACCCTTCATTAAAATTATATGTTTTGGGGGGCAGTTAGATGACACAGCGATAGAGCACCAGCCCTGGATTTAGGAGGACCTGAGTTCAAATCCAGCCTCAGATACTTAATACTTATCTAACTGTGTGACCTTGGGCAAGTCACTTAACCTCATTGCCTTTTAATGATTGTACATCTTCTAAGTATTATTCTATATTTCTGATCAAAATTGTTTTATCAGCCCCTAATTGAGGTTTATAAGTCTGAATGTTAGCCTCTGCCCTCCAAGGTCTTCACCTCTCCAATTATAAATATGAAGGCAGGCTCTGTCTGTGTGAAATAGCCTGTTTCCCCTCTAATTGCATCTGCAAGTTTGGCTTTCATAGTTATGGAAACAATCAGAGTAAAAACCATTCTGAGCAGGTAGGAAACTAGGTTATCTAGATAAGAGACTGAATAAATTCTAATACTTATGACATTTTGGAAAGGGAGAAATCCTAGTGTTCTATATGTCTATATATCATATATAATAACAACATAAAATATCAAGTCAGAAGACAGTAGTCCTGTTGTTAATTGGATCTTTGTCAGTTCTAACATACAACAGACTTTATGGATGGCCTAGAAAATCATAAAGTAAACAATGACACCTTTTCACAAATGTGTAACCTGATTGGTTGGCTGCCAAAATTTTATGTTCTTTTGTTAAATTTCTATAAATATTGTTTATTCATTAAACTCTTGGTTGGTATCTGTAATGATGTCATTCATCCATGGCTTTTGGTAAGATCCTAGAGAATAACTTCTGTTACTTCATTTTTAGCCTAAGAAAATTAGGGTTAACAACAAAAATATAACCTATATCAGATAACTCACTGTCTTGGGAAGGGATGAGAGACAGAAAAATAAAGAACTCAAACTCTTACAAAAAATCAATACTGAAAACTATGTTTACAAGTAATTTGAAAAAAATTTAATTTTAAAAAGGAATATATACTTTAATCTCAACAAGCAGTCATTGTGGCAAATCACTCCTTTTGATGTAGTAGGATTCATATTTCCAAGTGAAAACTCATGGGTTCTGACGCTAGAGATTTATTATTAAAAAGTCATTATCACACAAAGAAAGAAAGAGGCAGGTAGTTAAATATTCTTTAAAGGACACATGAGTTTTAGGTGAGATAGTTTAAAGATACAAACTAGCCCCTGATTAACCTGCACATAGAAAAGGGGCTAGGTAAAAAAAAAGAACAAGACATGTGCCAAACTCCCTTTCAATGTCCCTCAAGGTCTGAGGGAGTGTGGCTATAGGATGATCCTATCTGATTTCTAGAATGTCACACCTCCTATAGCAAACTCTCTAATACAAGACCCCAACCATTCCCCAAACAATTAACATTCCACTGTATAGGTCAAAATTAAGGTCAAGGGGGAAACATTTTAGCAATGTAGGGATTACAAAGATCAATTCTCAATATGTAAATATATATATGTATATATGCATACATGCATATATTACAGTATTTAAACAATTTAACAATGCGGAAAGATTACAAAGTTTGTTTCTTTGTTATGCTATTTCTCAGTGCCCATAATTCCCTGAATCACTTTGACTCTTTCTTAATTGATACTACACCCCAATCTTATTCCCCCAGAGGCTGTTCCAAACTATCTCTTTTCTTCTCAAGCCTCCCTTGCCTCTCTCTCCTATTTGCCCCCCTCAGCTAAGAACTTTGCTTCATACTTTATGGAGAAAATAGAAATCATCTGCCATGAGCTCCTCCTTCTGTCCGCTACATTTTAAAACCTGATGACATCATCCCACATTGTTTTCTTTAGTTCTGATAAAAAGATGGTGGTACCATGTGCATGAATATCATTTCTTCTTTGGTCACTGGATTACTCTTACTATCATATCTTCAATCTCTCTTTATCTAAAATTATCACTTCATCTACTAGAATTTCTGCTGTCTACAAACATGTCCAAGTCTCAACTATTTTGGGAAAAAAAATCTCCTTTAACTATTAGGTTATATATCTTCATCCTTTCACTGTCAAATTCCTCTAAGGAGCTATTTATAATTGCTGTCTTTATTTCCTTTCCACTCACTCATCCTTTAACTCCTTCCAACCTGACTTCTGACCTCATCACTCAACTGAAACTTCTCTCTCCAAAATTACCAATGATCTTTTAATTGAGAAATCTGATGGCTTTCTTCTAAATCTTTCAGTGGCATTTGAAATTGTTGATTGGCCTTTTTCTCTATTTTCTCTTCTCTGAGTTTTCAAAATAATTATTTTCTTTTTCTTAGTTTTTCCTCTTCTCTATCTGACCATTCCTCAGTTTCCTTTTGTGGTTCTTTATCCACATCATTGCCCTCTAACTAAGAGTGTACCCCAAGGCTCTTGGATCCTTCTCTCTTTCTATACTCTCTCACTTGGTGACCTTATCAACTCTCATATGCTTAATTACCATTTCTATGTAGATGACTAATCTCAAAGCAGGGTATGGAACTTTGGGCACAGTCACCCTGCTTCAGTCTCTCTCCAGAATTTCAATCCCACACCACCAATGAACAACCTATTGGATACATCTAAGTGAATGTTCCATAGGCAGCTCAAACTTAATATGTTCAAAACATAACTCATTATTCACCTCTTCAAAACTTCCCCATTTCTGTTGAGGGCACCACCAACCTCCCAGGATCAAACTTTGTTAACCTTGATTCCTCACTCTACATCACCCCATAAATCCCATCAGTTGACAAATCTTGTCATTTATCTCACTAGAACATCTCTCAAATCCATCTCCTTCTTACTCACATGACTGCCACTCTAGGTCATTTCCTGTTGTGATAGTTTCCTAATTGGTCTCCTTGACTGACTTCTCTCCCATCACCATCTTCCATACAATTACAAAAATAATTTTCCTAAATTTCATATCATTCCTCTTTTTCAATTAAGTCCAATGGTTATCTATGACCTGTGGAACCAAATATTAACTTCCTCTGTGGGGCATTCACAACCTGACTCTAATTTACCTTTCCAGTCTGATTCTCTGTTATTTCCTTTCTTCTACTTTTTGGTCTAGGCAAACCAGTCTTCTTATTGTTCCTCACATTTGACACTCCTTCTTCACCTCTACCTCACAGAATCTCTTTTATTCCTTCAAAACTCATTCTTTATTTTTTTTAAAAATTTAAATGGGCGGTGGAGGAGGAGGGAGGAGCACAGCTAGGTGGCACAGTGGCTAGAGCACTGATCCTGGAGTCAGGAGGACTAGAGTTCAAATATGACCTCAGATAGTTGATATTTACTATCTCTGTAATCTTGGGCAAGTAACTTAAAGTCTTCTGCCTTGCAAATATGAAACTAAACAAACAAAAAAAATTAAACCTGGATTTTTTGTAATTTAACTTTTTTGATTAATTAAATTCTATTTTCTTTCCTTCCCATTTCCCTCTCCTCATTGGGGAAAAACAAGCAAAGGAAAACAAACCCTTGTAATCAATATTCAGGAATCACATTTTGCATGAAGCCTTTCCTGATCTCAAAATTGCTAGTGTCCTCCTTCTCAAAAATTACTCAATGCTTATTACTATGTGTGTTCTCCCCAATTGAATGTAAGCTCCTGGAGGGCATGGAATCATTTCTTTTTTCTCCTTATACTTCCAGCATCTAGAATGGTACCTGGCATATATTATGTAATAAATTATGATTGGTTGATTAAAACCCTATAAAGGCCAAATCCTTCATGAATACAATAGAATGTTAATAATTGATTTGTTGTCATAATGCTGCCTACATTACTAAAGTTTACTGTATAGTTTCAGCAAAGACAGAAGTGTGGTTCTATGGTGATCTTACCAGGGAATTCCCAATGGGTCCACCCCAAAAATAATATTCTCAAGTTGAGGTATCCTTTGTCCCTATTGGGTTCAAACTGAAACAAGGACTTCTGAGTTTCAGGATGGCCCAGTGCCTAGCTAAACTGGGGTTGGGCAAAGAATAAGGAAGAGTGGTAAAGTAAATAGCATGAGAAGTGAGGTCAGTAACAGTAGGGTGGAGATAAGACAGGAAACTGAGGAGACATAGTTTTGACTCCAGGAGTGTCCCTGATTTGAAAGAAGGAAGATAAAAATTGTTATTTATTGGATTTGACTAAAGACTAAAGATTCATAAGATCATAAATTTAGAGCTGGAAAGGCCCTTAGAAGCCATGAATTTCAACCTTCTCACTTTATAGATGAGGAAACTGAGGCACAGAAAGCATAAAGTGACCAGTCTATTGTTACATAACTAATAAGTGGGTGAAGTAGGATTTGAATCTAGTGCCCAGTAGGAGTCCAGGAATCCTAAATTTACCAAGTCACTATGTCATCCTCATTTATGATAGTCAGGGGTAGGAGCTGGGATTGCAGAAAGTCATGAAAGGAATAAGGTGATGAAGAAGTAGTTTCCCCCATGAGAAATCCATCTTCTTAGAAGTATGATGACTGTAAGCATTTCATCACTCTATAGAAATGATGTTTGGCAAGAAGTTGCTGAATTTAAGCTGGTTTTCTTTAAGACAACACAAACATGTTCAAAAACAGAAAAAAAAAGGGGGGCTGGTGGTAAGGAAGAAACAAATTATGAGAAAAGGTCCCTCAGGAAGCAGGAAGGAGGTGAGAAAAGCTCAGGAACTTATATTTTTCTGAGAAATTAGGGCCTATTCATCATGACCTCCCTCTTCTGTACCCAGGTACTCTTGACTCCAGGGCCAGCGCTCTATCCACTGTATCACCTAGCCGCCCCCCCTCTCCTTTCTTCTTCAACAGATAAAGTACACAATCATCACACTTATTTTCTTAGGTTTTGTTTTTTGTTTGTTTTGTTTTTTTTTGCAAGGCAAATGGAGTTAAGTGGCTTGCCTAAGGCCACACAGCTAGGTCATTATTAAGTGTCTGAGACTGGATTTGAACCCAGGTACTCCTGACTCCAGGGCCGGTGCTTTATCCACTACGCCACCTAGCTGCCCCCACACTTCTTTTCAATCTTTCAATCTCTCCCTTAAAAAAGGGAGAATCTGTAGCTCCTGGAGCTGAGGTTGGGACCAATATCAGTTTTTTTCAGTATTTTATCCTTTAAATGCCCCTGTATTCTTCCTTTTCCCACGAACTGATTTCTTTGGGATCAGTTGTGCTTTTTTTTTTTTTTTTTTTAGTTTTTGCAAGGCAAATAGAGTTAAGTGGCTTGCCCAAGGCCACACAGCTAGGTAATTATTAAGTGTCTGAGGTCATATTTGAATTCAGGTACTCCTGACTCCAGGGCTGGTGCTTTATCCACTACGCCATCTAGCTGCCCCTTGGGCTATTTTTTAAGTTAAATTTTATAATAAATATGTACAATCAAGGGAAGTAAATTGACTCACTGGCTATGGTCAAAAAACATGTCTCATTCCCCATCCTGAGTCTCTGTCAGGAGGTAAATACGTGATTCTTTCTAGCTGAGTCCCACTATCCTATAAAGGGATACCCTGTCCTCTTAAGGTTAGCACAAAAGCCATACCTGAGCCGCGCATCTTCTAATTGCTGGAGGAGCTTGTTTCTTAGCCGGGCTCTAAGGACAGGCACAGATGCTCCCCTTTTGACTTCTAGGGTCACTGTGAAAGTACAATGCACACTGAGGTTGATAGATGTGTCTGGGTTGCTGTACAACTCTTCCTCGGACGATGGGAACTGATGGGGCAGAGAATAGAGACAAGTGGGGTTTAGGCAAAGTGATCCCAGGGAAAAAAAAAGGCTATGTTTTAGGAATGTATATCAATAAGAAAGAGAACATTTGTTTCCCCAAACTTGAGATGATGAAGAGGGCCATAGACTGAGTTAATTTTCCCACGTCATCCCCTTCTCTGAGGATGGAGCTGATGCTAAGCTTCAAAAAAAAAAAAAGATTTTGCAGCTTGATATACTGGCATGCTGGTCAATTCAGGGACAGGATTGAGAGAGATGCTTCCAGGAAACCTAACCAGAGACATTGTAGGCAAGACAGTAACCTAAGAAGATGGAAGGGAGTTGTTGGGATGGAAGTCTTTGAAAACCCTAAATCCATATAAATATGAATTATTATTATTATTATTATTTGTGGATAAATAGGTTTTTGTTAACTAATCTCTTTAGCTTGATTATTTGAACAATCAACTTTTTAAGCACTTGAGGCCAAAGGACCAGAACATTTTCTTAGACTTAATTACTTCATATATTCCCCTTCCTTAAACTACAGATAAGAGTCTAGAGTAGAGGGTTCTAGTTCTAGTTCTAACAAGAATTTTCCCTTAGACATATCACTTGAATTTTCTGAGCCTCAGTTTCCCCAAATGCCAAATGGAGATGATAACCCCTGACTTGCCAATCTTGGTATTTGTAAGAACCAAATGTGAAGATTCTTTGGAAACTTTAACTGTTCCTGCAGGTGCTTAAGTCCATGACTGAAGACCCCAAAATAAAAGGCAACAAAAGTCCTAGCCATTGTCAAATGGCTTAGCATTATATATAATTTTATCAGTGGGAAATGGCATTAAAGAGAGAGATTAACAACACTTGCTTTGCCACTGCATCCTTGATACCATAATGTTTTCCCAGCTGAAATGTTTCATTTGAGTTTTTTCCCCCATATAAGAACATAAGGTCCCCAAGAGCATGGACTAGCTTGTTTTTCTTCTCTTTTCTTTTTTTTTTAACTTTTAGGTTTTTGCAAGGTAATGGGGTTAAGTGGCTTGCCCAAGGCCACACAGCTAGGTAATTATTGTCTGAGGTCACATTTGAACTCAGGTCCTCCTGACTCCAGGCTGGTGCCCTATCCTAGATGCCCCAACTAGCTTGCTTTTCTATTGATATTCCTAGCACTTACCACAATGCTTTGCAAATAAAAAGTTCAGTAAATGCTTTGTCCATTAATTTATTCCTATACACCAAATGGAAAGTTGTTCATCATCAACATTACTCTTTTAAAATCCTACCCATTGTCTATGTCTTCAGGAAGGAACAGGTAGTAAAATTTGGACATGTCAGGCGTTTAATGATGTATAACACAAACATTATGTGAACTTGAGATGACTATAATATCTGTAGAGGACTGACAGGAATCCTGAAATACTGTCTAGTTGGGCTCTGACAATGCTAGTGAATGGATTAACATACTAGTCAGTGTGATGAAACTGCTGCTAGGAATATAAGAAATAAATGGAATGGCATAGAGATACAAGTTGATCTTTCTTAAATTCACCATACTAATCTTCTTGATATAGAGAATAGCAGAATAAATTAAATTATTTTGTACACCAATATGACAAGAAGGCAGCACAAAGGAATCGATCAGAAATGTCAAGATCCCACATATATCTCTCTGAAAAGACGTTGTGATAAAACAGGTAAATCATGTATAAACATTAAATGGACTGAATATATGAATACTTTCATAAGGCATAGCATTATTACAATGTGCAACAAAATTAGAAACATTTCACCAGTTATACAGAGAAGGGCTACATTTTGTTTTTGACCATATACCCTCAGGGCAGGAAAATCATTCAAAAAAACCAAAACAAAACAAAAAACTTTATTCCTTTTTTTTTTTTTTTAGATTTTTCAAGGCAATGGGGTTAAGTGGCTTGCCCAAGGCCACACGGCTAGGTAGTTATTAAGTGTCTGAGTTCAGATTTGAACCCAGGTACTCCTGACTCCAAGGCCAGTGCTCTATTCACTGCTCCACCTAGCCGCCCCAAAACTTTATTCCTAAGCTTAAATTGGATGAAGTAAAAAATGAAATAGAGAAAAAAAGAGCCTTAGTTGAAAATATTTACATAATGCAAACCTCAAAAATTGTATTTGATAAAAATTAATGAAAGTACCAGAACCAACATCTTAAATGATTTTGAGTATATTTATACTGAAATTCTGAAAAGCCCTTTTTGAACTTGATGGCATGATTAATGTTGTTGCTGTTACTGTCTGTCCTTCCTTCTGGAAGAAGGTCAAGATATCAGGGAGGTGATGTCATGATGGGAACAAATTCAACTAATGGATCAGTTATACCAAAACATTCCAAAAAGTTAGTATCAGTTATAACTATCATTCTTCTACAGTATTTGACAGAAAATGTAAAACTATTTCTATACTTGCACCCAGCTGCAAATGCAGCAGCCTTGCCATGATAAGAATCATTAAAAAAGAAACCTGAAGCTATCAAGGAATACCTTTAAGGACAAGTTGTCAAACACCACATGGCAGCAATGACCTGAGAAAGCTATTAAAGATTTATAGAAGATGATACCAAAATCTAACTGGTACATGGAACAGAAAATTGGAACACAATATCGCCCAATTGAAGACCAATTAAAAAAAGAAACATGAATAATAGAATTTCTAGAACAAAAATGTATCAGCCATCCAGACTCCTTTAATTAGCAATTGAAAGCATAAGAAATAAAGAAATCAGAGAGTAAAGATTACACTAGAAGAAGGAGGACATGGAAAATTCTTGGTAATCTATATGTGTGGCCTCAAGAAGTCTCATGTTACAAAAATACATAATGGCTCAAAAGAAACAAAAAGTGTACTGTTAAAGTAATGAATAAGAGGAGGGAACTGAAACTCTAGCTTCTCTTTAAGACTGAAAAATGGTGGAGTCAGAGTTGCGTAAAATCCATAATTATTGACTAAAACAATTCAGTGTCATCTTAATTATTAATAAAGCCTTAGCTAGCTTCCAATAAAACATAAGCCTGTTTCTATCTAGGATCAAAAGGTGACAACATTTATAATCTTATCAATTCACTTACAGAACTGTAAATTGACATAATAGATTTGGAAAATATACTAATAAAACAGTAATAAGCACAAAGTCTATCACCCTAAGGCAGTTAATGAAAGAGTCCCAGAATAACACTTCACTAAAAATAAGGAAGAGGTTCCACAGTTCCACAGCCCTCTTAGAGAACTTCATTAATAGCTAATAAGTCTACAGTTAAAATTTGGGATAAACAAACATTATTTCACCAACTATTAGATAGGTTGATTAAACAGGTATGTGCCATTGCACTTGTTAATTGTAACTAAAATATAAAGTCTATAAAATGCCTAAAATATAGAAAAAGAACCAAAGATCTATGGAAGATGACATGAAAATCTAGCTGGCACATGGAACAGAAAACTTGAACACAATATTGCCCAGTTGAAGATCAGTTTAAAAAAAAAAGCTACATGAAAACCATCAAAAATATATTGACAAAGTAGAATGGAGCAAATAGAAGAATCTAACTTTTGGGGGGTAAGAGAGAGGTTTTATGATGGCAATTCAGGACTAGATCATTGCTACCCAGAAATTAAAGAATGATTAAAGGTCTTTGCTATCAGAAATTTTAGAAGTAATTTTACTAAGATTAGTGACTAATGGAGCACATATGAGGAAACAGAAGAAACAATAAGTAGATTGTAAAATTTATTGCCTACTGAAAGGTAAGGTAGAATGAGATACACATTTTTGAACAGGGTCAATATGGGAATTAATAAACTTGTTTGCTTATTTGTTTTAAGTGTTTTTTTTCTTCTTTGGCATTTATGGGGGGGAGAGTTGGAGGGAGAAAAGTAAATGCTTGATCTTTGCAAAAAAAATTGATTAAAAATATTAGCATCTACCAAATATCTAGTAAGACATGACCAGAAAATTAGAATTAAACATCAGAAGCTCATAGTCTTTTATACATTGACAGGTAATCAACTGTCCTGAAACAGGACCATCCTCATAGATCAAACTGTTAACCACAATCACTTGGATAGAACACTAACCCATGAATTTTTTTTTTTTAGGTTTTTGCAAGGCAGATGGGGTTAAGTGGCTTGCCCAAGGCCACACAGCTAGGTCATTATTAAGTGTCTGAGACCGAATTTGAACCCAGGTACTCCTGAATCCAAGGCTGGTGCTTTATCCACTATGCCACCTAGCCACCCCTAACCCATGAAATCTTAAGAATAATGTCTTCAAAAGATGAGATCATACTGAATACTCATAATTTCCAAGCTACATGAAACATAAAAGTATTCAAAATACAAAAACCTAGAAGAGATCAAAATAATGTGGGAATAGAATAGTCAGTCAATAAACATTCATTAAGCATCTATCATATACCAGGCACTGTGCTAAGCTCTAAGGATTAAAAAAAAAGGCAAAAGACAGTCCCTACCTTCAAATCCAATATGAGGAAACAAGTTATATACAGGATAAATAAGAAATAATTAACAGAAGGAAGGAACTAGAATTAGGTGACTAGAAAAGGGTTTCTGAATATGGATATTTTCCATCACAAGTCTTTTGGAATTGTTTTGGATCACTGCTAGGAAAGGTAATATGAGAAAGCATTTTTGGCATGTGGGATGGCCAGAGAAAATGTCCAGAAACAAGGGATAGTGTGTTCTTGTTCCTGGAACAGCAAGGAAGTCAGTATCATTGGATTGAAGAGTATATGGTGAAGAAGAATAAGATTTAAGAGGGCTGGAAAGGTGGGAAGAAATCAAGTTATGAAGACTTTGAGCACAAAGCAGGATTTTGTACCTAATTCTGAAGGCAATAAGGAGCCACTGGAGTTTCTTGAGTAGAGGGGTAGGAGGTTTACATGATTGAACCTGCACTTTAGAAAAATCTCTTTAGGCCAAATGGAGGATGGATTGCAGTGCAGAGACTCAAAGAGAAGAGACCCACCTACAGGCTATTGCAATAATCCAGGAGGGGGATGAGGAGGGCCTGCACCAGTGTAGAGGCTGTGTCAGAATAGAGAAGGAGCATATTTTAGAGATGTTGCAAAGGTTGAAACCACAGGCCTTGTTGATTGAATAGGATGAGACACCTATTACCACTATTATCCTGTATACTACTGGAGTTGTGCTGTCAGTGATCCAACAGAAGATGTTCTGGCATCCAAATACTTTTATTCAAATACAAAAGGCCGTTTATAGAATATTAAATACAAGAGAATATCAGCAAATTGCTGGACGTTTTCTAACTGAACTGTATTAAAAAAGATGAGAATGAGAATAAAATAATGGTGATGATGATGATGATGATAATGATAATATATGGCCCTGCCTTTGGGGGAGTTTAAAAATTAGGGCATAAGAAGGAAGGATAAAAGGGTAACTTTGAGTTTTTACAAAGACACTGAGAAAGACATGAGGAGAACAAGGAAAAGAGGAATTATCACAGTTCTAGTGCTGCACTTGTTCCCTACCTATTCTTCAGGGGTGGGAAAAAGTTGCTGAACAAAAAGAGCACTAGATTCAGTGTCAGAAAGACTTGGGTTCGAATCTTGCCTCGGCTACTATCTGTGACCCCCGAGATGCCACAACTTCTCTGTGCCTCAATTTCTTCATCTGTAAAATGAAGGGGTTTGATTTGATAACATCTAGGATCTTTGTCTGGTTCTAAATCTAGGTTACTATGATACTTAGTATGTTCAGGAATGACATTCTGAAATAGCTGCCAGACTCTTACCAATGTTTCAGGACATACAGTGGAGATCAAGCTGATTTCTTCAGGAGGAGGGAGTCCTACAGAAAAAGGAAATGGAATGAGAAATAAACTAATCCCCAAAACCCTCTTATAGTGATGACTTTCCCAGGTGCAATTTTTAGGGGAAGGATCTAGTAACCTGGCATACTTGACCCATCAATAGAGAGCCCTTCTTCTTGGGGCTGGGAGCTTGAGAGTCAGCTTACCTTGAAGTGGAGAAACTGGTTTCCCCACATCATTTAAATGGGGCCTTTTAGGATGTCCTGTTGTGGGTGAACATGGGATTTCTTTGTGACTTTCCTGTAAAGAAGCCAAATTAAAAAGTCAGAATACCCATCCATTAGTGAAGGCAATCCTTCAATGTGGAATTAGGGGTGTGTGTGTGTGTGTGTGTGTGTGTGTGTGTGTGTGTGCTTATGCTTCACTAAATGGATGGCATTGTTTATTTCTTATTTTTGGTTGTTGCTATTTAAGTGATCTTCCAGTATATATTTAATACATAGAATTTTACCTGCCTCAGAATTAATTCATTGGTGACAAAGGAAGCATTAAACTTGTCACATAATTACCAGGGTCTTTTTTTCCCTTCTGTTTCCTTCAGTTTAATGTGAAGAGAAAGTTTAAAAAAAAATCTAAATTACCTAATTTGACCAAACCACCCTAACTAGTGGTTACCTGCCACCAGTGGCATTTGTATTAACCAAGGACTGGATGGACCTTGGCATTCTCAGAAAAAGACAATAATTTTCCTTTATTTGTTTTCATTGTTATTTAACAGAAACTGGGACAAGCAGAGAGATTTGGAAACACTGTCTGACAAACATTATCTGACATAGACCTGAAGAAGTATTCCTTTCCATGTAACACACAGATGGGACCAAAACCTTGCTCCAGTAAAGACATATGGAAACCATGCTAGGCAGCCTGTGGGCTGACATTTCTCTGTGCCATGATTTTTCTACTATCAGAACTTTTCTTACTATAAATCTAACAAGAGATTAAAGTTTTGATCAAAGCTATAGAAGGAAATCTGGAAGACAGCTAAGTTACTACAAAGCTAACAACTAGGCTCTCGGTGGATTCCTCACCCAGGGGTCATTCAGGACCGACCTCTGTGTTGGTCCTACAGTTACCTGGATGAGTCTACCCCTACTGGGGCCTTTCTCATTCAGCTGTTCTTCCCACCCCACCATTCTCCAACATAATGTCTTTCAGTCTCACCAGTTTGTCCACATTTGTGGGATTGACAGATTCCACCATGGAGACTGGTTGGGGGGTTCTCTGGGAAAAGATTAAGCAGAAAAACTACATTTGATATCATATGATAAGTGGAGAAAGGCAACAGTTCTTTAAGTGATTTTGTATCAATTACTAGAGTGGAAAAAGGAAGAGGATTGCTTTCAGGGAAATGACCTACAAGTAAAACTTTAGGCTCTTATATACATTCCCCTATCCACTCAGGGTCATTTCCAGGCCCTTTCTATATTCAGGGCCATTTCTTCAACTACAGCCAGTATCTGTCATGGTTCTTAGCACATAGCAGATATTGCTTGTTGACTGATACTCTGGACACCACTTTCTAAATGGAAAGTAAAATAAAATAGGGAAAAAATATGCCAGTCCCTGCTCCCACCCCGAGCATATTTATAACTTTTAGCTGGAGAGTCATTTCCAAAGGAAGGGAAAAGGAATGGGAAAGGTCCCTTCTCACCTGTGGCCTGAGAGGTTCAAAACCAATGTACTTGTCATTGGGATTAACAGATGAAATGACCTAGAGCAGAGTAAGAGGGAAAAAAAAGACACATTCTTGGTCAGATTCAGTACTCCATCCTTGGGCATGTCAGAATGGCAAATGACTGCTAATGTTAATTTTTTTCCTCCATAGATATTACTTAGCTTTTAACAACAAATTTACCACTTAACCTACTTCCCTGTATGAGTCTGTGACATTCATATTTTCTATAATACAGGACTGGGAATTCATGTTTCTGATGTAAAGTACTTTAGATACATTACTATCCTCCTTGTAATTAGGCCAAATAATAGAAACAGCTGGGGCTTCTACAGAAGAGAAGAAATAGACCTTTCTTACAACAATTTTCATGCCAAGGATCCAACACGTTGCCTTTTTCACATTGGTTTGTCTTTACTTTTTAGCAGTCCTTCCACATCTGATCCCATCCTACTTTCACTTCAAGGTCCTCACATTCCAACTCTTTCTTCACAACTATCTGGTCACAATACAAAGAGTGCTGGGTAAACTCAAGCAAGACTAATCACCTAGCAATAGATGAGTGGATGAAGATTCTCACTGGTTTCCCTGATTTATGAGTTTACTTGACTCTTGTAGAGCAAGATTTAACTTAAAGTGGGAAGAATTCTATCATGATTTCAGACTTTATTTTTATTTTAGAAACTGGCTCCTTTGCTTAGGACTAGGACCCAACTTCTCTCCTACCCTCCTTTCCTCTCTTCCTTCCCCACCCCCTTCCCTTCCCTCAATCTCCTTTCTTCTCAAGTCTCAAACTTCCAACATCATGATTCTCTGCTCCTGGGATTTCTAGGGTCACAATTCAAGGTCCTATTGATCCCAAGTCCAAGGATTTTTAGAAATCTAAATTAACTACCTGAAACATTAGCACCAAGCTTGAACTATGATTTCATCCCAGATGCTGATTCATCCAAGTGTTAAGAATTTACAGCTTCCAGAATCTCACCATAAACAAGATCCTAGAGACAGTATAAACAAGACTACTTTACCTTGGGCTTCCCCAGAAAATCCATGGAATTTAGCTGCTCTACATCCTTTTTCCGGGGGCGAAAGATCTCATCCTTGGGAAATTGCAAAAGGTCCAGAAAGATTCGTTTCTAAGAAGAGGCAAATAATTTCTGACAAATGACTTGATGATTTTAGGCAGGGCTTTCTCCACTTCTGTTAACTGCCAGAAGATTACAATTCTACAGAAATCTTTGATTCCTTAGTTTGGATGATCCTACTTAAGATCATCTGATCATTCCTCTTATTTCTGGGAAAGTTAGAAAGTCAATATAATTGTTTTATCCACTGACTACCCCTTCTTCCTACAGAAACCAATCATCATGTTTCTTAGTTTGACATGTGCCTGAAAATTAAAGTATGATTATCAGAATAGATGTTAAATATGAGAAACCAATATAGGGGGTAAGAATTTGGGTACAGAATAGAAAGAGAAAGTAATGTTCTTAGATTAGTTTCTATATAAACAAGGCACCAAATAAACAAGACTACTTCACTTTACTATTTATTTCTGAAATCCTGGCCTAGATAC
Source organism: Macrotis lagotis (assembly GCF_037893015.1). Lineage (NCBI taxonomy): Eukaryota > Metazoa > Chordata > Mammalia > Peramelemorphia > Peramelidae > Macrotis > Macrotis lagotis. Next base: position 277,962,020 of record NC_133658.1, on the reverse strand, counting down.
AGTTCACCTGAGAAAAGAAAGGATAACCAAAGTTCTCACCGGGACCCTCTTCTCAGGGATAAGTTTCCAATGATGTCATTCACCTTTCTGACTTACCCTTATCTGGTCCAGAGCAGCCTCTAGGATGGCTGAACTTCCCTCTGTTCTCTTGGAGATTGCCTTTTCTAAACTTTTGGTGGCTTCTTCCCAAAGTCCCAGCTGGCACTGCACAGCTCCCATGTTGTATAATACCTGAGAATAGTAGGAAAAAGAAAGAGATAGTAAATGTAATCCTAGAGCATCAGCAGGAATCAAAGAAAACTTCCAAAGAAACTCAAGAGTATGAGGTTACCCAAATCCTTGCAAGATAATTGATTGGTTGTTGTCTTTCATACTCAAAAAGGACCAAAAGGACATCATTATGTTGAGATTAGTGTATAGTTTATCCAACTATGGCTGATCAAACTCAGAAATCTCTATCATAGTTAGGACACAAATAGTCCAAATAGACATTTGGAATGGAGCTGTCTCTAAATTTGCCCATCTCATGTTTCTTTTGACCTACCACAATTCTACCCATCTGGGTAAATAGATTGTACAGTGGATACAGCACCAGGACTTGAGCCAGTAAAACTCATCTTCATGAGTCTCTGGTCTCAGACAATTACTAATTGGGAAATCTGGGCAAGTCACTTAAAAATCCTGTTTGCCTCAGTTTCTGCATCTGTAAAATGAACTGGAGAAGGAAACAGCAAACTACTCCAGTATCTTTACCAAGAAAACCTCAAATGGGGGCATTAAGAGTTGGACACAACTAATAAACAACAAAAGTTTGTGCTTTAATCAAAGAGCAGTATTTTCTTTAATGCTGATATGCCATCCTAGGGTAATCCTGTGCCAGTGTCTCCTATGTCCAACACCCAATTCCAAAACTCTTCAGAGAGTGTCCTTATATTGCTCTTTCTGAATTCCATGTGAATATTTTCCTTGTGGGAGTTCTTCAAAAACATACATCCCATCTTTTGCACATGGAGAAGACATTCTGAATTTCCCCTAAATAGAAAGCGATGTTGAACTTTATCTGAGGGTGCAGATGAATAAAACTGAACTGTCCATGATCTCTGCCTTGATTGTCTTTGTGACCAAGGACAAAAATGTAGTAGCTGGGGATGAAGATAACTAGCCTACATGGGAATCAAATCCATTAACTCTGAATACTGATCTTTATCCAGTGACTCAGATTTGGGCTGAAAAGACACTTTGGAATGTGCAGTATGTAGGATTTTCTTACTGGATACATTTTCCATTGGAAAAATAATACTGAAAAAGTTTTGGATATATTTTGTTTGGATTTAATGAACACCCAAACAAATCCCTTTTTAAAGTATATTGCTCACCCTGTCCAAATAATTAGATTATTGATTATCTCTAAAAAGAAGGAATGCGCTTTTAAATTTTGACAATATAGTACTAATATTAAACACTAAAACTAACCTGAGGTTTTCTATCTTTCCATGTTGAATTTATTTACCCTGGTAGAATCATTACCTTTGACTCTGCTTTATTCACTTTGTATCATTTTATGTCTTACCATGTTTTCCTAAATTCTTCATATTTATTATTCCACATAGCCCAGTAATATTCTACTGTTCATGTCCCATAATTTGTTCAGTTATTTTCAAATTAGACATTTTATTTTTAGCTCTTTGAATATTATAAATAATATTGCTATGGATGTTTTTCTTATCATATGAATCTTTTCTTATCAATGATTTCCTTGGAGTATAGTTCTAGTAGTAGAATTTTTGTTCAAAGGGTAGAAATAATGTATTATATTTTTTTTATGATTTCAAATTCTTTTCCAGAAAAGCTGAATCAAGTCACAGCATCATCAGCAGTGAATTAGTGTGCCCATTTTCACAGTGTTTCAACTACCCCAAATCAGCCATTCATTTATCCAAAAAAGCATTTGTAGAGAACTTTTGTACTAGATACTGTGGATAGAAAGACAAAAATGAATAGATAAGTAAAAGCAACATCGAATGAAGGGTGAGGAAAGGGTACATTCCAGGTATAGGGGACAACTAAATAAAGGCATAGAAATGGGAAATGGAATATCTTTTAGGGGAAACTACTGTTCCAGTTTGGTGCATTGTAGAGTTTGGTAGAGTGAAATAAGGTATGGTAAGTCTGGAAAAGTAGGCTGGAGTCATATGGTGAAAGGTTTGTCAGCTTGATAGACCTTAGCCTTATTATTATAGCCTTATATCCGTACTTTTTTTGATTATCATAAATATTGTTTTAGGTAGTACCAGTCTGTATTTATTCTTCAGACTGCAGGATATCCAAAACTTCTTTTAAAAACAATACTTGGCTCATGTAGCAAAGAATACTAAAATGTATTCTGCAGTTAGCTCCTGTGTTATCTACCTATCTAGTGATCATGAAATTTAATATTGGGACCATGGGTCCAGACCCCACCACTGGACATTTCTATTATTCTTTTTTCAATTTCATAGATTATAAAATTTTCAAGAACAGGAACCATATTTTTGAAAAAATCTTTTACATGTAATTCTGGTTGAGGTAGAACCTGGCCAAGAACCTGACAGCTCTTAGCTTTGCTCTTCCCAACTTCTCCTTCCAAAGTCTTAGAATTCATGTTCCCTGAGTTCTCATCTCCATCCTTCTTGCCCTAACAACTTGAAACTCCACTATCTTTCAGGTTATCCCAGTCTCTTTTTTATCTTGTCTCTTTCAAACACTCACTTCACTCCTATCTATAGCTTCCATCCTTCTTATTCCTCTGAGATCCCAGTACTCTCTTTCCAATTATACTAGAAACAGATCTGAGAGAAACTTAGTTGTGATTCCTATAGCCCTCCTATACACAGAAGTCCTCTGTTTACCCTCTTCCAAAAAAATTTGTAAAAAAAGGTACAGAATATCCAACAATTGAAAAATTTGTCAATATTTAGTATAACAATTTATATTATATTTATTTATGTTTAATAAGAGACTTATAATTATATATATACATTAAAAATAAAATACATCTATTTACATAATATGAGGAGCAGTATGTCTAGAGGGCTTGAGTTCAAATCTTCCCCCTCATATGTATTGACTGTATGACTGGAGGTCAGTCACTTACCCTCTCTCTAAACTTAGGCAACCCACTAAGACAGAGTTGGAAGGAAGATGTCAATCTATTTTTGTCAACAGAGCTTCCAACTGGAAGTTTCCTATATTAAAGGTCTATAAAAAAATAAAACAAAACTATCATAAATATTTATTTAAATTTGAAAGATAAATGGAATCCACACAACATTTGTTTTAATTTGTACTACACAGCTCTGCCATATTGGACTACTTGTTAACTCTCACACATGACAACCCATCTTTCATCTTTATACATGTACATTGGCTATATCCCTTGCCTGGAATGTCTTCCAAACCTCCTCACCTCCTCTTCTTAGAAACCATGGTTTTGGTTGCTAGGTGGCACAGTGGATAGAGCACTGGCTCTGGAGTTAGGAGTACCTGAGTTCAAATACAGCCTCAGACACTTAATTACCTAGCTGTGTGGCCTTGGGCAAGCCACTTAACCCCATTGCCTTGCAAAAACTAAAACTTAAAAAAAAAAAACAAAAAAAAAACACCATGGCTTCTTTCAAGACTTGTCTCAAGTTTCACTTTTCTGTAGGAAGTCTTTCTCTGTCACTCCAATGACTAGAAGATTGTTCTCTAAAGTTATCTTGTATCTTTGTATTATACGGAATAAGCCTTGTATACATCCACTTATTTGAATGTAAGTTTCTTGAAAGCAGGTGATGTTTACACTTCTTTGTTTCCCCAAGCACTTAGCAAAATATCTGGCATATAATAATTAATCTCTTAATAAGTGCTTATTTATTAACTTAAATCATTTACTAAATATTATTAGTTATTTTATAACTAATTATAATTCTGAGAGCCATTTTTATAAATCCCGAACATACTTTACTATACAACTCACTTCATGCACCATGAATGTTGTTTACTTTTTAAAAATTACTATTTAACACAAACATTTGTTCTATTTTTAACAAATAAAAAAAAAGAAATTTAGTATATCCCTTTAAAAACTCTAACCAAAGGTTTTCAGGTCAATTAAGTTGGATTTTTTATATGTGCATCAACATGTGACATAGCATAATAATTCTGATGCTCATTAAGTTAATTAAAATGAGACTTTTATATCACCAAAAGTAGATATAAATAATGATTTTCATATTAGCATCTTGAGAAAATTTATCTCTTGCTCTTCTGTGTATAAGAACCATGAATGTTGAATATAACAAACATATCAGACTCTATTAATGTATAGGTTTGTTTTGATGAACCAAGGAAATGGATAACCCTTCTTTTGTTTGACAGAATGGGAGCAATGGATACAGAATACTGTCAGTATCAGTACTGTATCAGTTTGTTTTATTTTTTTCTCTCTGTTGCAAAAAATAAAGAAATATTAGTTTGTGATAAGGATCAGGGTATATAATTAGATGTTATTCTGTAGTTAAGTGACTTGTCTAGGATCACTCAGTCAGTATGTATCAAGAGGCAGAACTCAAACAAAAACAAAAAATAACAGCCAAACTTGGAAGAAAAGTGCTGAGTTTATTGAGCAGACCAGTGTTATTAGAGGACAAATGGATATATGAGTAGGTTGTTACTTGTTTTCCCTACAACTCCTGGCACAGGGATAGGCACACAGGAGACATCAGAAATATCTACTGAATTGAACTGAATGTTGTCCTTTGTTCCACAAGCAAAGAAAACAATCGGGCTGCATAGGGCAGAGCAAAATTCAGCATTCTGCTGTGTTACTGTTGGTCAGAGCAGAGTAGAGAATGAAGTCAAACCCTCCAACCTACTTAGATAATTTCAAGGACATTTAAAATGAAACATTCAGAGTCTACAGTAATAATGATCCTGAGTCTTGTTTATACAATTTGAACTTTGAGTTCTTTTTGCTTCTAAAAGGTGGAGCCTAAAGAGTTGGGGCCAGAGGTAAGCAGATAAGAGGACCCCTCCAACTCCTAACCCTGACTCTGTATTCCATAGGAGAAGCAAATAGGATTATTATTATTACTTTTATAAATATATATATTTTCAGTACCAGGAAATTCTTCTCAGCATGGTCTCTATTCATTTAATGAAGTCAGATTCCTCAGTTGACTGGTACTCTGCATCCCTGCTTACATTGCCTCCCCTTTTTCTTACCCCCTCATACTTTTTCTAGCCTACACCTTCTTTCCTCCTTCCAACTGAAGCATGTAAAAAAAAAATTTTCTTTTAGTTCCAAAGAGAACAATTTGACAAAACATACGTATGAGTGGGTAGTGTCTGTATCATATCAGTTTTAGGACTTTAGTATTTTGAAAGGTCAAGAACTGGTCATTTCCCTATGCCCTGCACATTACCCAATAATTTTTGTGAATCATAAGGTAGAATGCTGGTTAATGTTTCAGCAGGAAAGAATCATTAGCAGATCATGAATCAGGGTTTTATCCTCCTATCATATTATTATTAGCCTTCAGACATATTCTTGGACAAGGAAGTGAAATGTAAGATGTATGAAATTCAAACACATGCACAGGCAACGTTTTATGCTCTTCTGAGGTTAATGTAAGAGTAAGGGAGAGTACCTGCTTCTAAAAGGTTTGTAGCCCAATAGAGATAAGACACCCATAATGGGGTAAGGAGACATAATATTACATGATAAATATATCAAAGACTCTAAATATTATATAATTTCTGGGTAAGGACAGGGAGATTATTGAGGGAGGGTCAGAGAGGGCTTTAAGGAAAAGATAGCATTTAAATTAAATTTTTATTTTTTATTTTTAATTTTTTTTTGCAAGGCAATGGGGTTAAATGACTTGCCCAAGGCCATATAGCTAGGTAATTATTAAGTGTCTGAGACCAGATTTGAACCCAGGTACTCCTAACTCCAGGGCCAGTGCTTTATCCACTACACCACCTAGCTGCCCCAGGTTCTTATAATTTTAAAGTTTAACTGTTGGCATAGACATTGCAGGAATCATTATGAGTTCCCTTCTGACACCCTTTCATCTGCTTGGCTTGTGTTGGGGAATTAGGCTAGCTTCTTGGAAAAGGAAGTGAAATGTAAGCCCCATTGACTGATTTCAGAAAAACTGGACTTACATAAATGTTTATTGAGTGATATACATCACTCACCCTTTGCTATCTCCTATGTTGGGTTGGGTCTTATCTATCTTGAACACAGAAAGGAAAAAGATGGGTGCCTGGAGTTTCATGAAGTACCTTTATTTACACAAGAATGGTGGTTAGTGAAGAGAAGAGGCAGCTAGCTAATTGAAGAAGAAAACTGGATCCTCTCCCTAGACCCCCTCCATCCCAGTTGCCATCCTAATACCTAGTTAACAAAAAAAAAAAGATTTTAAATATAATATCCTTCCTTTCACAGTCAAACTCACAGAAACTTTATAAATTCCTTGCCTCTACTTTTTCTCTTCTCATTCCTTTCTTAATTCTTTGAACTCTGCTTCCAATTTCCTCACTTTAAAAAGAAATTGATCTCTTCAACTTGTCAAAGGAAGTCTTGGAACTTAAATCCCATAGCCTTTTCTTAGTCCTTCTTCCTTTATGCCATCTCTGTAGTTGACCTATTCTTCTCTTTTGCCTCCCATATCCTCTCAGTCCTATGAAATCTATCTCTGTAAAGTTTGTTATTTGTACCCTTCTCTTTGTTCTTACTGCCATCATATTGGTATTGATAATTTTCAGTTGCTAAGACTATTGTTATAGTTTCCTTATAGATCTCCCTGTCTCCCTGTCTCCACTTTAATACAATCACTTCTAAAATAATCTTTGATACATATAAATTTGATCATATCACTCAACTACTCAGAAATCCCTTAGTTTGATCAACTGCTAAGGACTTAGGCAGTCTGAGCAATATAATGATCCAAGATAATTCTGAAGGATTTATGATGAAAAATACTATCCATTTCCAGAGAACTAATAGAGTCTGAATACAGATCAAAGTATACTTTTTTTTTTGCAAGGCAAATGGGGTTAAGTGGCTTGCCCAAAGCCACACAGCTAGGTAATTATTAAGTGTCTGAGGCTGGATTTGAACTCCTGACTCTGGATTGGTGCTCTATTCACTGTGCTACCTAGATGCCTCCATCAAATTTTTTTAAATGAATGTTAAAAATTTTTACATTTAATTGGAAAAAATATTTAAAAAAAGAAAAACTCTATTGTTCCTAAAATTCATACTCCTCTTAATGGCACTCAAGGCCCTCCATTGCTTGGGAACATTTCAACTTTCTTAGACTTTTATTTATTCTCTCTACTCATTTTATGCCTTAGCAAAACTGGACTATGAAAATGTAAAAGAAGGTGGCCTAGCCATACCAGATCTAAAACCATATTATAACATAGCAATCATTAAAACTATTTAGAATTAGTTAAGAAATAGAGTAGTGGATCAGTGGATTATGTTAGGTACACAAGACACAGTAATAAACAACTATAGTAATTTACTGTTTGATAGACCCAAAGACTCTAGCTTCTGGGATAAGAACCTATTATTTGACAAGAACTACTGGGAAAACTAGAAAACAGTATGGCAGAAACTAGGCAGAGATCAAAATCTTATACCAAGAGAAAGTCAAAATGAGTACATGATTTAGACATAATCAGTGATACCATAAGACAATTAGGAGAACAAGGAGTAGTTTACCTGTCAGATCTATGGAGAGGAAAAGAATTTATGATCAAACAAGAGAGTCAGAAAACATGAAATGTAAAATGAATAATTTTGATTAAATTAAAAAGGTTTTACACAAACAAAACCAACATTTGAAGGAAAACAGAAAGCTGGGAAACAATTTTTAAAAGTCAGTGTATCTCATAAAGGCCTCATTTCTAAAATATATAGAAAACTGAATCAAATTTATAAGAATATAAATCATTCCCCAATTGATAAATGATCAAAGGATATGAACAATTAATTTTGAGATGAAGAAATCTATCATCATACAAAAAATGCTCTAAATTATTATTGATTAGAGAAATATACAAATTAAAACAACTCTGAGATATCACCTTTCACCTATCAGATAGGCTAATATGACAGAAAAGGAAAATGATAAATGTTGGAGATATGGGAAAATTGAAACTCTAATACATTGCTAATGGAGCTGTGAACAAATCCAACCATTCTGGAGAGCAATTTGAAACTATGGCCAAAGTGCTATAAAACTGTGCAATGCCATTATTAAGTCTGTGTTCCAAAGAGATCATAAAAAGGGGAAAAGACCCACATGTACAAAAATATTTATAACAGAAAGGCAAAGAATTGGAAATTGAGGGGATGCCCATCAATTGGGGGATGATTGAACAAGTTGTGGTGAACTGGGGGGCAGCTAGGTGGTACAGTGGATAAAGCATCTGCCTGGAGTCAAGAGGACCTGAGTTCAAATCTTGGGCAAGGCACTTAAAAGTCCCATTGACTGATTTCAGAAAAACTGGACTTACATAAGTGATGCTGAGTGAAGTGAGCAGAACCAGAAGAACACTGTATGCAGTAATAACAATATTTTGTGATGATCAACTGTGAATGATTTAACTCTTCTCAGCATACAGTGAACAAAGACAATTCTAAAAAATGTGTGATGAAAAAGCTATCCATAGCTAGATAAAGAGTCATGGAGTCTGAATATAGATCTAAGCAAATTATTTTTACTTTTTTATTTTTTGTTTTGTTTTTTTCCTTCTCATGGGTTTTCCCCTTTTGTTCTCATTCTTCTTTTACAATGTGACTGATGGAAATATGTTTAACATGATTGTGAATGTATAACCTATATCAAATTGCTTACTGTCTTGGGAAGTAGGGAGGGAGAAAATTTTACAGAAATGAATATTAACTAGCTCTATACATAATTAGAAAAATACTATTAAGATAAAAAAAAACTGGACTATACTCTGTCCTCAGAATGCCTACAACCTTCCTAGGCTTCTGAAGAGCCATAACTAAGAATTTTTGTACCTGGAATAAGGATCAGGAAAGGTACCCTCAGTTGTAGGATGGGTAATAGAAACAGTCTCCAAGAAACTAGCAGGGATTTTTTGGGCTATAGGAAAGAGATTATTTCTAGAGTACAGAGTTTCCAATCTAATACAACAATACTTTTAAAACTATTGCTTTTCATTTTTATATCACTCAATAAACATGTGTTAGGTATTGTGCTAAGTGCAAAAGCAAAAGACAATTCCTGCTCTTAAGTTCATACTCTAATGGGGAGAGACAACATTCAAACCACAAGTACAAAGATACAATTGGGACAAACTGGAGATGGTCTCAGAGGGAAGGGAAACTGGGAAAAACTTTTTTTTTAGTTTTTTTGTAAGGCAATGGGGTTAAGTGACTTGCCCAAGGCCACACACCTAGGTAATTATTAAGTGTCTGAGGCCAGATTTAAACTCAGGTACTCTTGACTCCAGGGCTGGTGCTTTATCCACTGTACCACTTAGTCACCCCAAGGGTATAACTTTTAAAGAAGATGGGCTTTTAGCTGAGACTTGAAGGATGCCAAAGAAGGTAGGAGAAAGATGAGGAGGAGAGAGTTCCAGGCATCAGAATAGTCATTGGAAATGCCTGGATTTAGGAGAGAGAGTGTTGTGTGCAAGGAGCATCTAGGAGACCAGTGTTAGTGGACCAAAGAGTATATGAAGGGAATAAAGTGCAAAGCAGTCAGATAGTACAGTGAATACACTTAGGCTTGGAATCAAGAAGACTGGAGTTTAAATCCTGTCTCAGATACTTATTTAACAATATAAACCTGGACAAGTTGCTTAACTTGTCTTGACCTCAGTTTTTCACCTAGAAAACAGGGATAATAATAGCCCCTACCTCAGAGGGTTGTTGTGAGGATAAATTAACATGTGCCAAGTGTTCTGCAACCCTTAGAGCAATTTATAGATGCTAGGAGGAGGATCCCCCTTCCCCTCCCAAATCTACCTCTTATAGTAGGTCAATTCCAAATCATCTTGGGGTTGTCAATAAGCAATCTGTGCACAGCTCTGGACTATAAACCTCAGAAGAATATGTAGAAATAGTCCAAGTTCTTCAATAATACTGTGCTTTTTTTTATTTTTTGAATGTTATTTTTTCAATTACACTCAAAGATAGTTTTCAACATTCATCCCTTTGTAAGCTTTTGAATTCTATAACCTTTGTACCTCTCTTCCTTACCTCCCCTTTCCCCATGACAGGAAGAATTTGATATATGTATTTAATATATTTAATATTATAAAATATTGTTTTATTATTATTCATATTATTTATATGTTTACCATTTCCATATTAATCATATTGTAAAAGAAGAATTAGAACTAAAGGGAAAAATCTAAGAAAAAGAAGAAAAATATAAAACAAGTTTTAAAAAATGAATAGTATGCTTTGGTCTGCATTTAAACTCCATAGTTTTTCTCTGGATGTGGATGGCATTTCCATCACAAGTCTTTTAGAATTGTCCTTGATCACTGAACTGTTGAGAAGAGTTAAGTCCATCATATTTGATCTTCATACAATGCTGCTTTTACTGTGTATGATGTTCTTCTGGTTCTGCTCACTTCACTGAGCATCAGTTCATGCAAGTCTTTCCAGTCTTTTCTGAAGTCTGCCTGCTCATGATTCTTATGGAACAATAGTACTTCATTATATAATACTGTGCTTTTCAATAATGATATAATAATGGGCATGGCAACTTCCATTCTTTCTTCTAACACTTACCTCCCAAGCTTGTAACTTGTACCGAAGACCCAGTTGTTTATAGTCAATGAAAGTATTGTTTCTCAGGTTGACCAAGGCCAGATCATAATCAGAAAGAGCTTCTGAGAACCTGCAGCCAGAAGAGAATCAATTACAACTCAAAGGAACTAGAAATGGACAGGAAATTCTATGATTGGGCCCTCAGTGTCTCAGTTGCTTAGTGAAGGACTTTGGAGCAAAGGGTAGGATTTTCTTTATCTTACCCTTTAGAACAACAAAGAGCCATAGTAGGACACTAAGGACAAAAACTATACAATTGATGTGGTAGGAGAAAAAAGAAAACCTTTCAAGCATGGCAGTAGGCTGAGTACAGAACAAAAAATGAAAGTTTTCATGGACAGGTTGAGCTAATGTAATAAAAATGACAATTCTACCAAAACCAAACTACCTGTTTAGTATCCTACCAATCAAAATTTTAAAAAAATACTTTAATGAGTTAGAAAAAGTTGTAAGTAAATTCATATGAAGAAATAAAAAGTCAAGAATTTCCAGGGATTTAATGAAAAAAAAAGAGCAAAAGAAGGGGGCTTAGCCCTACCTGATCTAAAATTATATTATAAAGCATCAGTCATCAAAAACTGTCTGGTATTGGCTAAGAAATAGAGTGGTAGACCAGTGGAATAGACAAGGTGCAATAGCAGGAAGTGATTATAGTAATCTGCTGTTTGATAAACCCAAAGAGTCTAGCTATTGGGATAAAAACTCTCTCTTCAATAAAAACTGCTGAGAAAATTGGAAGTTAGTATGGAAGAAACTTAGATTAGTCCAGCACCTCACACCCTATACCAAGATAAGATCCAAATGGATACAGGATTTAGACATAAAAAACAATACTATAAGCAAACTAGAAGATCAAGCACTAGTTTACCTGTCAGATCTATAGAAAGGGAAGCAGTTTATGATTAAGGAAGAGATGGAGAACATCACTAAAAAGGAACTAGATAATTTCGATTACATTAAATTAAAAAGCTTTTGCACAGACAAAACCACTGTAACCAAGATCAAAAGAAATGCAGTAAACTGGAAAACAATCTTTACAACTAATGTTTCTGACAAATTTCTAAAAATACAGAGAACTGAGTCAAATTTTTAAAAAAAGCCATTCCCCAATTGACAATGGTCAAAGGATATGCAAAGGCAATTTATAGATGAGGAGATCAAAGCAATCCATAGTCATATGAAAATTTGCTCTAAATCATTACTTATTAGAGAAATTCAAATTAAAGCTACTCTGAGGTACCACCTTATACCTCTCAGACTGGCCAATATGACCAGAAAGGATAATGATCATTGTTGGAAGGGTTGTGGGAAATCTGGGACACTATTACATTGATGGTGGAGCTGTGAACTCATCCAATCTTTCTGGAGAGAAATTTGGAACTACGCTCAAAGGGCAACAAAAATGTGCCTGCCCTTTGATACAGCAATACCACTACTGGGTCTATACCCTGAAGAAATGATGAAAAAGGGTTAAAAATATCACTTGTACAAAAATATTCATAGCAGCCCTGTTTGTGGTGGCAAAGAATTGGAAATCAAGTAAATGTCCTTCAATTGGGGAATGGCTTAGCAAACTGTGGCATATGTATGTCATGGAACACTATTCTTCTATTAGAAACCAGGAGGGATGGGAATTCAGGGAAGCCTGGAAGGATTTGAACTGATGTTGAGTGAGCTGAGCAGAACCAGAAAAATACTGTACACCCTAACAGCAACATGGGGACAATGATCAACCTTGATGGACTTGCTCATTCCATCAGTCCAACAATCAGGGACAATTTGGGGCTGTCTGCAATGGAGAATACCATCTGTATCCAGAGAAAGAACTGTGGAGTTTGAACAAAGACCAAAGACTATTACCTTTAATTTAGAAAAAAACTGATATCTTCTTGTCTGATCTTGCTATCTCTTATACTTTATGTTTCTTCCTTAAGGATATGATTTCTCTCTCATCACATTCAATTTGGATCAATGTATACCATGGAAACAATGTAAAGACTGACAAATTACCTTCTGTGGGGGGGTGGGGGGGAGGGAAATAAGATTAGGGGAAAAATTGTAAAACTCAAAATAAATAAACTATTTCAAAAAATGAAAGTTTGGATGAAACAAGATTAAGGATGAATAATTCTGTATAGATACAGAGAGATATGGAAGAGATTGTGATGAATAAATGGGTAAAATATCAAATATAGTTAGAACTATATTGAATTTCATCCTATTATGAAAGTAGTGTTCTTATAGTGAATGAGTAGTTTTGATTTAGGACTTGCTTGAGAGTCTTGCTAGAAACTACCTATTAGCATGGACTGTTCACAAGAAGTACTTTTCTAGCTGGATGGTAGAGTGCCTTTCACATTTACCTTCTTCCTCACCTCACCTCCCATGTCACAGGTGTCCCAACTAGGGGAATTTAAGGGTACCTGCAAACCTGGTCTGGAGATATATGTGGGATTTATTTCTTCTCTTTCTGTCTTCTTAATATCTCTTTATAACTAGATTATGCTTCCCTGTTTGATATTCCTTCCCTGATTTTATCATCTTAAGAACTTTAATGACAGTTTAAAATCTTCTTCCTGCCTTAATAGAAGGTTTCATGAGTCGAAACAACTAAAATAATTCATCCCTTAGTGGACAATTTTCTGAGGATGAGTCTTTCTTCAATTTGATCAGACCTCAGTCAACAGATGCATGATTCATTGCTGTTTTCAAATTAGAAACCACCTCATTTTGGTGTGACCTTTCAGATTTTATTTTCTGACACAACCTTCTGGCACACATGTAGGTCACATAATGGTTAAGATGTCAATGGAGTGTACTCTGTTTTAGGTCACATAATGGTTAGTATGTTAATGGAGAGTACTCTGTTTTTTTAAATATGGTCTGGAAAAGAAGTTCTGATTGCAGGGAAAGGGAAGAAGGAGTAGTTAGATAAGGAGATAGGATTTAGGATTTATATACAGAAGCATCTTAAGTATAACAAGTAATAAGATTGACAAATCTTGTTTTAAAAGATAACTGTTAAAGTTAGGAAAGACTGAGCTTCTTCTCTCCTCTTTACTCTTACCAAAAAAAAAAAAAAAGGGAAGGGGACAACTAATCAATTTATTTGGAAATGGGAGAGGCAGGAAATATCTTTAACATAATAATTCAGCTGCCAAATGCTGTCATTGCTTTCTTTACAATATCTCCCATATCTGTCCTCTAACCAGAATGCCACAATCCTAATCATTTCTTGTCCAGACTATCACTCCCAGTCAGCAGCTGTATTTGATTATTCTGAAACAGTCTTCTTTGTGGCACAGCTTATGCACCTTACTCCTTGGAGTCCTACCAGGGCTTCTTGTAGTTCTAAAAGTTAAGGCCTTGATCTTCTTCCTGTGATTCCAAGCCTCCAAGGTCCCAAGGATGAGCTCATCTCTGATTTCCTAGTTCCTTGTCTGTCTATCTTAGGTTGAAAGCCCCTGTGGCTTGATTTTTCTGTACCTATCTATGAATCTTTAGTTACATGTTCTCCTATTCCCACCTTCCAATCCCAGAAGCATTTAGAAATTCCACCTTTGAAGTACATTTCCTGGAGTAATTACAGCACTACAGGCTTCCCAATTGACTCACTTATTTAGACAAGGAAATCCTGAAGCTCCTTTCCTTGCTGCATGCTTGACCATAGCCTTGTATACTTTATTACATCTATGCCTTGACTGAATCATTCAAAGTTGGAACTATTTTTATTTTTCTCTTTACACAACTACTTCCTAGATCAGTACTTTTCTTCCAGTAAGACCCTAATAAATATTTGAGCTGAACATCTCTTTCATTTATTTTCTTGTTTGTTTGTTTATTTATTTATGTTTTTGCAAGGCAATGGGGTTAAGTGGCTTGCCCAAGTCCACACAGCTAGGCAATTAAGTGTCTGAGGCCAGATTTAAACTCAGGTACTCCTGACTCCAGGGTCAGTGCTCCACTGTGCCATCTAGCTGCCCCAACCTCCTTTTTGTTTGTTTTATAAATACACTTTTTTTTTAATACCACAGTCATTTTCAGACTTCCCAGACTCCTAACTATAAAACTTCCCTTGGAACAAGGAAAAACAGTAAAAGATTATGATGTTTTCCTAGGGTCTTTTTACATACCACTAATGGAACTACGCCCAAAGGGCAACAAAAATGTGCCTACCCTTTGATCCAGCAATACCACTACTGGGTCTATACCCTGAAGAGATGATGAAAAAGGGTAAAAACATCACTTGTACAAAAATATTCATAGCAGCCCTGTTTGTGGTGGCAAAGAATTGGAAATCAAGTAAATGTCCTTCAGTTGGGGAATGGCTTAGCAAACTGTGGCATATGTATGTCATGGAACACTATTCTTCTATTAGAACTCACAACTATGTCTAGTAAGCTCTGAAATGACAGAGAGAGAGAGAGAGAGAGAGAGATCATAGCCATCAGAATGACTAGCAAAGTGGCATGTAAGGTAGGCCAGCTTTAAAAAGTGATGAAGAAAGAGTAGAAAGAACAAGGTATGTTAGGAACAATAGACTGTAAGAAAAGAAACAAGGAGACTTTGTACTCACCTTTCTAATTGAAAGTGAACCACTCCTCTCAGGAAGAATCCAACAGCCAGACAAGAATCCTTAGACACTGTTTGATCCAATGCCTAAGGATCAAAGACAAGACATCAAAATGCTAAGCTCCATAAAAGAACTGTCATTTTTGGGTATTTATATTGCTAAATATAACATGGAACATTTATAAAATAATAATAAAAAATAAAATAATGCAAGCAATTCCATAAAATATAAATAGGAACCAGTCTTCTAAAGTGATATAAGGAAAATTCTATAAGCTCATTTCAGATTTGTGCAGAATTCTCTGGGTATTCCCTTCAGTGATGCATATCTCACTCTGCTATGGCCTCTCATTCTGCAAAACTAGTATCTAAATATTTGATAGTGGGTCTACCCAGAATGCTAGGGGCCTTCTTTCTTTTCTTTTTTTTTAATTGCTATTTTATTTTTCCAATTAAAATGCTATTGTAGTTTTTGAACATTCATCCATTTGCAAATTTACAAGTTACACATTTTTCTACCACTCTCCTTTCTTTCTCCCTCCCTTTGGCAGACTGTTCAATCTGATAAAAGTTTATATGTGCATTTGTGTTTAACATATTTACATATTAGTCACTATATATAAGAGGAATTAGGATGAAGGGAAAAGAAAACCATGAGATAGGAAGGAAAAATATAAGAGAAATTTGGAAAAAAGCGAATGTAGTATACATTCAGATTTTGTGATTTTGTTTTTTTTTCTCCTCTGGATATGGATGACATTGTCCATAACAAATCTCCCAGGGTTGTCCTAGATCTCTGAACTGCTGAGAGGAGCTGTGTCCATCATAGTTGATCATCTCACAATGTTATTGTTAATGTGTAAAGTGTATTCCTCCACTCAGCCATCAGTTCATGTAATTCTTTTTTTTTTTAGTTTTTTTTTTTGCAAGGCAAGGGGGGATTAAGTGACTTGCCCAAGGCCACACAGCTAGGTTAATTATTAAGTGTCTGAGGCCAGATTTGAACTCAGGTTCTCTGGACTCCAGGGCCAGTGCTCTATTCACTGTGCCACCTAGCTGCCCCAGTTCATGTAATTCTTTCTAGTCTCTAAAGTCTAATCACTCATGGTTTCTTATAGAACAATAGTACTTCTAACTTGTTCACCCATTTCCCAATTGACAAACATCCCTTTAATTTCCAGTTTTTGCCAAAAAGAGCTGTTATAAATATTTTTGAATATATTTTGAAATATTTTGTGGATTTTTTCCATTTTTTAAGATTTCTTTTGGATTTTTGCCTAGTATTGGTATTGCTGGGACAAAGGTTTAAGATTAGTTTTATTACTCTTTGGGCATAATTCCTAATTGCTCTCCAGAATGGTTGGATCAGTTCACAATTCCACTAACTGTGCATTAATGTCTAGGGGCCCTCTTTCTAGATCCTTTGACATTACTTTGAAAATGCAGTACATGGAAAATTGGTTATCCTTTACTTTTTCTATAAGATCAATCAACTTTCTTTACTCCATCTTTCATGATATTTTTTCAATATATCAATATTTATCGATATATTTTTGTAATGTCTATACATCCCCTCAATCTCCCCAAAGAAAAATTTCATAAAAAAATAGCAAAGCAAAACCAACCAATGGAGTTACCAAATGATATGGTATGACAATGTATATAACATTATACACCGTAATTCTCTACCTCTCTACCAAGAGGAGGGAAATAAATTTCTCTTTTAAAAAAATTTTTTTATACTAATCTTAAATTCTTCCTTGGCAATATGCTTCAGTTTAAAATATAAGTATCAAATTAGTTGGATTTCATTTGTACTAGTAGTCCTGTTTTCAACATAATGGAATGTTTATTTACTTCAATTTTTTTTTGCAATTCTAGACCTCAAATCCTCTTCTTCACAGCTTCAGGGAATATTTAAAAAAAACACAGTGTTGGAACCAAATATTTATCCCTTGTTTTTGTTTGGGTTTTTGTTTGTTTGTTTTAGGTTTTTGCAAGGCAATGGGGTTAAGTGACTTGCCCAAGGCCACACAGCTAGGTAATTATAAAGTGTCTGAGGCCAACTCAAGTACTCCTGACTCCAGGGCTGGTGCTCTATCCACTATGTCACCTAGCTGCCCCTTATCCCTTGTTTTTAAATAACAAATTGTGTAAAGTAGATGTAATTGATCCCTTTTCCAGACTGAAATATTCTTTTAAATGTGCCTTTAGTGAAGCTAGCAGCCACCAATTGAAGCTATCTAGTTGAGGAAAATAAGTG
This sequence comes from Macrotis lagotis, assembly GCF_037893015.1. NCBI lineage: Eukaryota > Metazoa > Chordata > Mammalia > Peramelemorphia > Peramelidae > Macrotis > Macrotis lagotis. Next base: position 277,944,336 of record NC_133658.1, on the reverse strand, counting down.
TCAATAAAGATCTGATTTAATTAATTTGATAATTGCTGACTGTGGTCATTGAAAGGTCAAAAGGTGAGCCCATGGTAAAAAGGAGACAGCAAGATATTTTGAAAATATATCGAGTCTAAAAAAATATATATATTGGGAAGTCAGGAGACAGATTTAAGGCCTTATTATGACCTTGAGGAAATCATATCACCTTTCTGAGATTCTCTTCTACTAAAATGACCTCCAAAATATCTTTTCACTCTAAAATTTTATGAAATTGTATATATTTTAAGTACTGAGGAAATTTGGAGAAAAGAAGACATAAGAATAGAATAGCTTTCTTGGGCAAGAGGAGCTTTAAGCCAGATGTTAAATAACCTTAAATATAATCTTAAATAATGGACATAAGATTGTCAGAGAAAATGAGAAGGATGTTTCAGATTTAGGGAGTACAGAAGATTCAAAGATAGATGCAAAAATATGATATGTCAAAACTGTACATACCCTTTTGAATCAGCAAACCACTGTTAGATCGGTATCCCAAAAGATCATAAAAAAGGAAAAAGTCCTACATGTATAAAAATATTTACAGCAGCTCTTTTTGTAATGGCAAAGAATTGGAAATTGAAGGGATACCCATCAATTGAAAAAATGGCAGAAGAAATTGTGGTATATGAATGTAATGTAGTACTATTGTTCTGTAAGAAATCATGAACAGGTGGACTTCATAAAAGCCTGCAAAGACTTGCTTAATAGCTCTCATCAATAGTACAATGATATATGGTATATGAATGTGGTGGTGTCTTTAGAGAAAATTATAGGAATTCTGTAAGTTTTTGGTTATTCCAAAATAGTGTAATCTAGTGAGAAATGTGTTAACTACTCTCCTGGCCTGAGCTCTAGGCTGTAAGGAACCACAAACACTCTTTTCTACCCAGAAATTTTGGTCCCAGGTCCACTGAGGTCCTGAGTTCTGTTGTGCCAGTGTACTCTGAAGACAGTTGCACAAAAAACTTGAAATTTAGGAAGGTGCCTCTGGATAATGAGCCCCACTTTAACATAAAGTTGCTTTCCTTCTCCAGAGAAAAAAATGATAGAATCTGAATACTTTTCCTTTATTTTTCTTATTTTTCTTTGACTAACATGGATGTTTTGTATGACTGCTCATGTATAATCTATATCAAATTACTAGTTTTCCTCAAAAAGGGGGTGGGAATGTGGAACTCAAATTTTTTTAAAATGAGTATTAGAAATTGTTTTTACATGCAATTATGGAAAAATAAAATAATCCATTTTTTTTCAAAAAAAGACAAAAGAAGGACTTCCACAAGTTCTGACATTCCCTTAAAACCTATATCACTCCTTTCCACAGCTAAATTCCTAGAAGAATCTGTCTTATCTTTGCTTCCTCTACTTTCTTTCCTCTTATTTATGGCAGGGTCATAAAGAGTCACAAATGCTTGAAATGTCAACAATGAAATGCAGACAAAAGACCAATCTATATTTCCAGTTCTAGTTTCTACCCTGAGCTTTGACCCTGAATGACCCAATTGCTTTCTGGACAGTTCATATTGGATTTCTCAGAGACATCTCAAACTTAACACAATCAAAATAACTCATTATCTTTCCCTCCAAACCCATTCCTCTTTAGAAATTTCAGATTTTTGTGGAAGGTACTGCCATTCTTCCAGTCTCCCAGATTCATAACCTTGGTATAATCATTGACTCCTCAATTCTCTTTCACTCCATATATCCTATCAGTTACCAAATCTTGGCATTTTTACTTCAACATTTCTATCATACAGTAACCACCTTAGTTTAAGCCCTCACCATCTATCACCCAAATTATTGTAATGGTCTTTTGAGTTCCTTATCACAATTCTCTCTCCTTCAGTCAATCCTTCTCATACCTGCCAAAATGATTGTTCTCAAATATATTTCTGACCTTGCCACTCCCTTTAATCAGACTCTCTATTATCTTAAGAATAAAGTACAAACTATTACCTAGTATCATTGACCTTAGCTTCTCCTCTTCTCCTTGATGTCGACAAACTGGTCTTTTTTTGGTTTTTCAACACTTAATTTTCCCTTTCCCTGCTTTTTTGCATTGACTGCCCCCCCCCCCGGACTGTACTTTCTCCTCACATCTGTCTCATAGAATTTTCTCTTCCTTGAAGATGGGAGTTCAAATATTACCTTCTATGTAAAGTCTTTCCTGATCATCTCAATTATTAGTGACCCAGCTCTTTAGTTTTCTTGTATTTTTCTACTTAAGATTTATTTGCATTATCCTGTTTATACTAAAATATGACTTTGTTCTCTTGCCTTAGAATTTAAGCTCTTTCTACCATATTTGTATAATAATTTTATAATAAACAGGCACTTAATATAAAATATAACTGATATTTTTTAAACATTTCTTTGTATCCCCAGATTTAAGCATAGTGTCTGATATGCAGTAAACCCTTAATGACTTCTTTTTGATTAGTTGATTAATAAATGACTGTTGAGGGGTGGAGCCAAGATGGCAACAAGAGAGCAACATCTCTTAGAAGCTCTCTCATAAAACTTCGAAACTAAGGACTCTCACTAAACTTTCGAGAGACAGAACCCACAGAGGGACCCTGGGAGGCAGTTCTCCTACTCAAGGTAACCTGGAAAAGAGCAGAAAGGCTCTGCTCCCCGGGGTCGGAGGGGTGGCCCGCCAGAGCAAAAGAACTTCAGCCTCCCGGAGGCAGCCCCAGGGCATTGGGAGCTGCAGCTCACAGCAGCGGGGAATCTCCTGAGCTATGACCCCAGGGAGCACCAGGCACAAAGTTGGGGAACAGCAGGGGATCTCTGCCAGAGCGAGCACCTGAAGCCCAGCCATCAGGGCACACAGCCAGCAAGGTGGTCTTTCAGCAGCCCAGATTCAGGAACAGAAGCAGGTGGAGCTGGTAAGCAGGAGCCCCCAGGGCATGAGCCCATTGAACCTAGGGAGGGGAGTGAAAAGAGAGAGAGACTGCCCAGTTCTGTCCTCTGTCCCTGGAACAGGACTCTGGGGCTGTGACCACATTCAGATCCTGATCCCAGTCTAGGCCCCCCCCATAGAACAGCAGGGGCCCCCTCCACCTCAGCCCTGTGGCAGAAGGGTCATATATGATCATTCACAGACCAGGAGGGAGGACAGAGCCTCACACACTGAGATCCTTGTGGGAGTGTCCCAAAAGCTCAGGAAGCACCCCAAAACCAGGCTCAGGCCGGGAAAATGAGCAAGCAGAGAAACAAGAGGAACACCATTGAGAAATATTTTGCATATGAGCCCAAGAAGGATCAAAACACTCAGTCTGAAGATGAGAAAGCACAAGCTCCTGCATCTAAAGACTCCAAGAAAAACAGAAATTGGGCTTAGGCTATGACAGAGTTCAAAAAAGACTTTGAAAATCAAATGAGGGAGTTAGAAGAAAAAGTGGGAAAAGAAATGAGAGAGATGCAGGAAAAACATGAAAATGAAGCCAGCAGCCTAGTCAAGGAAATCCAAAAAAAAAATGCTGAAGAAAATAGCATGCTAAAAAACCAGCTTAGGTCAAATGGATAAAATAGTTCAAAAAGTTATTAAGGAGAAGAATGCTTTAAAAAACAAAATGGGCCAGATGGAAAAAGAGATAAGAAAACTCTCTGAGGAGAACAAATCCTTCAGACAAAGAATGGAACTCAGGGAGATTGATGAATTTACAGAAACCAGGATTCATTACTTCAATAAATGACTGTTGAATCAAATGTAACTGGGTAAGGAGTTATTATTCCCATCATTCAGATAAAACAACTGAGATTCAGAGAAGCTGAATTGTCTGAGGTCACAATTAAACAATGGACTAGGAACTAGAATCCCATAGTCACAATTACAATCCTTCACCATAGAATAACAGAAGAACATGACTCAGTCCTGGGGGCTAGTGTGCCAAGGAGACTGAGATATATTTAAAAAATGACTAAAAAACTTTCTGCCCAAAGCATGAAAAAAGGGGACAGAAAGCATCTGGAAGTTTTAATAATTGGATTATATTCTAACATTGTGTTCTCTTCCCAGCCTGTTTTATAACCCTCTCCTACATACCCATTCCAGTTTTCAAATTATTCCTATCATCTGTAGGAACTCAAGAAGATGGCTGAAACATGTCTTGTGGGGCATATAATTCAAGTTCATTCAACAAACATTTATTAATTAGCTATCATTGCTCTAGGCAGTGTTTCACATTTGTCTTTCTAACTGACCTCATTCATATGCCCACAGATGGGGTCAATCCATGTCTCAAAGGAGAGCAAAAAGTTCAGATGATAGCAGCTTCAACTTTAAAAAATATTTGGTCTAATTGCATTTTAGGGTTTTTTTTTAGTAAGACCTCATTTTTAAAAAATTTGATATTTTATTTTCCCCAAATCAATGTAAAAAACAATTTTAATATCCTTTTTTTCAAATTCTGAGTTACAAATTTTCTATCTCCCCCCTAACTCATTGAGAAAACAAGCAAATTGACATAGATCATACACATGTAGTCATGTGAGCAAATTGACATTGGTCAAACATGTGTAGTCACACAAAGCACATTTCCATGTAAGTTAATGCATTTTAGTTTAGATCTAGGGCAAGTTGTAGCCTTAGTGGAAGGGGGCGATGGGAACATCCAATTGTGTCCCTTGTGGGGGTGTGCTTTGAATGAATGGCCTCCCTCTCTCATCCAGGTTCTCTCTTTTCTCTTATTTCACATGCCCTTGAACCCATCTTTCCTGGAAGTTACAGGAAGATCAGAAGGTTGAGTTGCTGACTAATCCTTCCTGATCCCAGGCTTTCTGCACTATAAGGTTTGGAATGTAATCCTAGGCCTCACTAGTACCTACCCTTCCCATTCCTTTGCCCACTCACCTGCAGGGCTGCCTCTGTATTCCCAGTTAGCAGATACACACAAGCTATGTTGAAGCAGATCTTGGAAGAAGGCTCTTTAATTCTGAAGAATAGTTCCAAGGCCAAAGTCCAATCCTTCCTATCCCATGCCTGGACAGCATCATGCCAGCCTTGCACCAAATCTCTGTATGACATTAAGGATGACCCTAGCTACTGGGTGGGAAATAAAGAGTTCTTTGAAAAGGTATGGATGAGCACCTTATAGCAGGCAGGTGTCAGGCAGGCGGCGAGGCTGAGAGAGGAATGTGGCTGACACTCCCCAGAAGACAGGGTAACCGGGGAGAGAATCTGTGCTAAGCAGGAAATAAAGCCCCTTCTATTTACCTAAGTAAGAGGTGGAGGCTTCTGTGGGTGGGTGTGGAGAGGGGTGTAAAAGGGGGCTGGCTGAAAGGATCTTTCAATTGCTGAGGATCCAGAACACCTGCCTTTTAGATTAAACTAGAGAAAAGGTCTTGTTTCTCCGTGGCTGTTGTGGGGGAGGGGTGTGAATAATGATAAAATTTTTCACTTCTGGACAGATCTTCATCATCTATATAAGACTCTCACCTGTGGTTTCTATCTATGGCAGTGCTAAAGTGATAATAATATTTGTTCTTCATTGTCAAAGAAGATCCACAACAGTAAGGAGGTGATGCCATGAGAAGCACATGAATTGGATTTGAGCGAGGAGGATGTTGTGCTAAGTCACCAGCCTCACTTTTCTCCTCCAAAGTCATCTGGGTCCAGTGGTCAGATATGGCTCAAGAGGACTGGAGATGGCCTTGGATGTGAGGCAATCAGGGTTAAGTGACTTGCCCAAGGGCACTCAGCTAGTCAGAGTCAAGTTTCTGAGGCCAGATTCAAACTCCATTTCTCCTGAATCCAAGGCCAGTGTTTTATCTACTGCACCAACCAGCTGCCCAGAAGTTTTACTGCTATGCATATACTCTAAGGAAGTAAAAGATAGAAAGAACAGTCTCATAGAAGCCAAATTATTCATTGTAGCCCTTTAGAAAGGGAAACAAAGTCAATGCCCTTCAACTGGAGAATGGCTAAACAAACTAAGATAATCCATATAATACAATAACTATTACAGGAAATGATGAATATAAAGAATTCAGAGAAAGACAGTTTTATATGAACTGATACAGAATGAAGTTAAAAAAACAGAAAAGTAATATGTAAGAGCATAACAACATAAATGATAAGAACAAAAGAAAATAAAATTGAACAAGGATAATTCCAATGACCAAGCTTGGACCCAGAGGAGGTTAAGAGGTAAGGGATTAGTTGTAGAATATTTGTTGTCAGGGGTGGCTAGGTGGCACAGTGGATAGAGTACCAGCTCTGTAGTCAGGAGTAACTGGATTCAAATCCGGCCTCAGACACTTAATAATTATCTAGCTCTGTGGCCTTGGGCAAGCCACTGAACCCCATTTGCCTTGCAAAAAAAACAAAACCTAAAAAAAATATTTGTTATCAATGACTTATCATTAAAAAATATTTTAGTCTAGAGTGATTAAAATGGCTTTTATCAAGACATCTTTGCAAAGAAGGACCACCTTGCTTATGGAAAGGGGCCTCCCAGCATCATAATAATGCTGAGTCTTATATGCAGCTTGAAAGGCTTGTTCCTCCCTCTTTATGCCAATCATTGGCCAGGGCAATAATCTAATTGATACATTCACCCCCATATAGTTTCCCTTTCCCCTGAGCAGGTACAAAGGAGAAGGACAGAAACCTTAGGTTAACTCAGAACTAGATGGGGTAGACCTGATCTAATCTCAGATTTTGATCAGGTTGGGGCTAATTTTTTTGTCATTATACCTGCCCATAGGCATTAATACAGGCAGATCCTAGCCTTCATACTGTAAACTAACAATCTCCCTTCTCATTCTTGTGGAAATTCCCATGGTTCTTCACAATATTATATACTGTTTGGTTTTACTGAACTGATTTTTTTTTTCTCCTTTTTGACTTTGTACTATAAGAAAGGGCTCACTATGTAAAGGAGAGGAGGGAAGATTAAGAAATGAATGTAATTCCAAAATCAATCAATAAATAAAATTTTAAAAAAGAAATGAATGTAATTTCAAAACAAAAGACAAGAAAAATAAAAAACATTTTTTAAATGAGAAACAAAAGCAAACTGTCAAATAGCTGAGTGAGAGATCAAATTTTGAATACCAACAGCTTTTCCTAACTCTTCTACTGTACTAATATATAACCTTTGGGTTTGGGGGGGCTTAAAAGGTTATAACAGGAATCACTCCATGATGGACCTGTAAAATAGGTTTAATAGGAAAGGTTTTTTTCACATGCTGTCATGACAGTGATGGTGTGACTTTCCAACAAAAGTGTTTGACATTTCTCTGGAGGCCTTTACAATGCTATCAAGCTGCTCTGTCAGGGGTGGGGATTGAAGGGTCTTGACATCATCTCTAAAGTATAGAAGAAAACAAGAACTCTTTGGTTCATTTTTTAAAAGAAGACTGGAATGCCACAGCCCCTGTGCTCCCTGACATCTAAGTCCCTGCCATGAGCTGAGAGGATTTTTAAGGACATGGTTTAGATTTGAAAAAAAATGTTATTGTTTACTAAATGAAATGGAGAAGGATTTCATTTGATTATTTTATGGGTATGGAATAGGGAGGAATTATACATATGGATGGGGCAGTTGAGGGGAGAGAAAAGGAACACATATGGAAGAATATCCGAGGGAAGATCTGTGGGGGGGGAGGGGCAGAAGGCTAGATATTTAAAAAAGTAGGAATGTGCTTGGTGAATATCTCAAGAGGGTGAGGGTCTCTGAAGTAACCTGAAGAATAAAAGATTGTCTGAGATAAGGTTTGTGAGAGGGAGAAATATTTTGAGAGGAATTGTGTATGAAGATAAATCAGGGCCCTTCTCCTGGAGTCAGAGCTGATGCCCAGCTATACAGGGATGCCAAAATGATGCCAGGAAAAATGAAATCAGAAAAAGATTCAGGTGGAACAAGAAAGAATTCATGTAAAAGATTGACCTGATTCCAGGAGAAATTTTAGGGACAAAAAGGTTTAAGTATTTCTATGTTTAGCAGAAGTTAAGGAAAAGAGAGTGAAGGTAATTGGAAGCCTGCTAAATGTAGCAGCTGCATTTGCCTCAACGACAAAAGCTGTCATGAGAGGATGAGTAAAGAGGAAAGGTTAGAAGTAAGAAAGGATTGTAGGCTGCCCTCCCAAAGGAAGACAAGCAATCCCCAGCTAAGGAGTGTGTGAGCTTTTTTTTTTTTAATTTATTTAAGGCAATGAGAATTTGAATGACTTGCCCAAGGACTTAGGTCCTCCTGACTCCCAGCCTATGCTCTATCCTCCATGCCACCTAGCTGCCCCTGTGAGTGAGCTTTTCAAGGGGCAGGAAAGTGAGGTTATGTAGGCAGTAACTCAAAGAGCAGAGGTGACTATTTGTGGTGGTTAAGAATTGGAAATTAAGGGGGCAGCTAGGTGGCGCAGTGGATAAAGCACCAGCCCTGGAGTCAGGAGTACCTGGGTTCAAATCTGATCTCAGACGCTTAATAATTACCTAGCTGTGTGGCCTTGGGCAAGCCACTTAACCCCATTTGCCTTGCAAAGAAAAAAAAGAATTGGAAATTAAGTGAATGCCCTTCAATTGGGGAATGGCTTAACAAACGGTGGTATATGTATGTCACGGAACACTGTTGTTCTGTTAGAAACCAGGAGGTATGGAAGGAGGTATGGAAATTCAGGGAAACATGGAAGGGCTTGCATGAACTGATGCTGAGTGGTGAGATGAGCAGAACCAGAAAAACATTGTACACCCTAACAGCAACATGGGGGTGATGATCAACCTTGATGGACTTGCTCATTCCATCAGTGTAACAATCAGGGACAATTTTGGATTATCTGCAAAGGGAGAATGCCATCTGTATCCAGAGAAAGAATTGTGGAGTTTGAACAAAGACCAAAGACTATTACTTTCAAATTTAGGGAAAAAACCCGTAATCTTATTATGCAATTTTGCTATCTCTTATACTTTATTTTTCTTCCTTAAGGATATGATTTCTCTCTCATCAAATTCAATTTATTTATTTATTTATTTATTTATTTTTAGGTTTTTTGCAAGGCAAATGGGGTTAAGTGGCTTGCCCAAGGCCACACAAGCTAGATAATTATTAGGTGTCTGAAGCCGGATTTGAACCCAGATACTCCTGACTCCAGGCCCGATGCTTTATCCACCTAGCTGCCCACATCACATTCAATTTAGATCAGTGTATACCATGAAAATAATGTAAAGACTAATAGAATGCTTTCTGTGGGGGGGGAGCAAGGATAGGGGGGAAATTGTAAAATTCAAAAATCAATAAAATCTTTCTTAAAAAAACAACTTAGAATTGGGCGGCTAGGTGGCGCAGTGGATAAAGCACTGGCCCTGGAGTCAGGAGTACCTGGGTTCAAATCCAGTCTCAGACACCTAATAATTACCTAGCTGTGTGTGGCCTTGGGCAAGCCACTTAACCCCATTTGCCTTGCAAAAAAAAAAAAAAGACCCCAAAACTTAGAATTAAAAAAAGAGCAGATGTGAAAAACCAAAAACTTAGAATTAAAAAAAGAACAGATGTAAGATATTTAGGGAGATGTAGATGAAACTTAATCCTTTCAGGCTAAGGCAAGGATTCATGGATTTGTTGACCCAGGCTTGTTTTGTAACTGGGGGCAGGGATTTACTGTGTTTGCCTGGGAGGGGCAAGGTACCCCTGAAAGTTCATTGATCTCATCTCCATAGCTTGGAGGATAGAATAGGGGGGTGAAGGGGGAAGTCTGTGTTAATGTAAGATAAGTGGTGTGTTTAGAGAAGATAGGTTCTAAAACATATTTTTCTGTTCAATATTTCCCCTCCTTCAGATTCAGCGATCTTGAAGCTCTAATAGGCTTCTAAAGATAGATGAGCCCCAGGCATACTTTGTCCTTTGCCTCTCTGAATTCTCCACCTTCTCAACCCTAGCCATTACACTGGAGATTGCTCTGCTCTAATGACCACTTTCCTGATTACTGAGTCCCTAGGCAGAACCACCATTTCTTTAGGGCTCCAATTGTGTTCATTTCCAGCAACTCTCCCTTTTTCTACCCGCTCACTAATTACCTCACCAACTGCCTTTGCCCTGACCTGGATACATATTCCTCCCCCAAACCTTCCCTTTTCAACTTCCTTATTAGAATATAAGCTCTTTGAGATTGTCCCTAGCACAAACTAAGTCCTTAATGCTCTAGTTGGTTAAGTAGGCGCTACAGTGGATAGGGCTCAGAGCCTGGAGTCAAACCCTGGGTTCAAATTCAGTCTGACAAATGTGACCCTAAGCAAATCACTTAACTTATTTTTGCCTTAGCTTCCCTAATTGTAAAGTGGGAATAATACAGCACCTACCTTTCAGGGTTGTTGTGAGAATCAAATGAAATATTTATAAAGTGTTTAGCACTATTCCTGGCCCATAGTGTTGCTGGGAATTATGGGCATCGACGAATATTGTAATTGGAAACAAATTTTGTAATCTTTGTCTGAACTTGATCTTTACTTTGATCTTGGCCACGTGCTCACTTAGTGGATCAAGTTAGACTCTAGATTGCACAGGTACTACAGTATGTCACATTAAACCAAGTAGGGGCTCATCCTACAGCCAAGGCTATCTATCCAATACAAGCCCCAAAGTAACCCCCAAAATGCCACACCTCCCATGGATCCTGAAGCGGGTATTTAAGGAGGAACTGGAGCATTTCTGGCTCTGATTCTTAAAGAACTTTAATTCTCTCTTAAACTTATGGTCTCTAACTTACTGTTTCATTTAAATCTGTTGGCCTGCCTGGTTAAACTGCTGCACCCAAAACCATGGGGCCTTTAAGGAACTCTTAGTTATCTTTCCCTTTCTTTTGTGCTGAAATGATCTTTTAATAAATCTGCTTTCTTTTACAACTGCAAGGGATATCGGGGGATGGGGATGTCAGAGTTGTGAGTTTTTCAAGAGAAACTAGCAAATCTTCCTGCAACAATAGTAGGTGCCGGATAATACTTCTTCCTTCCTCCCCCACCTTTTCCATCTCTCTGAGAGGAACAGGACACATTTGGGAGAGACTCAAAATTATGTGTCTGAATGTATATGGTGTCCCTGGGTTGGTAACCAATTTGGGATTTGGAATGGGAAGTCTAACAAGAAAGCAGGGTATTAGAGGACATCTAAGGGAGAAAATGGTTGTAGATGTATTTGAGGGGACAGGGCTCTAGGTATTTTTTAGGGGGTTGGAATACTTAAGGCTAGAATAAAAATAAAGGTTGGTTGTTACCCTTCATTCTCAAAAAGGATCAAAATTACATCACTGTTAGAGATAAATTGAAATGAGTCTGACAGTGGTTGATCAGACATCAATACAAGAGCTTGGAGTATCCATTTGGGGTGGACTCTCTAAATCTGTGCATCTCACATTAATTTTGCTAAATGGTAACATATTCTTTTTCTTCCCAAGGCAATGGGATTAAGTGACTTGCCCAAGGTCATACAGCTAGGTAATTATTAAGTATCTGAGGCTGGATTTGACTCGAGTCCTCCTGACTCCAAGGCTGGTTCTCTATCCATCTAGCTACCTAGCTGCCCCCAATTCTAAAGTTCTTAAGAGAGATCTTCAGGGTGTCCTGGTATCACTTCTTCTGAACTCCTTGTGAGTGCTGTGTGAGCTCTCCGTAAAATAATATTTTTGGAAAGCGTAATTCTGGCATTCTAACAACATGCCCAGTCCATCATAATTGCATTCTCTATAATAATATTTGAAAGCCTGGCAGTTTAGCTCAAGAAAGGACCTCAGTCTAAGGCAATTTAAATGGAAGTGATTCAGTTTCCTGGCATGGTGCTGGTAGACTGTCCAGGTTTCACAAGCATATAGCAATGAGGTCAATACAATGACTCCGTAGACCTCAATTTGGTAGTCAGTCTAATATCTTTTCTCTCCCACACGTTCTTTTGGAGCCTCCCAAATACAGAACTAGCTCTGACAATGTGTGTCTCAAACTTATTGTCAATATGAACCTCCTGGGAAATGACACTGCCACTGTAGACCTTCTCCATTTGCTGTAATTGATGGTTCCCCATATGGATGGTGTGGTGTTGGTTGATGAAGCACCTTTTTTTGGTGTTGTTAGACCAAAACTGGCTCAAACAGTAGAGAACTGATCCATACTTTATGGCATCTCAGCTTCAGAGGCTGCATTGAATGCACCATCCGCTGCAAACAGATCATGTACCAACATTCCTTCTACTTTGGTCTTGGCTTGTAGCCTTTTCAAGTTGAAGAATTTGCCATCTGTGCAACAGCTGACCTTGAGGCCATGTTTGATAACATGGCTGAAAACATCCTGCTCAAAAGCATGGGAGCAAGGATGTATCCTTGGTTCACTTTGCTGGTGACTGGGAAATCTAGAGTATTGTTCACCGTCCAGAATCTGGGCAAACATGCAGTCAATGAGATTGATGTATAATTCTGATGAATTTCTCGGGACAACCAAATTATATCTTAATTTTCCATAAACCCTCATGACTAATGGTATTGAAGACCTTGGTCACGTAGTTGCTGGCTACTTGGGTTCAGTTCTGCCTGTGAGGAATCATTATTCAGACTCTGCTCTGAGCAGGTGAGATCCACCATAGGTCTTTGACCCGTAAATAGCCTTCAGGGCCTCATAAAAGCGCTTTGATTTATTACTATTGGCACAAAACTGAATTTCATCTGCCTTCTTACAATGGAGAGACTGAGGACATAGGATATGGGAAGACTGAATGGGATAAGAGGTGGGGGAAGGGAATCTGCAGGGAACTGAATATGGGGAAACTAAGGGGACAGGATGGGGGGATTCAGAGGGACAGAGGGCAAGGAGTCAGAAGGTAGGAGATGCTAAGCACCTTGTGGTGGGACTTTGAGAGCATAAGACGGGGGTGGGGTGGGGCTGAGAAGACTCTGCCAGGACCTGAGTGAGGGAGGCAGAGGGGGCAGGATATGAGGGGGCTCCGAAGACAGAATGGAGGGGGATAGCGGGGCAGGATATGGGAAGACAACTGGAATCGGACTTTGGGGATAGAGGATGGCAGAATTTAGAGGGACAGTAGAGGGAGACTGAGCAGGTTATGGGGAATTTCGAGGGATAACGTAAGGATAGGCCGGGGGTCTGAGCGCCAGGAGCAGACTGTGGGGCAGGGAGGGGACGGGGTGTGGAGGGGCAGAGCAGGGGGGGCTGTGGGGGTAAAACTTGCGAGGCTCGGGGCCGGGGGCCGGGGCCGGCATGCGGGCTGGCGCGGCCCCGGCGGGGCTCCCGGCCCGGCGCTCGGCGCGCGCCCGCAGGCGAGCCGCGGGGCTCGGGGAGCCCTCACGAGAGTTGGGCCCGGGCCGGCTCCGGTGTCCCCGGAAAAGCGGTCCGGCGCCATTCCGGTGCGCAGCCCCGCCGCGCCGCCGCCTTCCGCCGCCGCCCGGGGAGAGGGCGCCGCCCCGCGGGCTCCGAACGCCGGCTCCACGTGAGTGGCCGCGGGCACACGGGGAGATGGGGCCCTGGGGCTGCGGGGCGCGGGGCGAGCGGCCGCCGGGGGGGCCGGGGCGGGGAGGCCGGGGGGAGGGGCCGGGAGCTCGGGATCGCCGGAGGGGCGCGGGGGGCTGTTGGCGGCCCCCGGCCCCACCCCTCCCGTCTCCCCGGGGCCCAGGGGCCGCGGCCAGGCGCCGGGCAGAGCCGGGCCGGGGCCAGCCCGATGCCCCTGGGGGAGTCCGCCCTTTCCCCGAGGTCCTGCTCCTCCCCTCCCCCAGCCCTCCCAAACCCCTTTCTCCCCCACCCCTGAAATCTTAATGTTCCTTCTGCCTTGATTTCTTTTGGTCGACCCTCCTGGACCCTTGGCCACGTTTTGATTTGTATTTTTATGTATTTGTATGTGTGTCTCTTCCTCCCTGTTAGATGGAAGGCTCCCTGAGAACAGGGACTGTATTGTCCATTATATTTCCAGACTAAAACAGGGTCTAGTAGGCGTTCCGTATATATGTTCGTTGAAAAGAAATGGCCCGGGGGGGGGGCTGAACCCCCAAATATTGAGAGGAAAATGAGAATTCGGCTCCCAATGTGACTGTAATATTTAGTGTCACCATAAGGTGTCAGTGCAGTTTTAGTAGGAAAGTAATTGAGACTATCATCAGGTACCCCCCCCCTTCTGTCCCCGAGTGTGTGCTGTGACATTTTTGCACATTTTATTTAGGGTTTGCTGACAGCGATCCAGAAAGAAGCTATTGAAACTGCATTAATTTAGAATTCCTAGTTATTTCATTGTTGAAGATCTAGGGTTGGACAGGACCTCAGAGGCCATCCAGTCCAACAACCCCCCCCTCCCTTTTTTTAAGGCAATGGGGTTAAGCAGCTTGCCCAAGGCCAGACAGCTAGATAATTATTATGTGTGAGGTCGGATTTGAACTCAGGTACTCCTGACTCCAGGGCTAGTGCTCTATCCACTGCCCTCTTTTTTTTTTAAACAGATAAATAAACTGAGGCTAAATGACATATTTGAATTGAATGACATGACTCCAGATATTGGACTCTTTCCAGTATACTTGGGTTGGCCAGAAATTTGTTTTAGCTCTATTCATAAAGAAAAATGCTTATTGGCAAGTTAGTGGCTCTCTTAAGAAAGGTTAAATTGTTTAGTTGAAAGAGTTCTGAATTGAGAGTCAACCCAGGCTTTTTTTTTTTTTCCATTGTCTTGCCTATGTAATGGACTTTTGGCAAGTCATTTCCTTACCCTCTTTGGATTTATCTATCTTATCTTTAAATGGATGAAGTTGGATTACATAGTCTCAATCTCTGCTAGTTTATAGGTTCTCTGATTCTAAAGATCAGAGAAAGAATATTTAACAGACTTAAAAAAGCAATTTGTGTGTGCATCCTGGAAAGAACTTTGGGTGTGGGAGACAGAAGAATGAGGTTCTAGTCCAGTCTTTAACTGGAATGATTGAGCATAAATCATTTCACCTTACTGATTCTCAGGGGAAAAAAATTGTACTAGGTAATTTCTGAGAATTCTCCCAACTCTAATCAAATATTTTTAATCATTTCTAAATTTCGTGCTTGTAAAACAGCTGAAGGGAATGTTCCCTTAACTCTGATTTTTCCTGGTGAAATCTGATGTATTTATTTATTCCAATGGGAAAACAAGTACTTTTCAGTGTTTGTAAAATTTTAAATAGCATTTACTATTTACAAAGCACTTTCATGACTATGACTCAATAAGTGGTAGTAGTATTCTAGTTTTACAAATGAGAAAACTGAGATTTATTTAATGAGATAAAATAGAACCTATTGAATGTTCCTTCTGAAGGCTCTCATTCTACTTGTAATTCATACCCATTGTAAGAAAGTTTTTTTTTCCTGTCAAACCTGTCTTTTTCCTCTGTAATTTTCACCCACTGATCCTAGTTTTACCTTTTGGTGCCAGGTAGAACAAATCTAGTCCTTCTACTGTTACATCTTCAGATCCTTGAAGACAGCTATCATGTTCTCCCTAAGTGTTCTCAATTAATAATTACAGCTAGGATTTAGAGACATCCAGGTAGCACAGTAGATAGCACACCAGGCCTGGAGTCAGAAGACCTGAGTTCAAATGCAGCTTTAGACATTGACCCTGAGCAAGCCACTTGCTGTTTGATTCAGTGACCTGAGTTCAGGGGTCACAAAGAGACAGGACTGAAACCACTCAGCAGCAAATGAGCCAGAGTTTAGGTCTTTATTCCCAGACCAAGAATCCTTTCATTGTCACATTTTGTTTTACTGTGGGGTCACCAACTACTTGGCCCTAGGTCATTCAGCATTTCATTAGGTGAGGCTTAATGATAGCTCTTTGAAAGAACTAAGCAGTAAGAGTGTCATGTCTTACTAAATTCCAAAGAAAAGCAGTTGTTTTAAGTTGTTTTAGCCACAGTAGGAGAGACTGATTTTTAGTTTAACTTTTCTTTCTTTTTTTCTAATATAAGGGGGGGAAGTTAAGAGAACCATATTCTTTTTTTTTTAAGTTTTTTTTTTTTTTTGCTAGGCAGTGGGGTTAAACGGCTTGCCCAAGGCCACACAGCTAGGTGATTATTAAGTGTCTGAGACTGGATTTGAACCCAGGTACTCCTGACTCCAGGGCCCGTGCTTTATCCATTACGCCACCTAGCCACCCCTAGAGAACCATATTCTAAGAGGGATATGGGATCCCTATTAGAGATAGTAGAATTTGGGTCTTTAGAGCAGAATGTTATAAGGAAAATGTGAAAGGTTATAGTGAGCAAGTTCATACTTTCTCAAGAAGGAAATTTGGGCATTTTGTGAGTCCTCTTGTGTGGGACAAATGCCACTTAAATAAATTTAGGAGATCTCTCAAGGTATGAAGTGAAGGCTTTATTCATTTCTCAAGAAATGGGCCACAATTGGAGAGATTGAGGCAAAAGGGAAAGGTTCAAGTATCACATTTATCCTACTCACTTCTCCCCCACAACCCACCCACCCTCATTAATGAGGAATGTGGTCTTACAATCTAAACAGGAAAACTACCCTAGGGAAGGGGCATAGAATTCAAACAAAGCAAACTAATCTAGGGAAAAGAACATAAAATTCAAACCAAGACCAGATTATCTCTTTAGTCCCAGGAATTGAATGATCCTCCAGACATCTATAGATAAGATGAAGTCAGTTGACTCTTTAACAATATCCCAGAAGTTTGCTTTGTCAAGGGAGGAGGGTCACATAGCTAACCAGATTCAATCTATAATTTTTTACTGAAGAAATCTCAAAACTTTATCCCACACACTCTAAAATATTAGTGTATATCAGTGGAACCTTCCACCCATTGTTCTACTTGGTCGATCTTCGGCATTGGCTAGAATAGAGAAATAGAGGCATAGGAAACAGGTAGAAACTCTGGGATCAGAAGTCCCTTCACCTAAACCTCAGCTGAAGGAGAGTCCTCCCTAAAATATGTGCCCCAAATGGTCCACCAGATTTAGAAGACCTTCAGTAAAGGGAACCTGTTTCCTTCTGAAGGCTCTCATTCTACTTGTAAGTCACACTCATTGTAAGAAAGTTTTTTTTCTGTCAAATCTATCTTTTTCCTCTGTAATTCTCACTCACTCATCCTAGTTTTACCCTTTGGTGCCAGGTAGAACAAGTCTAGTCCTTCACCTACTGTTACATCTTCAGATCCTTGAAGACAGCTATCATGTTCTCCCTAAGTGTTCTCTAGGCTAAATGTTTCATTTCCTTAATTTGATTCTCATATGCCATGATTTCTTGGTTGCCATACTTTGAGCACTCTCCAGTTTATCCGTGACCTTCCTAAAATGTGATACCTGGATTGGAACACAATAATACTACAGTTGTACTTTGACCAAGGTTGAGAATATAGTCAGGCTGTCACATTTTTTTTAGGCTTTTGCAAGGCAAATAGGGTTAAGTGGCTTGCCCAAGGCCACACAGCTAGGTAATTATTTTTTTTTTTGTCTTGAATGAAGCATTTATTAAATTCTTACCAATATAAAGAACTTTGCAAAGCACTGGTAAAAGAAATAGAAAAGTAAGACAATTTCTTATCTCAAGGAGCTCGTGTTCTTTTTTTTTTCATTTTTTTCATTTAATATTTATTCTCATTTTCTACAAATAATGTTTTTTATACATTGATAAAATATTCTTGTTTAAGAATAAAGAAAATACCCCTCCCCCAAAATTAGAGACTCGCTTGAGCAATAAAGTAAAAGGGGAAAGAAAAAAATTAAAATTAAAATTAAAAAAATAATAGTAATAATTGTAGGTATGGCCAGGTGGCGCAGTGGATGGAGCACCAGCCCTGGAGCCAGGAGCACCCGAGCCCATATCCGGCCCTGTACACCCAACAATCACCCAGCTGTGTGACATGCAAGCCACCCCAACCCCAGTGCCCTGCAAAAACCAAAAAAAGAAAAAAAGACCCAAAATAAAATAAAATAGTAATAATAGTAGGGGTGGCTGGGTGGTGGACAGAGCACTGGTCCTTGAATCTGGAGCACCTGGGTCCAAATCCGGCCTCAGACATCCAACAATCACCCTGCTATGTGGCCCCAGGCAGGCCACCCAGCCCCATTTGCCCTGCACCCCCCCCATAATAATAATAAAAAATGTGCTTTAGTCTGTGTTCCAACACCACCAACTCTGTCGCGGGTGGATCACATTCTTTATGATAAGTCCATCACAAAAGTCACTTCCATAGTTTCCCACCGTTGCCATTGCTAATCGCAACTCCCTCCTTAAGTATTTCTCCACTACCATGTACTATATTTTCTCTGTCCTTTCACTGACTCTGCTGTAGGGTAGCTGAGTGGCACAGCAGACAGATCCCTGGCTCTGGGGCCAAGAGGCCCTGAGCCTCCATACCACCCCTTGGGTCCAGAATCCACCTGGCCATATGGTACCGGACAGGCCATCCAATCCCAGCCCCTTGTGTGAAGTAAAAAAGAAAATGCATTATATCTGACCACTCTCCCCCATGGCCCATCCTCTCCTCTTTCATTCACATCCCCCTTCCCCCTGTCCCCCCCCTTCTTACTCCAGATGTCTATACCCCTTTGAGTATATATGCTGTTTCCTCTTCTAGCCACCTCTGATGAGAGCAAAGATTTCTTCATTCCCCCTTGCCTTCCCCCCTTCCATATCATTGCAATAACTCATTGTAATAAAGAAAAATCTTATTATATGAAATATCTTGGCCTATTTCCCCTCTCCTTTTTCTCCCATTACATTTCCCTTTTTTCTATTGACTCCATTTTTACACCATATTTTATCTTCAAATTCAGCTTTCTCCTGTGCTTCATCTATAAAAGCTCCTTCTACCTGCTCTGTTAATTGAGAAGGTTCATATGAGTATTATCAGTGTCATTTTTCTATACAGGAATACATGTAGTTCATCATCATTAAGCCCCTCATATTTTCCCCTTCTCCTGTAATCTCCATGCTTCACCTGAGTCCTGTATTTGAAGATCAAACCTTCTGTTCAGCTCTGGCCATTCCAACAGGAACATTTGAAATTCCCCTCTTTCATTGAAAGTCTATCTTTTTCCCTGGAAGAAGACATTCAGTTTTGCTGGGTAGTTGATTCTCAGTTGCATTCTAAGCTCTTTTGCCTTCTGGTAAATTATATTCCAAGCCCTACAAGCTTTTAATGTAGTTGCTGCTAAGTCCTGTGTGATACTCATTGCAGCTCCATGGTATTTGAATTGTGTCCTTCTGGCTGCTTGTAATATTTTCTCTTTGACTTGGGAGTTCTGGAACTTGGTTATAATATTCCTGGGGGTTGGATTTTTGGGATCTCTTTCTCGGGGGGGGGGGATCAGTGGATGGGGGATCAGTGGATTCTCTCCATTTCTATTTTGCCCTCTGCTTCTAGGATATCAGGGCAATTTTCCTGTAGTAATTCTTTGAAAATGATGTCAAGGGCGGCTAGGTGGCGCAGTGGGTAAGGCACCGGGCCTGGATTCAGGAGTACCTGGGTTCAAATCTGGTCAGACACTTATAATTACCTAGCTGTGTGGCCTTGGGCAAACCATTTAACCCCATTTGCCTTGCAAAAACCTAAAAAAAAATGATGTCAAGGTTTTTTTCCTGATTATGACTTTCAGGTATTCCAATAATTTTTAAATTATCTTTCCTAAATCTATTTTCCATATCAGTTGTTTTTTCAATTAGATGTTTCACATTTTCTTCTAATTTTTCATTCTTTTGGTTTTGAAGTACTGAGTCCTGATTTCTTGTAAATTCAGCAATCTCCCTGAGTTCTATTCTTTGTCTGAAGGATTTGTTTTCCTCTGAGAGCTTTCTTATGTCTTTTCCAATCTGGCCAATTCTGCTTTTTAAAGCATTCTTCTCCTCAATAACTTTTTGAACTATTTTATCCATTTGACCTAAGTTGGTTTTTAGCATGCTATTTTCTTCAGCATTTTTTTGGATTTCCTTGACTAGGCTGCTGACTTCATTTTCATGTTTTTCCTGCATCTCTCTCCTTTCTCTTCCCAGTTTTTCTTCTAACTCCCTCATTTGATTTTCAAAGTCTTTTTTGAGCTCTGTCATAGCCTAAGCCCAATTTCTGTTTTTCTTGGAGTCTTTAGATGCAGGAGCTTGTGCTTCCTCATCTTCAGACTGAGTGTTTTGATCCTTCTTGGGCTCACAGGAAAAATATTTCTCAATGGTGTTCTTCTTGTTTCTTTGCTTGCTCATTTTCCCAGCCTAAGCCTGTTTTTAGGGTGCTTCCTGAGCTTTTGGGACACTCCCACAAAGATCTCAGTGTGTGAGGCTCTGTCCTCCCTCCTGGTCTGTGAATGACCATAAGCATCCCCCTCTGCCATGGGGCTGAGGTAGAGGGGGCCCTGCTGTTCTATTGGGGGGGCCTAGACTGTGATCAGGATCTGAATGTGGTCAGAATCTGAATGTGGTCAGAGCCCCAGAGTCCTGTTCCAGTGACAGAGGACAGAGCTGGGCAGTCTCTCTTCACTCCCCTCCCTCAGCTCAATGGGCTCATGCCCTGGGGGCTCCTGCTTACTGCTCCACCTGCTTCTGCTCCTGGATCTGGACTGCCTTGGCTTCTTGCTGTGTGCACTGAGGGCTAGGCAGAGGTCCCCTGCTGTTTCCCCCAAGTTGTGCAGGATGCTCCACGGGGCATAGGTCAGGAAACTCCCCCGTGGCAGCAGCTCCCAGCGCCCTGGGGCTGCCTCCATGAGGCTGAAGTTTTTGCCCTGGTGAGCCACCCATCCAACCCCGGGGAGCAGAGCCTTTCTGCTCTTTTCCAGGTTATCTTGAGTAGGAGAACTGCCTCACTGGGTCCCCTGTGGGTTCTGTCTCTCGAAAATTTAGTTAGAGCCCTTAGTTTATAAGTTTTATGAGAGAGCTCCTAAGACAGGATCCGCTCTTCTCGCCATCTTGGCTCCACCCCCACAGCTAGGTAATTATTAAGTGTCTGAGGCTGGATTTGAAATCAGGTACTCCTGAATCCAGGGCCGGTACTCTATCCACTATGCCACCTAACCACCCCCAGGCTGTCACTTCTTGAGTTCCAGATACTATATCTCTCAATATAATTTAAGATTGTATTAGTTTATTTGACCACCATGTAATATTTGATTCTCTGAGTTTACAATTCATCCCTTGCATCTTTTTCTTAGATATGACTACCTTTATTTTACTTAGGAACTTATCTTTTTGAACCCATGGATAATACTTTATTACATTTTATATATTGCTTATATATATTTGTATATTATTTGTAAATTATTTACATTTCATCCTGTTAGATTTAGCCCAGTATTTCAGACTGTCAGACTCTTTATAAATCATGACTATTCTTGTTTCCCAGCTTTGTATCATTTGCAGGTTTGATAAGCATATTATCTGTGTCTTTAGTGAAGCTACTATTAAAATTTTTAAAAAATTGTTATCTTTTTTTTTAGGTTTGTTTTTTTTTTTTTTGCAAGGCAAATGGGGTTAAGTGGCTTGCCGAAGGCCACACAGCTAGGTAATTATTAAGTGTCTGAGACTGGATTTGAACCCAGGTACTCCTGACTCCAGGGCCAGTGCTTTATCCACTGTGCCACCTAGCTGCCCCCCAAAATTGTTATCTTAAGCCAAAATCTGCATCTCTCTTTCTCTCTTCTTCCCTCTTCCCTCCCATATTGAGATCCCTAGTAAAACAAAACCCATTATAAATATTTATAGTCAATCAAAACAAATTTCTACATTGTTATGTTGCCAGTTTATTTTTTGTCTCATTCATTATTCTGAATCCTTCATCTCTTGGAAGATGGGTGGCATTTTCATCAAAAGTACTCTGGCATCATGATTGGTCATTTTGCTGATGAGAGCTCAGCACAGTAGTATTTCATTGCATTTATATACCATGCCTTGTTCATCCATTCCTCAATATATATAGGTACTGTCTCTTAGATTCCCATTCACTGGAAATTCAAAGAGCTACAAATATTTTTGTGCAACTTTAGAGTTTGTGTTGCTTAGGATAATCACTTCCTTAGTATACTCTCTGTCTAATTCCCCTTCCTTCCCTCCTTCCCTATTTTTTTTTGGCAAGGCAGTGGGATTAAGTGACTTGCCCAAGGTCACACCACTAGGTAATCATTAAGTGTCTGAGGCTGGATTTGAACTCAGGTACTCCTGACTCCAGTGCTCTATCCACTACACCACCTAGCTGTCCCCTTCCCTCCTTCCCTATCTCTCTTTTTATTTCCAATTCCTTGATGAATGATACATATTTCTGTACCCATCTGTTTATGTATGTGGGTATGTATCTGTGTGTGTGTATATTTTCCTTCTTTTGATCAATTCAGATGAGAGTAAAGTTTGGAGTGTCAGCAGCTCCCTACTTCTTCCTACTTGTTTGTCTAAATGTCTACTTGTGTACCTTGAATGTGTGAAAAAATCCCCCCTAACCTTCCTTTCCCCACCTTCTCCTGCCCTCTGAGTATTCCTCTTCTCTTCTCATCTAAGTTCACACAGCCCTTGAAATCTCTTCATGGATTCCTAGTTAAATTTTGACCTAAAAAAAAAGATGGATAGGGTCCCATGGACCAAAATTCTACAAGAGAAGTCAACCTAGAATAGGGGAAAGAAGGGGGGAAGGGAGTTAGCATTTATATAGTGTCTCCTATGTGCCAAGCACTTTGATAATAGATTTTAAGGGGTTTGTGAACTTGAATGAGAAAAAATGATATCTTAATTTCAATGTCATTGATTTGGTTTGTTATCCTAGATATTTTATTCAACAAAGTAACTAGCATTTTTTCAGTGTCTGTTATGTGATATCCTAAGTTTGGGTTTACAAAGATAAGTAAAAAGGTTCTGTTCTCAAGGAGCTCAGAGTTTAATAGGAGAATCAACATGCAAACAACTATAAACAAATAAGACATGTACAGAATAAATTGGAGCTAGCCTCAGAAAGAAGGCACTAAGCTTAAAGAGTACTGAAAACAGCTTTATGCAGAAGACAAAACTTTAGTTGAGACTAAAGGAAGTCAGGGAAACTTAGATGTGAAGAAGAGGGAGAACATGCTAGGCATGGGTGATGGCCAATGAGAATGCCAGAAGTTGGGTATGTATGTAGAAGGAGAAGGATCTTGGAAAGGAGCAGTGGTGACCTTGGCAAGATGAATGGCCTCCATTTTTTCAGATGAGAAGCTAGAGAGAGTTATGGAAATTTTGAGAAGACAGATACTGGTGACAGGGTAGAGAAAGCACCAAAGAGTTTTAAATATGAGCTAGCATTTAAAGTTAAGGTTTATAGTGTGTTGTATATATGCTACATCTTTTATAATAGGTATAAAAGAATTTCTTTGCTACAGTGAGGGTCCAGGTGAGATTATATCAAATAAACTTGTTGTAGACCCAGTCAATATGGTTTTGTGATCTATATTCAACAATGCACGAATATGAATGAAGACAATGGATGATGGGAACAATCCAAGTTCGGCATTTAATAGGGCAAGCCCTTGGATAGGATAAATGAGCAAGAGACTTGAGAAGAGTATAGAATTGAACTGATTCTCTAAGGGGTCAAGATGGAAAAAGGAGAGGGTAGCCAGTACAGAAGACAGCCTGGGAAAGATCTGAAGGATGGAGCTATTGGAGAATGAGGTGAGGAAAAAGAGCACAATGTTGTTGAAAGGTAGAGAAAGAGGTGGAATGACAACAGATTATGATTAGATAAAGGAATTTCAGAGATTCTGAACATGGATGTGGAACATCTGCTTATCTCTAATCTTGTATCTCCAATTAGATATTCAATAGACATCTCCAAAATAGAACTCTTTTATCTTCCTCTCCAAATCTTTCCCTACTTCTCTCTTCTCTTTACTATGAAAGGCATCACCATCCTTCCAGTTCCCCAGGTTCACATTCTAGCAGTCATCCTGGTCTCCTCATAATCTCCCATATCCAAGCTGTAACTAAGGATTATTGATTTTACTTTTGCAACATTTCTCAAATATGCCCCCTTCTCTCTGACACTGCTACCACTGTAGTTTAGGATCTTATCACTTCCATACCTTGATTACTGCAACAGTCTGCTGGTGTGTCTTAATGCCTGCCTCTCCCTATTCCAATCCATTCTCCATTCAATCCTTAAAGTGATTTTCTTAAAAGGCAGTTCTGTTCATGTTACATTGCCTCAAACTCCTGGGGCTTTCTATTGCCTTCAAAAAGCAAATACAACATATTCTTTTTGGCATTCAGAAGCTCATCATAACCTAGTCCCCTTCCCTTCCACTCCCTGCCACCTGTTCTTTAATCAAGTGACATTGACTTCCTGAAGGTTCCAGGAACCAGATACTTCATCTCTCAGCTCTTGGGCATTTTCTTTTGTTTTCCTTTATGTTTGGAATGCTCTCTCTTCTCAGCTCTGCTTTCTGATTTTCCTAGCTTCCTTGTCCTAACTGAAATCTTTTCTTCTCTTGCAAGTCTTTTTGTTTGTTTGTTTTTGTTTTTGCAAGGCAGTGGGGTTAAGTGGCTTGCCACACAGCTAGGTAATTATTAAGTGTGTGAGGCCAGATTTGAACTCAGATACTTCTGACTCCAGGGCTGGTGCTTTATTCCTAGCCGCCCCCTAGCAAACCTTTGGTAATGCCTCTTAATTTTAGTGCCATTTCTCTCTCTGTTAGTTATTTCCTATTTCCTATTTCCTGTGTGTGTGTGTGTGTGTATGTATGTATGTGTGTGTATATATATATATATATAACTTGTTTGTTTATTGTCTTCCCCATTAGATTATGAGCTCCTTGTGGCAGGTGTTATCTTTTGCCTTTTTGTATCCCCAGAGCTTAGCATAGTGCCTACTACACATTAGGTACCTATTACATTTTATTGATATATTTATGATTGATCCTATTTCCAAGTATAATCCATAATCTAAAAATTCTTAATTCCAATGCTTTCCTGCTATTATATTCCTATTTATCCTGCATGTAACTTGCTTTATGTATATTTATTTGCATGTTATCTCCCCATTTAGATTGTAAGCTCGGAGACTTTCTTTTACCTCTTTTTCTATCCCCAGGGTTTAGTTCAGAACCTTGCATATTAGGTATTTAATAAAATTTATTGATTGATTTAGCTTGATAAAATTTGTAAAAGAGAACTTGAAATGAGACTAGAAAGGCAGGTGGACTTAAATTGTGAAGAGCCTATTTTATACTTTGGGCTATAGGGAACTACTGAAGGTTTATTAGAGGAATAGTATCAACAGGAAGATTATTTTGAAAACTCTGTGAATGGCTGTGAGGGGAAGTGAGAAAGAGTTGAAAGTCCCTTGAACTAGGATGATGGCAGTGCAGACCTGCTTGTTTGGGAGCATTATTAATGGAAGGACACATGTTAGAAGGAGGGATAGGTTTGGGGGGAAGATTAATTTGCTTGGTTTTGGACATGTGCAGATAACAGTAGAGCTGTCTGTAGGTTAACTCTCATTTTCACTGTATGACTGGCCCATCTATTTTTTTCCCAAGATCCAAGAGTCAGTGAGGTCACCAAGGGAAAGAATTCCAAGAAGAGTATGAAATAGAAATTTAAGTGTGAAAAGAGGAGAGTACTTTCAATTTATAGTCCACTCAGTAAACACTAATTGATTATCTGCAAAAGAAAGAAAACTGGAGTAAGTTATAATTTTGGATAAGCTTTCCGTAGGCTAGGCTTCAATGACCCTAGTGGCATTAGGCATGACCACAGCTGGGAATGGGGCTGAGGAGGGAGAGTACTACCTATCAAGCAGTAGTGCATATTACCTATTCTATTAGTGCCAACCTGGGGTTTTGATTCTGAAGTGTACAGATAATGACCCCTCTCTCCTTGTTATTATTTTCTACAGTAACCGAAGAGATTGCACACCTGTTAGAGATTTATCACCTTTTCACAAGTAAGTGTGTTTGGAAGGAAACAATAATGGAAATGTATGATTATGTCCTTTATATTTGGAAAACTGCTTGTCATGGAGACTCACTGTCACTGGGGTAATTTCTCAAGAAAATTGAAGTTTTCTCTCCTTTCCTCTTTCAGTGTTTTCTCTCCTTTCTTGCCCCTTATGATGATGAAACCTTCTAATAACTACCTTCTAAGATAATATTTTATGCTGAATTTTTTCTTCACAGAATATTTTGGGGTTTTTTTAGTTGTTGTTTTTTTTTTGCAAGGCAAATGGGGCTAAGTGGCTTGCCCAAGGCCACACAGCTAGGTAATTATTAAGTGTCTGAGTCCGGATTTGAACTCAGGTGCTTCTGACTCCAGGGCCAGTGCTCTATCCACTGCCACCTAGCTGCCCCCCACAGAATATTTTCTTAGCTCCCAGCTTGGGGACTTGGGGGTAATTAACATCTGCAATTTTATATGGTTTTATTGCTTTAATTCAGGAATAAAACCATGGTAATCTTGAACCCCTTGATGACTTAGTAGGGCTGAAGCATTTGGTCATAGTGTGGTCTCAGGCATAGTGGGATCTCTAATAAATGTGACCTGGCCAGTCACTGCATCTGATTTGGCAGAAAAATCACATTCAGCACATTTTTAAGTTGAGCCAATCAGTGTTAGACATGCATTTGACATTCTAGCAGAGTACCCAGGTAAGATGAATGGAAGTAAAGATAGGTATTGGTTCTTGAAGCACATGAAGCTGAATATTCATCTGAGTTCTAATCCAAGTGGGACCCTGAAAGTCAGCCTTCTTTGGGGTGTAACACTTTAGACACTGGATTTCAGTATTAGCCCTTCTTGTGAAATGGGTCTAATACCTAATTTACCACCTGATTATTAAAATTTAAATATATATATATATATACTCTTTAACTCTTTTACCTTTTTTAAATAAAAATTTTTTGATGAAAAAAATCTATTTTTCCCTCCTACAACCCCCTCTTCATTAAAAAAAAGGAAAAGCAAAACACTTATAACAAATATATATAATTAAGAAAAACAAATTTCCTTATTGACCGTCTCCAGAAAATTTGTTCCATTTTGCACATATCCCCACTTAGGGATAAACAATATGTTTTGCCATTGATCTCTGGGAATTATGGTTGATCATTTTATTGATCAGAATTCTTAAGTCTTTCAAAGTTTACATAATTCTTTTTTATTGACCTTTTGATTTTTAATATCAAGACATAAAACAGGGTGAAGTGCTTTTGCTAAAGGTGTTTGATTGTAATGGAGCTAGATCATCAGAGGATACACTTCTATGCAAAGTCCATATGGAAGGGATAACTCAGGTCCTTTGACTCCAAACCTAGCATTCTTTCCCTTTCACTTTGTCTGGGACAGCAGATAGATAGTTAAGAGTGGCATAGGAATAAAAGAGTAAGTTGGATTTCCTTTTGGAAATTATTAAATTTGATTGTCTTTTTTTACTCATTATCCTTCATAGTTCCCTCAATTTTTTTCCCTTATCTCATTGCCAAAGCTAACATTTCTAATACCATATTGAACAGTAATGGTGATAATAGGTATCCTTGTTCCCCCCCCCCCCCCCGATCTTATTGGAAATAATATTTGTTGATGGTTTGAGATAGATCCTGTTTTATTTTAAGGAAAGCTCCACTTATTCCTATACTCTTTAGTATTTTTAATAGGAATGGATGTTGTCAAAGGCTTTTTCAGCATCTATTGAGATAATCGCATGCTTTCTGTTGGTTTTGTTATTGATATATTCAATTATGTTAAGTATTTTTCCAATACTAAGCTATCCCTGCCTACCTGGTATAAATCCTACCTGATCATGGTGTGTTATCCTAGTAATAATAACTAGTAATAGATATCTACTAAAATTTTATTTAAATTATTTGCATCAATGTTCATTAGGGAGATTAGTCTATAATTTTCTTTGATTTGGTTCTTCCTGGTCTAAGTATCAGCACCATATTGGTGTCATAAAAGGAATTTGACAGAACCTTTTCTTCTCCTATTCTTAAAAATAATTTAGGTAGAAAAGGAATTACTTGTTCCTTAAATGTTTGATAGAATTCATTTGTAAATCCATCTGGACCTGGAGACTGTTTCTTAGGGAGTTTATTGATGGTTCCTTCAATTTCTTTTTTCTGAAATGGGGTTATTTAAATATTTTATTTCCTCTTCTGTTAATCTGAGCAGTTTATATTTTTGTAAATATTCATCCATTTCACTCAGGTTTTCAAATTTATTGGCGCATACAGTTTAGCAAAATAGCTCTAAATGATCTCTTTAATTTCCTCCTCATTGGTAGGTAGTTAACCCTTTTCATTTTTGATACTGGTGATTTGGTTATCTTCTTTTTTTAAATCAGATTAATCAAAGGTTTATCTATTTTATTGTTTTAATAAAACCAATTCTTTGTTTTATTAGGGCAGTGGTTTTCTTGCTTTCAATTTTATTAATCTCTCCTTTGATTTTTAGAATTTCTAATTTGGTATTTAATTGGGGATCTTTAATTTGTTTTTTTAGCTTATTTTAGTTATATACACAATTTATTGATCTTCTCTTTCTCTATTTTATTCATAAGTATTTAGAAATATAAAATTTCCCCCTAAAACCTACTCTAGCTGCATCCTATAAATTTGGGTATGCTGTCTCTTTGTTATCACTTTCTTGGATGAAATGATTGATTATTTCTATAATTTGTTGTTTGATCCACTTGTTCTTTAAAATTAAGTTATTTAGTTTCCAATTAATTTTTGGTTTATCTTTCCATGGCCCTTTATTACATGTAATTTTTATAGCATTATGATCTGAAAAGAATGCATTTATTATTTCTGTTTTTCTACATTTGTTTGTAAGGTTTTTATGCCCTAGTACATGTTCAGTTTTGGTATAGGTGCCGTGTACTGCCGAGAAAAATGTATATTCTTTTCTGTCCCCATTAAGTTTTCTCCCGAGGTCTATCATATCTAAGTTTTCTAAGATTCTAAGATTTCATTCACCTTTTAAACTTCCTTCTTGTTTATTTTGTGCTTAGATTTATCTAGTTCCGAGAGACAGAGGTTGAGGTCCCTCATTATTAAAGTTTTGCTGTCTATGTCTCCTTGCAATTTACTCAACTTCTCCTCTAGGAATTTGGACCTTGTACCACTAGATGAATACATATTTAATAATTCATTGCCTATGGTACCTTTTAAGAAGATATAGTTTCCTTGCTTATCCTTTTTTTAGTGATATCTATTTTTGCTTTTGCTTTGTTTGAGATCAGAATTGCCACCCCTGATTTCTTTACTTCAACTGAAGCATAATATATTTTGCTCCAGCCTTTTATCTTTACCCTGTGTGTATCTCTCTGCTTCAAATATGTTTCTTAGAAACAACATATTGTAGGATTCTGGTTTTTAAATCACTCTGCAACCTGTTTCTATTTTATGGAAGTATTCATTCCATTAATATTTACAGTTAGGATTACTAATTCTGTATTTCCTTCCATGCTATCTTTCCCCATTGATATTTTTCTCTTTCCTTTCCTCTTATTCTTCTTCACCAAAGTTTTACTCCCTTTCCCCTTTAACTTTTCTATTAAATTTTAACTTTCAGTTTATTTTCACTTATACCTTTGCCTTCCCTTTGCTATTCCCCTCCCCCCTGTAGAGTAAGATAGATTTTTTATTTATTTTTTATTTTTGTTAAATTTTTTTTAATTTACGGCAATGAGGTTAAGTGACTTGCTCAAGATCATACAGCTGGGTAATTATTAAGTGTCTGAGGCCACATTGAACTCAGGTACTCCTGATGCCAGGGCCAGTACTCTAGCCACTGCACCACTTAACTGTCCAGGAGAAAGCTTTTATTTTTTATTTTATTTTATTGTTTTACTTTATTTTTTAAAATTTATTTTGAATTTTACAATTTTTCCCCCCTAATCTTGCTCCCCCCCCAGAAGGCAGTCTGTTAGTCTTTACATTGTTTCCATGGTATATATTGATCCAAGGTGAATTTAATGAGAGAGAGAGAGAAATCATATCCTTAAGGAAGAAAAATAAAGTATAAGAGATAGCAAAATTACATAATAAGATAATAGCTTTTTTTTTTTAAATCAAAGGTAATAGTTTTTGGTCTTTGTTCAAACTCCATAATTCTTTCTCTGGACACAGATGTTGTTCTTCATCGAAGATAGCCCAAAATTGTGCCTGATTGTTGCATTGATGGAATGAACAATTCCATTAAAGTTGATCATCACCCCGCTATGTTGCTGTTAGGGTATACAATGTTCTTCGGAATTCTTCTCATCTTGCTCAGCATCAGTTCATACAAATGGGATAGATTTTTTTTTTAAACTCAAGTGGGAATATATCTTATTCCCTCTCTGGGCCAAATCTATTAAATAGGTTTTACTCAGTGTTCACACCCTTCCCTGTACTATAATAGATCCTTGTGCCTCTTCACCTGGTGTTATTTATTGATAGAAGTACTAGCAATCAAATTCTATCAATCAAAGTACCATCAATCAATGGTTGATTAATTGATTGCTTGACTTCTTGATATGCTCAAAGCACTATCAAAGCACAATCACAGGTTAATTGATTGATTGATAAACTGCATTGCCTCATAAGTCACTAAGTACCCTCTCTTCTTCTGTCTCATTGTCTCATTAGAAATACTCTTCTCAAGAGTTATAAATCACATCAAATTATAATCACTTTATACCTTACTTCCTTTTCAGGTACCCTCCATGGACATACAATCCTCATGAGCCAAAGCATCATGCAAAACAAAATCATTTCATAAACCATTCACACCCCCCTCCCCAAGCATATTCTTTCCCATACTTCCTCCTCTTTAACTCACCTAAGGTGGTATTTAAACCCTCTTTTACTAAGGTATAGATTAAGATAAAATCACTTCCTAATCTCTTTATGTCCCTTCTAAGTAGGTTCCTACTATCTGCCTCTAAGGTCACTTCTGATTTAATTAACTATGTCGTCACTAAGTACTCTTAAGTACTGGTACACTTTGAAAGTCTCTGTTTAGAACTTTACAGTTGATGGTAAGGTATGGAAGACATTGGCTCAGGATCTGCCATCATAGAATGCCCTTATCAGACAAAGTGCTAAGCTCTGAACAAGACAGAATTGAAGTTGGTCAAAGGAAACTGAGACACATAAGTTTAGAGTAAAAAAAAATTTAGAGTAAAAAGACACATAAAGTTTAGATTTTGTCTCAAACATAGTGATGTCATCTTGGGCTTCTTCAATGAAAAGATAAGAACCAAGCATATCCATATTTTCTAAGTACAATCTCTTCAACTATATTTAACCCTTTAACTATCCTAAGAGTACAATTCTCAAGAGTCACAAGTGTTATATCTTCCCTTATAGGGTTGTGTTCAATTTAATGGGTATTTTTTTTTTTACCTTTCATTTACCTTTCTATGCATTTTTGAGTCTTATATTTGGAGATAGAATTCTCTGTTCAGTTCTGATTTTTTTTAATCAGGAAACTTTAGAAATCCTCTATTTTGTTTATCATTCATCTTTTCCCCAACAGAATATGCTGAATTTTGCAGCGCAGTAAATGCTTGGTTGTAATCCAAGATCCTTTCCTTTCAGTCATATGGTATTCTAGGTCCTTGGTCTTTCAGTGTTGAAGCTGATAAGTCCTATGTAAGTCTGATTGTATTCCTTTGTATTTAAATTGCTTCTTTTTTGCTCTTTTATTTGAGAATTCTGGAATTTGGCTATGATAGTCCTTGGAGTTTTTATCCTGGGGTCTCTTTCTGGAGGAACTCTGTGTATTCTTTCAATGGCTATTTTGTTTTCTTCCTCTAGCAGATTTGGACAGTTTTCCCTGATAATTTCCTGAAAGATATTTTCTAGGTTCTTTTTTTGATCTAGGCTTTCTGGTAATTCAGTAATTTGTAAATTATCTAGGATCTATTTTCCAGCTTTTTTGTTTTTCCTAAAAGGTAGTTATATTTTCTTCAATTTTTTCAGCCTTTTTATTTTGTGTGATGGAATCTTTTAGTCTCATAGATTCCTTGGTTTCTATTTATCCCAATTCAAATTTTGGGGGTTTTATTTTCCTTTAGTTAGCTTTTGTGTTTCCTTTTCCATTTATTAATTTTACTTTTTGCTGAATTGCATTTCCTTTCCAGTTGGTTGATTTGAGTTTTAGATGAATTGCATTCCTTTTCCAGTTATTCAATTTTATTTTTTGAAGTTTCATTCTTTTCCCAGTTGGTTATTTTTACTTTTAAAAGAGTAGATTTCTTGGATCAGTTTTTCAGAATTTTCCTGCATGACTCTCATTTCTTTTTTTTTCTTTTTTTTCAGAAAGATTTTATTTGAGTTTTACAATTTTCCCCCATTCTTGCTTCCCTCCCCCACCCCCCACAGAAGGCATTCTGTTAGTGTTTGTAATTGGTTCCATGTTATACACTAATTTCAGTTGAATGTGATGACAGAGAAATCATATCCTTAAGGAAGAAATATAAAGTATGAGATAGTAAAATCACATTATAATATAATGCTTTTTTTTCTAATTTGATGGTAATACTCTTTGGTCTTTGTTCAAGGTCTATAATTCTTTTTCTGGATACAAATCTCATTTCTTTTTTCTATTTTTCTTCTTCCTCTTTTCTTTGGTTTTAAATTCTTTTTTAAGTTCTACAAACTTTTGGATTTGAATTCAATTCATAGACTCTTTTGAGACTTTCCATGTAGGTAATTTTTCACTGTATTCTTCTGAGGTGGCATTTTTATCTGCATTATAACTTTCTATGGTTAGTGCTCTTAGCTTTTTTACTCATTTTGATTGTTTGAACTCTGCTCCTGGGATATAGGGAGTTCATTGGGATCAGATTTTGTTTGGGGTTGGGACCCTTCCTGCAGGCTTGCTACATAGCCAGGATCTATGCTGTTGTCAAACTGTTGGGAACTGGAGTGCATTTTGACTTAAAAACTCCCACTGACTTTCTCCCTCTCTCGCCTAAATGTACTTTATTTCCCCTTTTCTCCCAATGAGACAGACATTCACTGAAGATCCTCCATGATATCTACAGTTGAAAACTTGTTTTGATCTTGTCTTTTTTTGGTGGGATTTGTAACTTTAATGTCTGTGCAGAGGCTTCATTTAGTGTTGGGTAGGTTTTGTCCTTCCTAATTCTGTTGTAGTATCTGATAGTGTGAACCGTCCCTTCCTTCTGCACCTCTATTGATTTTTTTTTTTGACATTATGCTCTCTTGGTTATATTCTTTTTTTTTTTACTTTTTTTTCTTTACTTTTCTTTTCTTCTTTTTGCCTCTTAGGTCTCTCTTTGTTAGATCATCCACTCCCTAACTTTATATGTCTTAAAGCTTTTGGTCTGAACCTTTTTCTTTTCTTTCTATATGGTCTCTCGATGATCCTATCATGTTGCCATGGGTTCAGTGATCAGCTTTGTTTTGAGAACTGTATATCCAGTCCAAATAGCCTGAATTCTCTTTCATATAATCATTTGCTTATTCTGACTGAATATTCCATAGGTATGTCAAACTTAAAAGAGACAAAATAGAACTCATTATCTTTTCCTCCTAAAGCACATTCTCCCCCTCCCCCTTTTTCCTAATCTTAATTTATTTCTGTCCAAGTTGCCACCATTCTTTCAAATCATCCAAGTTTATAAATTGGGAGTAATTCTTGACTCTTCACTCTTCTTTAGTCTTTAGTCAAACCAGATGGTTTGCCATGTTTTTCCAATTCTTTTTACAAAACATTTTTTTCTCATCTTTCTTCTTTTTCTCCACTCATAAGGTTTTCACCCTAGTTTGAGCCCTCATTGCTTCTTGCCTTAATTAGTCTTCCAAGCCTCTCCGCTCTTTAATCATCTTTTACATGGCTTTCAGATTGTTATTTCTAAAGGTAGCTAATTGGTGTAGTGGATAGAGCACCAGCCCTAGAGTTCAAATCTGACCTCAGACAACTTGATAATTACTATGTGACCTTGGGCAGATCACTTATCCTTGACTACCTCAAATTCTGAGTCATTTCCAGTTGTCCTGAGTCATATCTGGTCCCTGCATTCAGATGGTTTCAGAGGAGAGAGTAAGGCTGGTGACTTAGCACAGTCTTCCCTCACTTAAATCCAATTCACTTGCTTATCATGGTATCATTTTCCTGATGTTATGATCTTCCAGAATGAAGGATAAGCATCATCATTTTTAAGGCACAAGTTTGATCATATCTCTCTCCCATTTAAGAGTTTATTGTGATTTCCTATTGTCTCTAGGATAAATCTTCTCCATTTGACATTTTTTTTTAGGTTTTTTGCAAGGCAAATGGGGTTAAGTGGCTTGCCCAAGGCCACACAGCTAGGTAATTAGTAAGTGTTGGAGACTGGATTTGAACCCAGGTATTCCTGACTCCAAGGCCGGTGCTTTATCCACTACGCCACCTAGCCACCTAGCCACCCCCCCCCATTTGACATTTAAAGACCTTTACAATCTGCTATCAGCCTACCTTTCCACTCCCCTTCATATATGCTATGTGTTAGCCAAATTGGCCTGCTTGCTGTATTCTGAATCATATTCTTGCCCATCATTCTTATTTAACATCTTTCTTCCAGAATGAAATGTACTTTCTCCATGTCTCTGACTTTTAGCACTTCTAGCTTCCCTCCCAGTTCCATTGTAGGTTCTGTCATGAGGTCTAGCTTGTTCCTCTCTGACAATGGCATGTAATGGCATGTAAATTGGGTCACTTGCAGAATTTGTTGTTCTGATCAGTGCTGTATTTTCTGTATTTAGAAGTTCAGGGCAGTTTTCTTTTATTATTTTTGACTATTATGGTTTGAGGTATTTTGATTTGTCATTTTCTTCAAGGAGACTCGAGGTAGCTTAAGTTGTTTGTACTCATCCTGTATTTGAGGTTAGTAACCTTGACTTGTATAGTGATCCTGGATATATTTTCAGTGTTATTGCCTTTTGCTTCTTTAAAGATGGAGTGAGGCCAAAGCACAATGGTTGGACCCACTGTAGCAATTTATGGGAGAATGTGGAGAAAAGTTACACATGATGAACAAGCATGGTTGGGTTGTAATCTTCATTTTTTTTTTTTGCAAGGCAGTGGGGTTAAGTGTCTTGCCCAAGGTCACACAGCTAGGTAATTATTAAATGTCTGAGGCTGGATTTGAACTCAGGTCCTCCTGACTCCAGGGCCAGTGCTATATCCACTGTGCCACCTAGCTACCCCTGAAATCTTCATTGTTGTTGAAAAGAACATTCAGATTCATGACATCATAGATCTGTTTGAATTATATGTGTATGTATGCTATTTTCCCCAGTTAGATTGTAATTTTTTTGAAGGCAAGGACTATTAATTTTTGATTCTGTATTTTCTGCACCTAATACTAGTTCTTGGGACACAACCAAAGCTTAATGTATGCCTTCTGAATGAACAGTGGAAATATACTCATACTCTGATCAGCACAAGAATTTGCTGAAGCATTGATGTATGCAGAACACATGTCACTTTTTTTAAATTTTTTTTTTAGGTTTTTGCAAGGCAAAATGGGGTTAAGTGACTTACCACACAGCTAGGTAATTATTAAGTGTCTGAGGCTGGATTTGAACTCAGGTACTCCTGATTCCAGGGCCAGTGCTCCATCCACTGTGCCACCTAACCACCACCCCCCCATACAGTTTTTTGGCATGAGGAATTAGGATTAAAGAAGAGAGATACATAAGAGATAATTTTTATAAAATGTTCATCAGATTCGAAAAGATTTTTTTTCCTGTGTTTTGTTTCGTTTTTCTTCCTCTGGTTGGGGATAATATAGTCCATAACCATTCAGATACAATTGTCTTAGCTCTCTGGACTGTTAAGAGGAGCTACTTCCATCAAAATTGTGCATCGCATAATGTTGTTGAAAGTACATTGTTCTCTTGGATCCACTCCCTTCGCTCAGCATCAGATTCCATAAGTGATTTCGTGCTTCTCTAGAGTCCAACCATTTATGGTTTCTTATAGAACAGTAGTATTCCATAGTATTCGTGTGTCATAACTTGTTCAGCCATTCCCTAGTTGATGGGCATCCCCTCAGTTTCCAATTCTTTGCCACTTCAAAAAGAGCTGCTATGAATATTTTGGAACATATAGGACTTTTCCAATTTTTTCCAGTTTCTTCTGGATATAGACCTAAAATTGGAATTGTTGGGTTAAGGGGTATGAACATTTTTATTGCCCTTTGGGCATAGTTCCATATTGCTCTTCAGGAGGTTGGAATATTGCTCTCCAGAAAGGGAGTCTTTTGTGACTTTAAAAAAAAAAATCAATTGTTGATTTCACTAGAGGGCAGTCTTTCCTAATATATCCCAGTATTTATTTTTTCCAGTAGAAAAAAATGATGTGTGAAAGGGGTAAAATTGTAGGTGATCCACATATCATTTATATTTGCCTAGTATACTTGCCAGATCAGATGTATTTATTTTGAAGCATAACTCAGAACTGAAAATGAAATGGAAATCTCAAATTGTGAAGTTAGGACTTTTGGGGAATTGAAAAGACTGTTAATATTCCTTATACTGATATCTCCTTCAACTCAGTTCTTCTTATTCTTTCTTTCTTTAAAAAAATTAACTTCTAGAGAAGGAATAATTTATTTTATACTTATTCTTTTCTTGATAATATTACATGTTTCTGTAGTTTAAACATTGTGTGTGTGTGTGTGTGTGTGTGTGTGTGTGTGTGTGTGTGTGTGTATGTGTATGTATTTTAGGAAAACCTCTCTTTCTGAATGCCAATCTTTTTTCATTGATAATTAGGCTCAGGTTTATGGCCTATGTAATTCTTTTGGATTGTATCTTGAGCCCTCTTGGTTTTTTGGAATGTATTTTATTCTGTTCTATGATATATAGTGGATATTTTGTTATGAAAGTTTGCTTTTCTTTATGTATTCCCTCTCAAATATCATAATGTTTACTGATGGATACAAGTGTATAAAATCAGGATCTGAATATGACTTGATAAATTAAGGAGATTTAATTTCAAATTATAAGAAGGACCAAATTCAGATTCTCATCATTTTTTTGTTTTATATCCACAAAACCCACTTTTTTTCCAAGAGCATTAATGATCTCTCAAAACTGATCAGTTTGTGCAAGTAAACAGTGTTTCTATTAAAAAAATTTATAGGGCGTCTAGGTGGCGCAGTGGTTAGAACACTGGCCCTGGAGTCAGGGGTACCTGAGTTCAAATCCGGCCTCAGACACTTAATACTTACCTAGCTGTGTGACCTTAGGCACATTGCCTAGCCAAAAAAATAAAATAAAATAAAAAGATTTATACTATTATGGCAATAACCGTTGATTACAGTTAAGAATCCTCTGTAACAGTCAAATGGCTAATTATTGCAATGACTCAAATACTACACAGTTGAAGTTATTTTTTTTCTTTAGGCTTGTTGAATTTTTTGTTTATTTTTGGAGTTCAATTTAGACACTGTATTTGGAGCAGTTTTTTTTTTTGTTTTGCTGTAAGAGACCTGTGAATTCTTCCTCAAGCATTGGTTCACTTCCCATTGCCTTGCAATGATGCTGAGAGAATTTTCTATTTTCTTTTAGGGTTTAATATTTGTTCTTCCTTCTATTTTTTTAGGGTTTTTTTTTGCAAGGCAATGGGGTTAAGTGACTTGCCCAAGGCCACGCAGCTAGGTAGTTATTAAGTGTCTGAGACCAGATTTGACTCACGTACTCCTGACTCCAGGGTCGGTGTTTTATCTACTGTGCCACCTAGCTGCCCCCTCTTCCTTCTATTTTTAAGAATGTTTGAGGTTAATTTATATTCTGTGCTTTAGGTTTTTAATTAAAAATTTTTCCTTTTGAAATCTTTATCTTTAAGCCATTTTTCTTATGGTCCTTATCACTTTTTTTCCTGAAACCTTTTCCTTTGGGAGATTTATATTTTCACTGGCCTCAGTTCCTACCCTAAGTGTCTTCCTAGAAGACATGACTGATCTTTCACCTCAACTTCCAGTTCCAGTTCTTTCTCTGGTTCTTATTGTCTTTTCTGACTGTACTGAATCAGTGTCTACCAGGTTTTGCAGGGATGGAGGAGGGCATTCCACGCAGAATCCTAGCAGCCTTATAGTATAACCTTGAGTTGCTCTAGACAGAATGCCATATTTCTTCTTTCTCTTTTCCTCATGTGGTTTGGGAAAAAATGATGTAGAACTTACAGGGTGGGTGTGTGTTGTCATTCTTTATAGCAGGCAGGAATTGCCTTTTTGGGTCATTGGCACGGGCTGACCTGGTGAGTTTGTGCATCCCTGGCAAAAGCATGAAGACAAGTAGAGTTATGATGCTGAGTAGGTGCTTAAAGAATTTTGTATTTTCTAGTGTTATGAACATAAGGCATTTATTTTGATAAGGCTCTTTTTATCTTGTGGTTTCAGTTGAAGTTGTTCTACTTGTCTAGCACATGCTGCTTTTTTTTCTTTGAGGTAGTTGAAATCAGAGTAAAAGTAGCAGTCCTCTGTATTGTTGGTCATGTGAACTAGAAGCTACTCTCCTTCCCATTCTATTTAGCATATGAGAAGCATCATTTGTCAAACTAATGCAAAGAATTTCTTCATTTTTAACCCTTCTTCTTGTTCCAACCTCAAACTCAACGTATTCCTTCAAATCTACCCTTCTTCCTAACTTTCCTATTATCATCTTCCAGTTACCCAGGTTTGCAACCTTGGTGTCATCCTCAGTTTCTCCTTCAGTCATATCATATATTCAATCATTCACCACATTTTATCTTTTTCTTCTCCACATGTCATGCTTGTGTCCTTTTCACTTACACAGCTAAAGGTCAATATTCCAACTATTATAATTACACCCCAATTGTTTCTCTGTGGTGTAGGTCCCCTAGTCCAGTCCATCCTTTTTATAATTGCCTATGGCTTTTCCTAAAGTGTAAGTCTGATCGAATAATCTCCTTGCTCCAATGACTCCCTGTCAGCTCTAGGATCAAATATAAACTCTTTGATCTGATATTTAAAGTCCTTTATAAATCTGACTCTTTCCTACTTTCATGCTGCAACCTATCAGTCTATTTTCTATTTCTTCCTTGCTCTATCTCTTTTTTTCATTGCCTTTGAACTGACCTTCTTCTATGTCTAGAATGTTCTCCATACTCACTTTTGCTTAGAAACCCCATATTTTTGTAAGACTCAGCTCTTCTGGCCCTTTTTTTAAACCTGAGATATTAATCTCTTCCTCTGTAAGGTTACTTGTATCTTCTTTGTATGTATCTTGTCTATATACCTATTTACATAGATTGCTTAGAACTTAAGATCTTTGAGGACAGGACCTGCTTTTTTTTTGTATCCTTACCATATTTTCTGGTACATAGTGTTCAATAGATGTTGTTTGATGGACTGATTGATTATTTAATTGTAAGACTTTCATAGAAAACTTCTCTTTGTTATAATCAACTTAACAAATATCAACAATACAAGAAACTGAACTTCTATATATGCAGTCTGCTTTTTAATGTTTTTATTAATTTAAAACAATAGTAACAAAGCTCTTTGGCTTGCTTATCTTCCCTTCTGTACTTCTTTTTGTTCTCTTCTATGTATTTTAAAAATATTTGATTGTTCTTTACTTTCAGTCTTCTGTATCACTATCATTGCCCATTAATTTCCTCTTGCCCCATAGAAAGCACCTTCCTTGTAAAAAATATTGTTAAGCAAAACAAATTTACACATAGGCCTTGTAATCTTCACATAGTCATTCTCCATAGTTCAATTTGAGTGAATCCTTCCTTTTCAGCTCTTAGGTGGCATCATGCCATGGAAGAGTTAACAGAGGCAAGTGGTAATAACAATGGAGGATTTAAGGAGGTGATGATCTCAAAGGAGAAGAAGGTGACTATTTTTCAGGGATAAAACTTATTGAATGTCACATTAATATTCATGTTTATCATGCCCTGCTATTTCATGTACAAGATTGGAGGAGAGACTAGAGATTAGTGGAGCACTAGGTGACACAGTGGATAGAGCACTGTCCCTGGAGTCAGGAGGACCTGAGTTCAAATTCGGCCTCAGACACTTAATAATTACCTTGGGTAAGTCACTTGCCTTGAAAAAGCAAATAAGGAAAAAAAGAGAGAAAGCAATATCAGACAATCTAGAATCAAACTTTTCTTTGAAACTTGCTGAAAATTTAACTTTGATTGTTAGGACTTAATTATTAATCCTTATTATTGCTTAATCCTAAGCAAAAATAAGTGAAAATAATTTTTTCCTTTTCTCATGTCTGTAAAACCAAAATGACCCTTCTCAGATTAAAAGAGGGTGGGATTGCTCCCTAGAAGGTCTCATGCCTTGACAGTTTAGCATTGAGAGTGAATCTCTCCCCTAAGGCTGTTGTTTCTAACCCAAATTACTGTTCTCTCATGGTGCTGTCAGAGTACTAGAGTACTTTTCAGTTCTCCAAGATTCACTTCTCCAGACCTACCCATCCAGGGACTGATCACAGGGTACTCTAGATGGAGAGTCACTGAAAGTTTCCCTTCAACCAATTTAAGAGATTTCTCTACTGATAATAAAAATGATTTAATCATTCCTTTTTAAAAGAATTTAAAGGCAAAGAAAATATTTTAACCCTGCCAATAGGAAGTTTTAAAATTAGCTAGTGGCTAATTTAATCAGATTAGTCACAAATTCAAATAATCTCTCTTAATCTTTTTTTTTTTGGCAAGGCAATGGAGTTAAGTGATTTGCCCAAGGTCACACAGCTATAGGTAATTATCAAGTGTTCAAGGCTGAATTTGAGTCCTCCTGACTCCAGGGATGGTGCTCTAACCATTGCGCCACTTTGCTGCCCCCTTCTTTTTTTTTTATTTAGCATTTTATTTTACCTCAGTTACATGTAACAACAGTTTTTAATATTCATTTTAAAAATTTTGAGCTCCAAATTCTCTCCCTTTCTCTCTACTCCCCATCCCCATTGAGAAGGCTAACAAATTGATATAGGTTATATATGTATAATTAAAGAAAATATTTATCATAGTCATATTGTGAAAACTGAAAGAAAAGAGCAATCAAATATTTTTAAATATTTTTTTCCTCAAGGAAAAAAAACATGTTTCAATCTGTAATCAGACAATATCAGTTCTTTCTTGGGGAATGAATAGCATTTTTCATCATAAATCCTTCATAGTTTTCTTGGATCTTTGTATTGCTTAAAATAACTAAGTCATTTATTGCTGATCATCTTATAGTTTTGTTCTTACTTTGTACACAGTACATGTCACTTTTTCATCAGCTCATGTAAGTCTTTGCAGGTTTTCTGAGAGCTTCCTGCTCATCATTTCCATTAGCAGAATAATATTCCAACACAATCTCATATGACAGTTTGTTTAGCCATTCCTCAATTGATGGGCATCCCCTCATTTTCTAATTCTTTGCCCCTTGAAAAGAGCTGCTGTAAATATTATTAAACATATTGGGGCTTTTCCTTTTTGTTTTTATCTTTTTTGGAATATAGACCTAGTAGTGGTATTGCCAGGTCAAAGATAATTTATGGTTTCATAACCTTTTTTTTAAAACTTTTTTTTTGCAAGGCAGTAGGGTTAAATGACTTGGCTGAGGTCACACAGCTAGGTAATTATTAAGTGTCTAAGGCTGGATTTGAACTCAGGTCCTCCTAACTCCAGGGCTGGTGCACTATCCACTGTGCTACTTAGCTGCCCTGGTTTCATAGTCTTTAAAAAAAAATTTTTTTTTATGTTTTTGCAAGGCAAATGGGGTTAAGTGGCTTGCCCAAGGCCACACAGCTAGGTAATTATTAAGTGTCTGAGACCAGATTTGAACCCAGGTACTCCTGACTCCAGGGCCTGTGCTTCATCCACTGTGCCACCTAGCCACCCCAAGTTTCACAGTCTTTTGAGCATAGTTCTAAATTGCTCTGTGGAATATAGAATCTGTTCACAACTCCATTAACAATGCATTAATGTTTCACTTTTCCCCACAGGCATTTGTCATTCTCCTTTTCTGTCTGTCCTATTAGTCAATCTAATACATATGAGATAGTACTTTGGAATTGTTTTAATTTGCATTTCTCCAATCAGTAGTAAGAACATTTTTTTTCATATGGCTATAGAGAACTTTTATAACTTCATCTGAAAACTGTTCATATCTTTTGATATTTTATTAATTGGGGAATGGCTCTTATTTTTATAAATATGACTCATTTCTCTATATCTTTGAGAATTAAGATCATTATCAGAGATACTTATTTCAGAATTTTTTTTACAGCTGCTGTAGGTAGCTGTATTTCTCTCCATTATTCCCACCCTCCTTTTATTCTTTTTGAGGTATTTGTTGGGGTTTGAGGGAGAGCTCATGTGAGTCCCTGCCTTTACTGTCCTTCTTAAAGAAAGTGAATTCAGGGTAAATCAAGGCAGACTCACCAGTCTTGAAGAGACTTACCTCAGATTCAGAGAATTTGGGTGCAGACAACAAGGGAGGCTGCTGGAAAATTGTGTGTAATCCTGACAGTGGTTTCTCTGTACTTGAATTCTTTCTGACTGCTTGCCATATTTTTCCTTGACTTTGAAGCTCCAGATTTTAACTGTGATGTTCTTGGGAGTTTTCATTTTGGAATATCTTCCATGAAGTAACCAGTGAATTCTTTTTTTTTTTTTTTTAGTAGTGAATTCTTTCAATTTCCACTTTGTCATCTGATTCTAAGATATCTGGGCAGTTTAAAATTTTCTTGATATATGATATCTTGGTTCTTTTTTTAAAAAATAAGTTTTTATTGAGATCTGCTTCTTATATCATCAAAGTTATCTCAAATATCTCTCTATTACCTTTCCTGAGAGCCATCCCATATAAAAAAATAGGTATTTTTAAGAGAGGGAAAAAAATTCTGCATAAGTGATCAATACTTTGAAAAAGTATGTTGACATATGTAATGTGTAGTGCCTATGGTCTTCCCATCTCTATGAATAGATGGGTTGGGAGTATCCTCTTATTTTCATTTGAGTCCTGCTGAATTTTTATAATTTTGTCAAATTTAATTTTGATTTCCTGGTGTGTAACTGTTATTTTCATTTACATTGTGCAGTTAACTGTGTATATTGTTTTCTTGGATCTACTTATTTCACTGGGCCTCACTTTATATAGATCTTTCCATGCTTCTCTGTATTCATCACTTAAATAATTTCTTATACATAGTAATATTCCATTACATTCACATACCATAATTTGCTTACCCATTCCCTAATTGTTGGACATCTACTTTGTTTCCTATTCTTAATTATCACAAAAAATGCTGCTATAAATTTTATATTTTGGAATATGAGGACTTTCTTTGGTTGACTACCTTGAGATACAAGCTCTGTAATGGAGACTCTGGTTCAAAGGTATGAATAGTTTAGTCATTTTATTTGCATAATTCTATAGTTTTCCAAAATGATTATACTATTTCAGAGTCCCACCAATGATTTATTATTGCCTATTGCCATTTTTTTGTAACTTTTGTCAATTTATAGGGTATAAGGTGAAACCCTCAAGGTTGTTTTGATTTATATTTCTTACCATTAGTGAATTAGAGCATTCTTTTTCATGGTTGTGAATACTTTGCAAATTCATTTGAAAATTCTTTGTTCGTATCCTTTGGACACTTATCTAATGGGATGTTAGTCTCAAATTTATTAATTGTTAATATATTTTGGATACCAAATCCTTATCAGAGGAATTTGATACAAAGATTCTTTCCCCATTTGGCCATTTTCCCTCTTATTCTAGATGCATTAATGTTGTCTGTGTAAAAATTTTTCAATTTCAAGTAATCAGTTATTTTTTAAATTTAATATGGTCAGAATTATACTTTTTGCAATTTATAATCAGTTACCTTTTAAATTTAATGTAGTC
Organism: Macrotis lagotis; assembly: GCF_037893015.1. Taxonomy (NCBI): domain Eukaryota; kingdom Metazoa; phylum Chordata; class Mammalia; order Peramelemorphia; family Peramelidae; genus Macrotis; species Macrotis lagotis. Next base: position 277,900,528 of record NC_133658.1, on the reverse strand, counting down.
AGAATTATACATTTTGTGATTTATAATGTCCTCTATCTCATGTAGATCTGACAATTTTTCCCTGTTTATCCTACTGCTTTTCCTTTTACCCTGTCCATCCCTAAAACTGTTATGCTTCTGACTTTTATCTCCCTGTTATTCTCTTAATTGACTTTTGGTATCAACCTTTATGTGTAAATCCTGTATCCATTTTGACCTGGGCAATGATAGTGATACAGAAGACTGAAAGTAAAGAGCCTAGACTTCATTTTTCAAGAAATAATACAACAAAAATTGCCCTGAGATCCTAGAAGCAGAGTGTAAAATAGAAAATGAGAGAATTCACTGATCACCTCCTGAAAGAGATCCCAAAAGAAAAACTTCCAGGAATATTACAGCCAAATTCCAAAACTCCCAAATAAAAGAGAACATTCTAAAAGCTTCCAGAAACAAACATTTCAACTACTGAGGCTCCATAGTCAGGATTACACAGGATCTGGCAGCATCTACATTAAGGGCTTGTAGGGATTCAAATATGATTTTCCAGAAGGCAAAAGATCTTGGTTTACAACCAAGAATCAACTACCCAGCAAAACTGAATATCCTCTTTCAGGGGAAAAGATGGAATTTTCAATGAAATGGGACTTTCAGTCTTTTCTATTTAAACAATCAGAGCTGAACAGAAAGTTTGATCTCCAAGTACAGGACTCTGGTGAACCATTAGAGAGAGTGGAAGAGGAGGACTAACTATGAGGAACTTAATGATATTGAACTGTTTGTATTCCTGCACAGGAAGAAGTTATTAATAACTCATGAACTTTCTCATATAGACAGGACGTAGGAAGGAGTGGAATATAATGGTATAATATAGAAAAAAGATGGAGTCAATGGGTGATAAAGGAAAGTACTGGGAGGAAGACAAAGGGGATGAAGAAGCTAAGAAATTTCACATAAGAGTCAAGAAAAAGCTTTTTTCAATGGAGTGGAAAGGGAGGAGGCAAAGGGGAATGAGTGAGCTTTCATTCTCATCAGAAATGGCTCAGAAAGGAAATAACATACACACTTAATAGGGTGAAGAAATCTATTTTACCCTAGAGAAAAATGAGAAGAAAGGGATGGGATAAGGGGAAATGGGGGGGGGGGGGGAAGGAAGGCTGAAATAGGTGATAGAAGAGAGGGAAGATCGAGGGAGAGTGTACTCAGATTCAACACACTTTTGGACAGGGCTAGGATGAAAGGAGAGTGAGACTAGAATAAATGAGAGTGGGGAGGAATAGAGTGGAGGTATAGCTAGTAACAGCAACTGTGGGAAAAGTATTGAAGCAACTTCTTTGGTGGACTTATGATAAAGAAGGCAACTCACCCCAGAGACAGAGCTATTGGAATCTGAACACAGACTGAAGCACAATTTTTTCTTTCTCTTTATTCTTGAGGTTTCTCATCTTCTAGGGGTAGGGAGAGGCAGTTTATGTTTACTCTTTTTTAAAAAAATTTTTTTATTAAAGATATTATTTGAGTTTTACAATTTTCTCCCCAATCTTCCTTCCTCCCCCCCCCCCATTATGTTTACTCTTATAACGCATTCAATTTACATCAGTGTATAGCATTGAAGCAATGTAGAGACTTTCAGACAGCCTTCTGTGGGGGGGGGAAGGGAAAGTGGGGGAAAAATTGTAAAATTCAAAACCTTACAAAAATGATAGGTAGATATTACTATTGTATATAATTGGAAAACAAATAAAACGTTAAAAAATCATATATGGGGTGGCTAGGTGGCACAGTGGATAAAGCAATGGCCCTGGAGTCAGGAGTACCTGGGTTCAAATCCGGTCTCAGACACTTAATAATTACCTAGCCGTGTGGCCTTAGGCAAGCCACTTAACCCCATTTGCCCTGCAAAAAAAAAAAAACCCTAAAAAAAATCATATGCATCTTTTTCAACTATTCCCTAATTGATGGACATCCTCTTAATTTCCAATTCTTTTTCTCCACTAAAAGCTGCTAAAACACATAATCCTTTCCCTTTTTTGTTATTTATCTCTTTGGGATACAGACCTCATAGTGGTATTACCAATCAAAGGGTATGTGTTTTATAGCCTTTTGGGCATAGTTCCAAATTATTCCATAGAAGAGTTGAATCAGTATACCATTTCACCAATAGTGCTTTAGTGTTTCAATTTTCCCATATCACTTTGAACATTTGTCATTTTTCTATTCTGTCATATTAGCCAATCTGATAAAGAGATGAGATAATAGCTCAGACATGTTTTAATTTGCTTTTTTCTAATCAGTAATCATTTAGAGCATTTATTCAAATGTCTACTGATAGCTTTGATTGTTTTATCTGCAAACTGCCTATTCATATCTTTTTTCAAAATTTATTTAAGGTAACGGTTTTAAGTGACTTGTCCAAGGCTAGACAGCCAGGCAATTACTAAGTTTCTGAGGCCGGATTTGAACTCAGGTACTCCTGACTCCAGGGCCGGTGCTCTATCCACTGCACCACCTAGCTGCCCCTGTTCATATCTTTTGACCATTTATGGTCATGGTTATAAGAAATGATTTGCCTCAGTTTTCTATATCTTTTAGAAATTTGGTCTTTAAAAGAGGAACCTGATATAAATTTTTTTGCAGTTATGATTATTATGAATTTCTGTCCATTCTATTTTCCCCTGTTATTCTACTCTTTCTACTTTTATCCTGTCCTTTCTCAAAAATGTTATACTTCTGACTTTCAGCTTCCTCAATTTGCTCTCATTTCTGTCATCTGCATCCCTACCTCACCCTTCCTGTTATCCTCTTTCTCTCCTGATTTCCTCTATAAAATAGATTTCTATACCCAATTGAGTATGTGTCTGTTATTCTATCTTTGAGCCAGTTCTGATGAGAGTAAGCTTCATATGCTCCCTCCCATCTTCCCCTCCATTGTAAAAGCTTTTTTACAGCTCTTTTATGTGAAATAATTTACCCCATTCTACCTCTCCCTTTCCCTTCTCCCAATGAATTCCTCTTTCTCATTCCTTGAATATATATATATATATATATATATATATATATATATATATATATATATATATATATATATATATATATATAATGTTTTTGCAAGGCAAATTGGGTTAAGTGGCTTGCCCAAGGCCACACAGCTAGGTAGCTAGGTAATTATTAAGTGTCTGAGACCGGGTTTGAACCCAGGTATTCCTGACTCCAAGACCTGTGCTTTATCTACTACGCCACCTAGCTGCCCCTTGATTATATTTTTTAATATAATTGTCCAATTATATTCAACTCACACCTGTGCCCTCTGCCTATGTACACTCCTTCTAAATGTCCTAATAATGAGAAAGTTTTTAGCAGCTATAATGATCATTTTCCCATGTAGAAATGTAATATTTAATCTTTTGAAATCCCTTTTGATTTCTCTTTCCTGTTTACCTTTTTATGCTTCTCTTGAGTCTTGTATTTGAAAGTCAGTTTTTCTATTCATCTCTGGACTTTATATCAGAAATGCTTGAAAAAGTCCTCTATTTCAATGAAGGTCTGTTTTTGATTATACTGAATGATTATACTAGTGTTGCTGGGTAGGTGATTCTTGGTTTTAATTATAGCCTCCTGCAATATCATAATCTAAGCTTTCTGAGCTCTTAATGTAGAAGCTGCTAAGTCACGTTATCCTGACTATGACTCCATGACATTTGAATTGTTTCTTTTTGATAGCTTGTAATATTTTCTCCTTAACCTTGGAGCTCTGGAATTTGGCTATAATATTTCTGGGAGTTTTCATTTTGGGATCCCTTTCAGGGAGAGATGGGTGAATTTTTAAAATTTCTATTTTACCATCTCATTCTAGAGTATTAGGATAGTTCTCCTTGATGTCTGGGCTCTTTTTTTTTTTATCATTCCTTGGATTTCAGATAATCCAGTACTTTACTCAGTTCACAATGTCCCAGGCAACTCTTTAAGACCAAACAGCATAGCAGCATGTGTCCCTTCACAAGAAATGGCTTTTCTGTTAGCTGTTACCTTTGAGGTCCTTACTATTCTCATACTGGGAAAAGCCAATATGCTTCTATTTTTTTTTTATTTGTGGTGTGCTGACAAACTCTTTTAGCTTACAGACTCTTTTACAATTACCAAGTTTCTCAGATATGTAAGTAGAAGAAATTTATTCTTTATCTAGTAGGTTTGGTAAGCCTCTTCTTGCAGCAAACTATAGTGCATACCAAAATAGTTACAAGTCTATCTTTTCCCCTTTGTTTCTCCTCCCCAGCTAGGTTCAGAAATGAAGTCAACTCAGGCACTGAGAGGTTTTCTCTCAGTCTAGCAGATACCCTTTACACAGAATTCCCAGGGAGTCCCTAGCAACAGCAGCTTCAGCTTTTCTCCATCTAATCAGCCAAGCAGCTTCTCCTAGTCAGTAAGATCCCAGGGAGGAAGCTGAAGTGCCATGGTCATCTCAGCTCTCTTTATCTTCTGTCTCTGCCTATATCCTTTGGTTCTTCCTGGGTTCAGCTTAGTCTCCTGCTGTTGCTTCTATCTCTTAGAATTTCTTATTAGATCCTAATGCCCAAGATTGGGATCTCCTAGTGGTTGAATTAACACTCAAGCAATATATTTTTATGTCAGTTATGTACCCAATTTATTGTTGTGTATTTCAGTCATATCCAACTTCTTGTGATCTCTCTTGGAGTTCTCTTGGCACAGATACTGGGGTGGTTTGCCATTTCCTTCTCCAGGCCATTTTACAGATTAGGAAACAGTTAAGTGACTTGCCCATGTCACACAGCTAATAAGTGTCTGAGGATAGATTTGAGCTCAGGAAGATGAGTCTCATTGCTATGAACTAAAGATGAAGATAATGTAGATTTAATAATATAGATGGTGAGCTATCAGTATATAATTTCTTTTTTTTTTTTTTTTTTTAGGTTTTTGCAAGGCAAACAGGGTTAAGTGGCTTGCCCAAGGCCACACAGCTACATAATTATTAAGTGTCTGAGGCTGGATTTTAATTCAGGTACTCTTGACTCCAGGGCTAGTGCTCTATACACTGTGCCACCTAGCTGCCCCCAGTATACAATTTCAACTATAGATATGGTTATAATTATAGAACAATTATACACAATTATATATGTAAATTTTTCACATTTAGGCTTCATGACTGCACTAAGGTAGATGATAGAAACTATTATTATCCCAACCAAACAGAGATGATAGCATGGTATAGTAAGAAGTAACATGATGTAATAGTGTTGAACATTATTCCAGAAAGACCTGGATTCAAATCCTATCTCAGATTCTTAGTAGCTATGTCATATCAGACTAGTCACTTGGGTATCCCTGAGTTTTAGTTTCCTCATCTGTAAAATGAGGGGAGGGAACTTGATAACCTTAAAAGGACTATTCTAGATCTGAATCTATGATCCTTTGATTCATAGAGGTTAAGTGATTTGCCCAAGTCATACCAGAAGTACTTGATCCCAGAGCTACTGACATTAAGCTCCTCCACTGAATTATGCTTTCTCTCTGACTGTATCTTACAGTTTTGAAATAATGGCAAAGAATAAGTAATGAGCCCTGTAAATAAGATGAAGATGATGATTTTGGCTACAGAATTTTTAATGAGTCAATAGGAAGAAACTAATCATATAGAGCACAGAAATAGAGAAAGGAGATGAAAGAGGCTCTGGATTGAGGTTAGTCCTGGAGGAAGATTCTGAAGATGTTATGAGGAGAAATAATAGTAATAATAGTGGACATTTATATAGTACTTTAAAGGTCACAAATATTTGATCCTCATATTTTATGAATTAATATATTCTTTATGTTATTAGCATCCTAGTGTATATACAGCTGGCTAAATTAATATAACTTTTATTTTGTGGTACTACCCAACACTTTTTTTTAAACAGAAGATGGTTTAACCTTTTCCATTCTCAGAATGCTACTAACATGGAGAAGTTTTTATCTCAGTCCTGCTGCTGTAACATGCCTTTTTTGTCCTGTTCAGAGGAAAGAGACCCCATTATTTTATGCCAGGGTTGGTTCCGTCAGGTCAGGGACTGAGGAAATCACAGAAGGGAAGGAGTTTCCTGGTTTCACCTAAGGGTTCCGAATCATCCTAAGTAGAATTTAAGGGAAACCTGCTTTGGCTTGAGATTCCAGGGATTGCTAGAATGATTTGAAGCTCCTTGGAAAAGGCATCTTCCTTGGAAGACCCTAAAATAGCTTTTAAAACTTTGCTTATTAAGAAGAATGTTACCTCATATTTCAAGCTACTTAGAATTTTATCTGTTTGGGTTTTGATAGTCAATTATGATGTGTGAATTGCTTCCAGGAGGTTGAAATGATATTCAAAACATGGAGAATTTAGAATATTAATAAGTTTTAGCAAACAACTAAATTGCTAAAGGAGAAGTCATAGGAATATAAACTTTACCAAAGTATATACTGATGGGATGGAGCCCAGCTGGCCCTCCTGGCAATATGTTTTCAATTTAGACTATGTAGGATAGACTTGCAAAGACTGGTATAATGATAATGACGGAATGGAGTGTCTGATATGTTCCTTCTGTTGAGACTCCATTTCTTATATGATGACTTTTATAGTTAATGTTTCAAGTATATATTTTAGTATTCATATTTAAACCAGACAATTTTAATTTGAAATATATTCCTGTTTAAGCAACATATTTTAACATTGTATTTTCAGGCTCTGAGATGTCTTTCATTACAGCAGACTCAGGAAATAGTATATAATTTCTTTGTTTTACATGGTTGAAAGTAAGTCATGTCAATTCAAATGGTGTGGAAATTTCTTTAATAGTCTCCTCAAAATACTAAATTTTACTTTTGAAAGCTTGTTTGTTCATTGTTTCTGAAGTTGATCTTAAGTTAGAGAAACCTCTGATATCAGCAGTAGGCACTGTGTTGCAGGTACCTTTTGTTATAAGTAACTTCAACTTAAGATTTGCTATAGGACAGAACTGTCAAAGTGGTGAATGAAATTCATAGAATTTTAAAACTCGGAGGATTTCAGAAATCATTTCGTCAAAACTCATTTTAGTGACAAAATTGAGACTCACAGAAATGAGACGACTTGCCCCAGGTCACAAAGCTAATATTTGTCAAATCTGAGACTTTAATCCAGGCCTTCTGACTCCTGGGAGTTCTATAATCTTTCCAACACACTATGTTTATTGCCTTAGTAAGTATTCTCAGATTTCTCATAGCTACATCTTTCCAAGACTTCTACAATTTTATCCTGGAAATTGGGCTTGTTGAAAATGGAAATAGGAATGTCAGTACCATTTTCATCCCCCCATCTTAATTTGCTCTGGTGCCAGATAAAAATAGTACTGAGAGACAATGTATTTCAGGAAAAATGAATAAATTAATTAAAAATAAATAAATGAAGGAATACTTGCCATCCTAGTCAAACCAAGGAATCAGTTTCTATTTTTTTCAGATTAGGTGCGGTTAAAGTGATTAAATTTTTTTCATAAAGATTTTTTTGCTTTTAGTGAAGTATTCCCATTTCATTATATTTGAAGCTGAAATATTTGAATTGTCTGGGCTTTTGCTAGGAAGTTTGGTTTATGACCCAAGCTAGTTGAAATGTGTATAATGAAACATCAGACTTAGAAACTTTTTAGTGGTTTGTCACAGGGCTCTGGAGTTAATACTGTATTATTCACTAATTTGATTGGTGACTTGCATCAAGATGTCTATCTATTGATATACACATATACACACACATATACAGTGTTCTTGATTTTGTTAACATTTAATTGTATTTTATATTCTGATTATTTTTATTCAGGTTTTACTGTGACGTCATTTGTTCATTTGCTATTTAATTTTTTCTTCCCTTGTAAATCAGATTAGTTAAGAATTTATTAGTCTTCAAAGAATCATCTTTTAATTTTATTCATTATTTCTATGAGAATTTTTTAAATTTCTAATTAACCTATTTTCCCTCTAATTTTGTTAATATCTCCTCATTTGTACTTAATTTAAGCTTGTTTACTGGTTTTATAATTTTTGAAAATGCATATTCAGTTCATTAATCCTTTCTTTTTCTGTTTTGTTAATGTTTGTTAGCAGTCTCCCTGAGGACTGCTTTAACTATATTACAGAAATTTTTGTATGTTGTTTCATCATTATTATTTTCTTTTAAATTATTATTATTTCTATGATTTTTCCTGTGACTCCCTATTATTTAAGATTTTATTGCTATATCTGGGTCTGTATGTTTTGTTTGTGGTCTCTTAACCAGTTTCTGCTTTTATTGCTTTATGCTCCATAAAGGAAATGCTAACTGTTTCTTCCTTTTTCACATTTTTTGGCAATATCTCTGTGCCATTTACATGGCAGCTCACATAGTTCATAAAAATTCCTCATGGTGCCAAGAAATTTATATATTCTATGGCTGTCCCATTTAGAATGTACCATAAGTTGTTTAACTCTAGTTTCTTATTTTTTTTTTTTGGCAAGGCAATGGGGTTAAGTGACTTGCAAAGTCCTTGTGCCCAAGGTCACACAACTAGGTAGTTATTACCTGTCTGAGGCTGGATTTGAACCCAGGTCCTCCTGACTCTAAGGCTGGTGCTCTACCCATTGCACTACCCAGCTGTACCTGTAACACTAGTTTCTACAGAAATTTTTGCTGTTTTATATTTGCTGTGTAAATCTCCTGTTAGACTTATCCAAAACTGATAGAGAGATATTGAAGTTTCCTGCCAACTGTTTTATAATTGTTTAGAAGCTCAGATTATGTTTCCTTTATGAATTTGTATGCAGAGGTATTTGGAGCATATAAAATTAATATTCTATTGAGTTGTCTATGGTTTCTTTCAGCATAATATAGTTGCTTTGTTTATTGCTTTTTATTTTTGAATATCTGTTTTTGCTTTTTCAAATGGCATAATGACAATTTTTTTTTGGATTTACAAGATGTATGTTAATTTTTTCCATTTCCTAAGTTTTGTTTTTTTAAAATGTATTTCTTGTAAGTGATAGATTGTAGGGTTTTGTTTTTTTTCTCCATTCTATAACTTTTTTCACTTTATTGTATTGTTTAATACATTCACATTTAGAGTTATGAGTTAGTTGTGAAGATAGCTGAAGTTGCTTTATCTTTCAGATATAATTTCTGTTTTGGAGAAGTTTGAGAAGACTTGAGGATTGAAGAAAATGTCTAGGCTACTTCATCTTATTACTCACATGACTGGAAGTGGAACTTATGTTCTTTCCACTCTACTGCTTTGCTTCCCAGCTGCCTCAAATATTAGTGATCTCCCTGTTATTGGGGAATTAAAGTGGAAGCAAGATGAACATTTGTCTGGGATCATAGGACTTAGAACTAGATGAGATCTGAAAGGTCATTAATTTGACTACCATTACCCAGGTTTTAAATGGCAGAACTGATAATTAGACTTAAGACTTTTGACTTCAAATGCAACATTCTTTTACTATAGTAAAATGTTCTTTTTTTTGGTTAGATGTTCAGTCTAAAACTCTGAAGATCCTTCCTATTTTAAGATTCTGTGATTATTCATGTTAGAGTTGTGCTTTAACCAAATTGTCAATTAATTACAGATTAAGTAAAAAAGAAAAACTAGAAAACCCAAACTATGCATTAGTGCCTGAGGGCCTATAATTCCTCATCTCTCATTTCTTACATTATTTAACATCAGTGTCCTTCTGGGATTATGTTTTGCCTAACTTGTATGCAATTTAAAAATAGGACTCTGAGCCATCTGGTTCAACTTTGCTACTACCACTTTCTGCCAGTAACCTGATATGCTATGTTTGGTTAAAGAAATTGGTAACTGCAGAGCTGGTTAAGTGAAGGAGAGCTGAAGAGTAGAAATTGGAACTGCTTGTTCTGTGGGACCGCTGAGAACTTGTTCATTGGATCAATTGTCTGGAAGTTGGGAAGTAAAAAAGGTTGGACTCAAGTGTAACTTAGTAATATAAATAAAACTTTGCTGAATTCCTTCTGTTATTCAGTGGTAGAATATATTCAATAAGGCCATCTGCAGAATTTGGCTTGTCTTCATATTGGCAGATGAGCCTCACTCAAGTTCAGAGAAAAATTTGACTCAGGATTTTACAATAAAATTATTTAAAAGTGCTTTATGAGTTACAAAGCAATTGAATTAATATTTTTAAAAACAAACTTTTGTTTTGATGGACAAATAGTAAAAACAAGCTCATTTAGGGCAGGGATGATTTCAATTTTGCCTTTAGAGCCCCAGTACTTGACTTAGTTCCTGGTACTTAGTAGGTGCCTAATAGTATATATTAAGTATAAGTGTATTATTGATGGATAAGAAATAAGATTACTAGGTGGCTAGGTGGCGCAGTGGATAGAGCACCAGCCTTGGAATCAGGAGTACCTGAGTTCAAATCTGGCCTCAGACACATAATAATTACCTAGCTGTGTGGTCTTGGGCAAGCCACTTAACCCCTTTGCCTTGCAAAAAAAAAAAAGAAAGAAAAGAAAAGAAATTAAAAAAAGAAATAAGATTACTGGGAAGAAATTCATGGAATTAAAGGAGCACTTAAAATAGTGTTTTTTTAAAAACTTTAACTTATATTTTAGTTGCTAAGAGAAACTTTTCTTGACACTTGGCAGTTTATTTACAAATAAACCAGTTTTCTCATGTTTCACCAGAAATGCTGCTTGTTATATTAAGCTATGTGTGTTAACCTGATGCAACAGTTGACTTTAAAGATGCTGGAAATGATTGAAATAAGATTTAAATAAAACAAAGCTAGATATGCTTCAGAGAGGATCAGTCAGAAATGAATAACCCTGGTATTCATTCCTATTAGTCTTGAAGTACCCCTGAGCCTTAGTTTTCTGCATTCTGAGATTTGTTTCAGGCATTCTGATATATTATATTCAATATACTCCCTCATTACTGGGAAGCCTAAAGTTATCTTGAGAAGAAATGGGTTTTTCTGGTTTGGTTTTAAAAAAAAAAAATTTAAGTTTTTATACCTCAATGTAGGATTGGAGGGAAAAATCCTGTCAGTTACTTTATACCATCTTGTGGGTCACACTTGTACAGGGCATCTCAAGGAGAAATGGGGGTAGAAGACACTTAAAACATGACATTTATGACTTACCAACTTTGAAAGGGGTTTAAAGGAGCTGAAACAAATAGTATGTGTCTGCCACACTGGAAAATTATACACTTGGGCCTTATAAATCAATTCATAGGTAATTAATCTTCAGAAACCTTCTGCACGGCCTGACTACAGATTTATTTATTGCCCATCTCTGGATACCCAGTGTTTCTGGGAGAATTTCATACAGACCATTAGAGTATTCATTCTTCTTTCCACATTCTTACTCAGGGGTTCTTAACCTTTTTTGTTGTGGACCCATTTGGCAGTCTTGTAAAATCTATAGAAACTTTATCAAGTTTTTTAATATATATTTTAAAATCACAGGATTGCAAAGGAAACCAATTTTATTGAATGTAGTCATACTAAAGAAGAAAACAAGCCTACAGACCCAAGTTAAGAATCTCTGCTCTAAGGTGTGCAAAGAGCAAAGACCTGGGATATTATATGACTCACTGAAAACCAGTTATAACAAAAACAAATAATTAGGATTTGTATTTCTTTATTTTTTGGGATAATTGTACAGCACTATAGCAGAAGGTATCTTTAAGTATTTTTACATCCAGGGTAAATCAGATGATATACAGTGCAAATAATCCTTAATAAGGACTCCTTAAATTTCATATGAATTTTTATTATAAGATCCAGAATGAGTGAGGTAGTCCCACTGCATCATGCTCTCATCATATAAAAAGTATTGTCTTTGGTTCTAGTTGCAATATTTTAGCAAGCATATTAACAAATTTCAGTGTATCTATGAGAAAGAGACCCAGGAACTAAGGAGATTCATACTGTACCATACACAATAAGGAACTGATAAGTTAAGAGAAGAAAAACCTTTAAGGGAGTTATGATAAAACTTGCTTTTAAGCTTTTGAAGAGTTGTTTTATAGAAGAGAAATTCAATTTGTTCTATTGACCCTAGAGGATAGAGCTGGAACCAGTGGTTGCAGAAGAGGAGATTTTGGTGTAATCTGAAGAAAAAGCTTCTTTTAGGAAGTTAGAACATCTAACAGTGAAATGGGTTACCTTAAGGAACAATAAAGTCTCTGACCTTAGAGACCTTCAAATACTGTCTGCTTCTTACGGTTTTGTTATTAAACCTGGGGTTTAGTCTGGGATTTTAATAGAACTAACAAAGACTGAATTTGCTGTGCTTTACCTGAGATGTATTTCTGAATTTATGAATTTTTCTTAGCTCATAGTGCCTTGCACCTGTTTCTGCTTCTCTATCAATGGCTTTGTGCCATCTTGGCCTCAGTCCTTGGCCTGGTATGACCCAGGCTAAAAATAGCTATTAAAACATTGTCTAGTATACATGGCTTTCCTCAAGTACAATTGTAGTTCATGTTAGGGTGGGTGCAGTTAAAGACAGAGTGGAGAGTCCAGACTTGGGACTTCCTACCATGTTACAGGAATGTTTTTGCTTTTAAAAAAATGTTAAGAAATTTAATTCCTAAGAAATATGCCACAGACAGCCAAAACAGCCTACCTGGCACCAAAACCAGAAATATCCCCAGGGCTTCCAGATGGGAGAAAGTTGGAAGATAAATAAGGTTATTTAACCTTTTATTGAGACAACTTAGGTGAGGGAGAAACAGTAACCTTATTAAAATAGGATAATAATCAGGGAAAGAGAAAATTTCATTGTGTAGTAGTCAACATTTCCAACAGCCAGCATATCTTTTATGTGGAATTTTTATAGTTTGCTGTCATTTTTTTTGCTATTGAAATATATTTCCAGTTTTTATGAGTGTCAGTCAGTGTGAAACATAAGGATAACTTCTTTAGAATACATCTAGTCAGGAAATGATTATAGTAATCTGCTGTTTGATAAACCCAAAGAGTCCAGCTATTGGGATAAAAACTGCTGGGAAAATTGGAAGTTAGTATGGAAGAAACTTAGATTAGACCCATACCTCACACACTATACCAAGATAAGATCAAAATGGACACAGGATTTAGACATAAAAAACAATATTATAAGCAAACTAGAAGATCAAGGAGTAGTTTACCTGTCAGATCTATGGAAAGGGAAGCAGTTTATGACCAAGGAAGAGATGGAGAACATCACTAAAAACAAACTAGTTGATTTTGATTACATTAAATTAAAAAGCTTTTACACAGACAAAAACACAGTAACCAAGATCAAAAGAAATATAGTAAACTGGGAAACAATCTTTACAACTAGTATTTCTGACAAAGGACTCATTTCTAAAATATGCAGAGAACTGAGTCAAATTTTAAAAAGACAAGCCATTCCCCAATTCACAAATGATCAAAGGATATGCAAAGGCAATTTACAGATGAGGAAATCAAAGTGATCCATAGTCATATGAAAAATTACTCTAAATCATTACTTATTAGAGAAATGCAAATTAAAGCATCTCTGAGGTACCACCTCACATCTCTCAGACAGGCCAATATGACCAGAAAGGACAATGATCAGTGTTGGAAGGGTTGTGGGAAATCTGGGACACTAATGCATTGTTGGTGGAACTGTGAACTCATCCAACCTTTCTGGAGAGCAATTTGGAATTATGTCCAAAAGGCAACAAAAATGTGTATACCCTTTGATCCAGCAATATCACTACTGGGTCTATACCCTGAAGAGATGATGAAAAAAGGGTAAAGACATCACTTGTACAAAAATATTCATAGCAGTCCTGTTTGTGGTGGCAAAGAATTGGAAATCAAGTAAATGTCCTTCAATTGGGTAATGGCTTAACAAACTGTGGTATATGGAGGTGATGGAACACTCTTGTTCTATTAGAAACCAGGAGGGATGGGAATTCAGGGAAACCTGCAGGGATTTGCATGAACTGATGCTGAGTGAGATGAGCAGAAGCAGAAGAACATTTTACACCCTAACAGCAACATGGGGGTGATGATCAACCTTGATGGACTTGCTCATTCCATCAGTGCAACAATCAGGAACATTTTGGGGCTATCTGCAATGGAGAATACCATCTGTATCCAGAGAGAATTGTGGAGTTTGGACAGATATCAAGGACTATTACCTTAAATTTAGAAAAAAAAAACTGATATCTCATTATATAATCTTGCTATCTCCTATACTTTATTTTTCTTCCTTAAGGATATGATTTCTCTCTCATCACATTCAATTTGGATCAATGTATACCATGGAAACAATGCAAAGACTGGCAAATTACCTTCTATGGGGGTGGGGGAGGGGAGGGAAGTAAGATTAGGGAAAAAAATTGTAAAACTCAAAGTAAAGAAAATCTTTAAAATAAAAAAAACACATCCTGTGCTTCTTTTCAATCTCTCTGAGTTAATTTGAATCATTTGTACTATTCTCTTGATTTTTTTTTTCTGTTCTGTGGCCTTGCATAGATCTGAAAGTATCTTCTCTTTGAACCTTGACAGGTTTAGTTCACTGATCACATTGCTGGGCAGCAGGTTTTTGAAAATAACTCACTTTTTCCTACACTTATAATTTGTAGACCCTTTCCTTCAGTACTTTTGTGAGGTATGATGTAAGCTTTATCACTTTCTTTATATAGATGAAGATAATGAGACTCAGAAAAGGGAAGTTATTTGTTCATGGTCATTTATAAGTGTTAATATATGTTATTAGAAGAGGTACTCAAGCCAGGACTTCTGATTCCAAATCAGTATATTGTATTCCAGTATATTGTTATAAGGCATTTATTTTTATATTTTGTTGATATAATTTGTTTTTACAACACTGTCTCCTAGATATCCCATTTCCACTCTGCATACCCATAAACATTCTCTTACGACAAAGGAAAATTGTTTAATATGACCGCATCTATAACATTCCACAACTGTAACTTCTCCTACTCCTACCCAGCATCAAGGCTGGTCACCGTAATTACTCAGTGTTTGACTTTGCTATATTATACTTTCATTTTCTTTATTGTAGTGATTGTGTATATTTTTTTCCCCTGATTCTGTAATCAGGTCATACAGATCTCATAGTTCTCTGAAAAACTCATATTGTTTTTTTCTTACAGTCCATTTTTTTTTTACAGTAATTAATATGACACAGTTTGTTCAGCCATTCCCTAGTTCATGGGACCCACTTTTTTTTTAATCACAAAAAGTACTGCCATGAATATTTTGGCACATGAAATATTCTTCTTGCAGTCTGGCATCATTGAGAATATGTGTCCTAAAGTGAAATCATTGAGTTAAACAGTATGTTTTCTTTCATAATTTTCTTTCATAATTTCAAATTGTTTTCCAAAATGATTGGGCCAAAGAAGCTAGACATAGACCAACATCTCCTACCCCATACCAAGATGAG
This sequence comes from Macrotis lagotis, assembly GCF_037893015.1. Taxonomy (NCBI): domain Eukaryota; kingdom Metazoa; phylum Chordata; class Mammalia; order Peramelemorphia; family Peramelidae; genus Macrotis; species Macrotis lagotis. Next base: position 277,885,119 of record NC_133658.1, on the reverse strand, counting down.
ATTGAAATGGGTACATGATTTAGACATAAAGGGTGATACCATAAGCCAATTAGGAGAACACAGAATATTTTATGTTTTTGTAAGGCAAATGGGGTTAAGTGGCTTGCCTAAGGCCACACAGGTAGGTAATTATTAAGTGTCTGAGACCAGATTTGAACCCAGGTACTCCTGACTCCAGGGCTGGTGCTTTATCCACTGTGCCACCTAGCTGCCCCGAATATTTTATTTATTAGATTTATGAAGAAGGGAGCAGTTTATGACCAAAAAGGAGATAGAGAACATTATAAAAAGCAAAATGAATAGTTTCAACTATATTAAACTAAAAAGTTTTTACACAAATAAAATGAATGCAACCAAGATTAGAAGGAATGCAGAAAATTGGGAAACAATTTTTACAAGTAGTGTTTTAATAAAGGTCTCATTTCTAAAAATAGAGAACTGAGTCAAATTTAAAAGAATTCAAGTTATTCCCCCAATTGATAAATGATCAAAGGATATGAACATACAATTTTCAGAACATGAAATTAAAGGTATCTATAGTCAATTAAAAAAAGACTCTAAATCATTATAGATTAGAGAAGAGCAGATTAAAGAAACTCTGAGGTACCACTTCATACCTACCAAATTGCTCATTTTCCTTTTTTGTCATATTAGTCAATCTTGGAAGGGATGTGAGAAAATTGTGCCATTAATGCACTCTTGGTGGAATTGTGAATGGATCCAACCATTCTGGAAAGCAATTTGGAACTATTCCCAAAGGGCAATACCACTTCTAGGTCTGTGTCCTAAAGAGATCATAACAAACTGGAAAAGACTCACTTATACAAAAATATTTACAACAATTCTTTTTTTAGTGTGAAAAAACTGGAAATTGAGGGGATTCTCAACAACTGGAGAATGACTGAACAAATTGTTGAATATGTATATGGTGAAATACTATTTTTCTATAAGAAATGACGAGCAGATAGATTTTAGAAAAATATGGAAAGACTTCTATGAACTGATGTAGAGTGAAGTAAGTAGAATGAGGAGAACTTTGTACATATTAACAGCAATATTGTGAATTGATCAACTATGATAGACTTAGCTCCTCTCAGCAGTTCAATGTGCAAAGATAATTTTAAAAGACTGGTGATGGAAAATGCCATCCATATACAGAGAAAAGCTATGGAGTTTGAATACTGACCAAAGCATACTATTTTCACTTTTAAAATTTTGTTTTGTGTTTTTTCTTTTTTATGTTTTTCCACTTTTGTTCTGATTCTTTTTTCACAACATGATTAATATGGAAATATGTTAAACATCATTGTTCAGATATAACCTATACCAGCTTACTCACTGTCATGGGGAGCAGGAAGATAAGGGAGAAAGGTAGAAAAGCATGGAACTCAAAATCTTACAAAAATGAATGTTGAAAACAATTTTTACATGTAATTGAGGAAAAAAACCAAATAAAATGGTTGGCCCAATTTATATCTCTATAACAGTATGCTAATTAGTATACTTATCTTCCAGCAATCCCCTTTATTCTAAAACATTTTCATCTTTTGTCTTCTTTGTGAATCTGATACGTTTGAAATGAAACCTGTTTTACTTTTTAATTAGTTTTTTAAATTAATGATTTAGAGTAAGCTTTCACATGATTTTTAAGTTTGTAATTCTTTAGACGTTTTTCAAAATTCTTCATATCCTTTGATCACTTAATATTATGAATATGTTATTGTGTTATATTCTCTATCTACTCTATGAGTCTTTTATATAATTATTTGATACAGTATTTCTCAGTTGCTAGTTTATTTTCTTAAACTAGCTGTATTGATTTTATTTATACAAAACTTTTAAAATGTTATTTAATCAAAAGTGTTTATTTTTAAAAAATAATCACTGCCCTCTTTTGTTAAGTATTCTCCCATTAAAAAATTCTCCCCCGTTAACAGTTATAAAAAGTTATTCCCTTTGTTTCTTTTAATTTATAAATTAGCAGTTTCTGATTCCAGCTTAAGTATTCTATTCCACTATTCAATTTTTCTTTTTTAAATTATGATCACATAATTTTAGTGATTACTATGTGGCTTGATTACTGTGTATCTAGGTGTGATTTCTCCTTCATTCCTAGTTTTATAAAATTATCTTTGGTAGTTTTACTGATATAACACTAAATCTGTAAATGGCAAGGCATTGGGGTTAAGTGACTTGTCCAAGGTCATACAGCTAGGTAATTATTAAGTGTTTAAGGGCAGATTTGAACTCAGGTCCTCCTGACGCCAGGGTTGGTGCTCTATCCACTGTGCCATCTAGCTGCTCCAATCTATAAATTAATTTAATGAGGTTGTAATCCATTAGTTCACATTTTTTGCTTGCTTAGCTATTGGAGGTCTTCCAACCATACCACAAATCCACTGAAATGGTTTTAGAATGAGAGACCAAGATATTTTATAAATGCAGACAATATACCTTTTCCTCAGGCAGATGAATTCCTTGCCAGTAGTCTTCAGTGAACTGCTACAAGAGAGTTCAACAAAATCTCCTACTGATATGATGCCAATTTTACTTGTTAAGGAATAAGTCAAGAAAACATTAATTTGAAACCTACTTTAATAAGCCTCATATCTCTTACGTTTGGAAAGGGTATCCCTGAATTAACATTTTTTAATTCAACTTGTCATTGTTATTATCATAGAGTTTTTATTAGTGGTAGAGCCAAGATGAAGAAATAACAGTAAGTAATCCAATGAACTAATCTTCCCCAACCCCTTTTCCCCCTCCTCCAATTTTCCCAAAAGGTCTAGAAAGTACACTAGACCAAATCCTAATGAAGAAATCCAACAAAAAAATCATGACTCATTTTTCTAGCCCTGGTTGGCAGAGGGAGACAGACAGAGAGATATGTAGGCATTGCAAAGAGAGGCTTTGCACCAAAATAAGTGGAGGTACAGAATCTGGACAGGTGCTAGTCGACAACTTTGTCACCCAATTTCCAGTATGGGATGTCAGATAAAGGACAGACAGAGGAGGGACCTGCATTCTCCTCCCCAACCCCCTGCATGCATGTTCTGGGCTGTGTATTGAAAGACAGGCAGGTTCAGAAGCAAGTAGTAGTGATATGACTCAATCCCAAGAGCAGAGCCTAGTCTGAAGCCTGCAAAGTAACAGCTCAGGCAGGAATCCTAGATCAAAGAAGGGATCCCTCACTCTGAGCTAGCAGAGTTTCCCAAATGACTGGTAATGACTGAATTTAGTAGCCAATCTAATGGTTCTTAGACTTAAACCTAGATCAGGAGCTTGTAGAACTAAGACTAAGGAGCAGCAATGAGATTTTTATACTAGATCAGACAATTTTGGGAGCACTGAATGTTTCCAGGCCCCCAGCCTGAAGTGTCCTTAAGATCTTAGGATCCCAAAGAACTTTAATATCCCTAAGAAAGTAACAACAGGACCAGGCCTTGACCTTCTCTCCAAAAGTATACACAATCCATTTTTGTTTTTGCTTTTGTTTTTTCAGGTTTTTGCAAGGCAGTGGAGTTAAGTGGCTTGCCCAATGCCACACAGCTAAGTAATTATTAAGTGTCTGAGGCCTGATTTGAAATCAGGTACTCCTGACTCCAGGGCTGGTGCTCTATTCACTGTTCCACCTAGCCACCCCCACAATCCAGTTTTTTGTTTTTGTTTCGTTTTTTTTTAGATTTTTCAAGGCAATGGGGTTAAGTGGCTTGCCCAAGGCCACATGGCTAGGTAATTGTTAAGTGTCTGAGGTCGGATTTGAACCCAGGTACTCCTGACTCCAAGGCCAGTGCTCTATACATTGCACTACCTAGCCGCCCCTACACAATCCAGTTTTAACACTAAGTGTGAAGTCAGGAAGGAGGCTGGAAGAATAAGCAAATAAAAAAAAGAATCCCATCATAAAAGCTATTATGTTGTTGACAGAGATACTACAGACATGAACCCAGAAGAAGAGAATAATTCCAAAAGATCTATAAAATCTTAAAAGAGAAACAGTTGGGCACAGATTCAATTAGAATTCCTGGAAGAGATGAAACAAGAGTCAAAAATTTTTTGTCAATGAATTAACTAGAAGAAAAATAAGTCAAAAGAAATGAGAACTATGGAAGAAAGAATTGGAAGAGGAATTAACTATATGGCACAATAAATACAAAATCTTGCCCAACTATTAAACTCTCTGAAAAATTAGAATAAGTCATTGACTTCATGAGACAACAAAGAATATTAAAACAAAGTCTAAAAGTCTGAAAAAAATAGGAAAAAAGTTGCCCTTTGCAAAAACAACTGATCTAGAACATAGAACAAGAAGAAAAAAAATTAAGAATTATGGGGGGGGGGGGCAGGTGGTACAGTGGATATAGCACTATCCCTGGAGTCAGGAGGACCTGAGTTCAAATGTGACCTCAGACACTTACTAATTACCCAGCTGTGTGACTTTGGACAAGTCACCTTAACCCCATTGCCTTGTTTAAAAAAAAAAAGAATTATTGGGTCACCTTAAATCCAAGACCAAAAAAAGATTTTTAACCATATTTTCAGAAATTTTAAAACTTCCTACATCTCTTAGAACCAGAGAATGAAGTGGAAATTGAAAGAATCCATTAGTAAAGTCCTGAAAGAAATCCATAGATGAAAACTCCTAGAAAAATCATAGCCAAAACTTATAGGTCAAAGAAAAAGTATTGCAAACAGGCAGGAAGAAAAATTCCAAGTATGGAGGAACCATAGTCAGTAGTATACACTTTTTAAAACTACTGTTATAGATAAATAAAGAGCTGGGAATACCATATTCTGAAAGGTAGAGGAGATTTAGGTTTACAACCAAGAATAACTTAACAAGCAAAACTAAGTATACTCCTACAAGTGAAAAAAAATAAATCTTTAATGAATTAGAGGATTCTAACTCTAAAGGATTCCTGATGAAAAGACCAGAACTGTGTAGAAACTTTAAACACAGTAGTTAAGAGAAATTTGAATGAATAAAAACATGAATGTAAAAAGATAAAGGGATAAAAAAAGATAAGACTTCTTATATTCTAATATGGGAAGATAATACATGTGTCCCCATTGAATCCTATCATTATCATCTGGGGTTTTAGAGGAAGTGTCATTTGACAGGGGCAGCTAGGTGGTATAATGGATAGTGCACTAGGCCTGGAGTCAGGAAGATTCATCTGATGCAAAGAGAAGTGAAGAGAATTAGGAGTACAATTTATGTAGTAAAGACAAACAACTTTGAGAGACTTAGGAACTCTGATCAGTGTGTGGACCAATCACAAATCCATAAAACAGGCTACCCATCTCCTGAGAGAGATATGAAGGATTCATGGTGTCGAATAAGACATTTTATTTTAGAATTGGCCAATGCATAAATTTGCTTTGCAATACTGTACATGTTTATAATAGGGATTTTATTTTTCATTCTTAATTTTGGGAGAATTGGAGTAGAAGTGAAAGGTAAATTTTTGCTAATTGAAAAAAAAATTTTTTTTAAGTTTTTATTAATGGCCTAACTTTATGGAGGTGGTGTTCTCAAGTACAATTATAGAGACAAGGTTCTGCCCTCTAAGAGGTTACAGAGAACAGAAGTGATTTAAGTAGAAGTATAAACTGAAAATAATAAAAGCAAGAGGAGCTATGCAAGCAAGGGTATGCTGGATCCAGCTCTACAGACTTGTAAGAGATTGTTAAATTTTCATTGTAAGAGTTTATACCTCTGAAATTGATAGTCACAAACATTCAGTGCCTGATTTATTGTTTTGTGGAATATCTAGACTTAAAATATGTTCATAAATCCTGTTTTCCTTTCAGCCTGGTGTTAAATATTTACCAGAGCACCCTGTATTGCTCTATAAACACAGCTTGAATTCAGCAGGAGACCTCGGGACTGAAGTCATCCCAGACTATAGGCTTGTGACTGGAGGCTGATAATATTAATAATAATAATAATGGCATGTATATAACATGTCAAGGTTGTAAGATGCTTTATACACATTATCTCAGTTGAACCTCCCAACACCTTTGAATCCAAGGTTACATGAGGCAGATGTAGTTTAGTGGAAAGAACATTGGAGTTTGAATCCTAGTTCTTTCACTAATTAGCTGTGGAAACTTAGGTATATCATTGAACTCCTTTGTGGCTAATTTTCTTTTGTGTAAAATGAGCTAATAGTACCTGAAATAGCTATTTCACAAGGTTGCTATTAAGTTCAAATCAGTTCATATGCCAAAAGTACTTTGTAAGGGGCTACATTCCTTATAAAATAGTTATTTTAGGTATACTTATTAAATATGATCAGTTGAAATCAGGCTTGTGATCTATCACAAAAAGTCATTCTTTGATACTTCATCATTATGTGATGATGATCTTGGGTAATAAAAGTTTATGCCAACAGAACATAATCCCTGACAACTTTCACCAAGTTGGAGTATTTCTGGGTTCAGACTAGCTAGGCTAAAATTGAAAAGATGCTTCTTTAAGAAGTTTGGCTCCTAGATGATGAATTCTTTGACCATGATGCCTCATGAAACAAGAGAAAACAGAACTTTTGCAGTGATGGTGGTGAGGTGGCTGAAAAGAAGACAGAATATCCTAAGAATCCTACAGTTATAGATTGTCTATAAGTCTTTTAACTGTTGGTGCTTTAAATGTTATGCTCAAGGAACCACACCATATCAGTAATATCATTTTGATTTGTTTAACTGGAATATGATGGGTCAGTTCTGCAGTGAGAATGAAGGATAAAATATGGATTTTTGAATGTTGCACAAGTTATCCTCAAAATGTTAAAGGACTGAGAGAAAGTCCTCTGATACATTTGGGAGCTCCTATTTGGATGATTTATGAAAAATATGGAAAAGGCATGCCATTTATCATGATAAGTACTATGGGAGGGAATACCCAATAATGATGAATTCTCTTGAAGTATTTCTATTATTACTATGTAAAATATTATAAAAGTAAATTCTGTAGTATCTAACAGTTGTAAAATTTGTTGTAAAAATAATTTTAATAATTAGTAAATATTCATCATCTTGAAGAGGTATAGTTTGTGCTATCAGCAACACAGATTCTTGAAAAAACTAGTTAAATTAGGAAGTATATGTTGGGGATTAGAAAAGCTATGAATGTCCAGATCATCTTCCTGTCAGGTACAGATTTGAGTAAATACTGTTTAACCAAGTATGTTTAAAGAAACAAAGCAAATATTTATCCTGTCCTTCCTGTAGAAGATAGAAAGCATTTTTATGTAAGATTTTGTTTAATGAGAGAAAAATTCCAGACTAGGATATTTTTAAAAAGACATACTTAATAAAAATTAAACTAAATACGATTTGAAGGTAAGAAAATTCAGTTTGTGTTTTTTTTTCTTTCCATAGATTCAACATATCTCTTAAGTATACTTATCAAGGTTTGCTAATAATTGTGCCTTGAAATTATAAAAATACAAGGATTTATTCATTTAGTAAAGGAAGAAACTGAGTTACCACCCTGACTTTAACAGGTCAGTATTCCTCTAAGAAGAGAGTTCCATTGACTTGACTCTCAGTCACTTCTTCCTTAGTATACTCTCAAGATTCTCATTAATATCTAACACAGTTTATAGAAAGATCCATGAAAATGGGGGTACTATTAGGGTAAATGTAATAGTAGAATCTAGAGCATGCTAAAAGGCTTGATTATGCTTGGGGTTGGCTTATGGTGAAAGCCTTCATCGTTTTTTTTCCTTTATTGCTGCTTGGTGGCTAAAGAAGTCAAGTTCTGCCTCCCTAGACTTCTCTTCAGTAGGTCTCTAGTTTTCCCTTGGGGACATTCTACTAGGAATGATGATGTTAAAAAAACTATGTAGAAAAGCAGAATTCCTAGATCTATCTGGGCTGCTTTGCTTATTTTTTTGTGCTTGCTTATGCCCAGGGCTGACTGCAGATTTGGGTGGGTGTCCTATAATCACTGTTTCTTTCCTTTGTTAATATCAGCATGCCACTAATTTCTTTGACCCCTTTTCTCAAAAGAAGTGCTGGCAGTAACTGAAGAAGAATGTCATGAATTTGTACACATTGCATAGTTCAGTAATTGTGGGAATTAAGAAAAAACCTTTTTTTTTAATGACATGCTATGATATCCAAAATTAGACTCCTTGTGAATTGATTTTGATGTAACAGAGTTTAAGCCTAGAATCTACAGTGTGTAACAAATATAGTGGTAGAAACCATGTAAGTTGATTTAGTATGGCATTGCTAGATTCAAATGACACATTGGACTGAGAATCAGGAAACCTGGAGACCTGCAGATAAGACACTTTTGCCACCCTGGCTAGCTCTAGCCTCCTCTCTATCTTAATGCCATTAAGAGAAGCTATATGACTGGCAGATAGTCTTATTCAGCAGCATAATTTGGGTCAGAATATCTCATTGTAAGCCCATTGCAGGAATGAGCACCAATGATAGTTCTATTAAGAAGACAGGGCAAACGGTGGATAGTGACTAATTTTGTAAAGCAGAGTGTCAGATATTTGACCACAATGCACCTTCAAGAGAATGACTCAAATCAGATTAAATTGTAATTAGTAAATATTTAACAAAATGGAATTGGTAAATGTTTAATAAAATAAATATTTAACAAAATAAATAAATATACAATAAAGCATAGATAATATTACATCTTAAAATAAAATCAATGTGTCCTAAAATCAGCATGATATCATGGTCTGCATTTCTATTTGAATTTGACTCCACTGTTATAAAGTATTTTTTGGGGGACATCCTATGTGAGTTGAAATGAGACTAGATGTTATGGATGACCAATCAGAAGAAAGTGTAAGAGCTGAATAGGTGAAAAAAGACAAGGAAAATTCAGATTTTTTTTTAGATTTTTTGTAAGGCAAATTGGGTTAAGTGGCTTGCCCCCAAGGCCACACAGCTAGGTAATTATTAAGTGTCTGAGACTGGATTTGAACCCAGGTACCCTTGACTCCAGGGCTGGTGCTTTATCCACTGCGCCACCTAGCCACCCCTCAGATTTTTTTTACATGCTCCAGAAGAAAGGGAATATTTTCATATGTGGAAGATTCTGTAATCAAATGAAAAGATGGAAATTCATATTAGTAATTTGAGATGGTCCGAGTATATGTGGAATATTTGTGTATCAGTTTTTACTTTTACATGTGATAATCTCTGTAAGATTTAGGCTTCAGGCTATAAACTCATAAAATATCTTTTTTATTGTATTTCTGTATAATTTTGATTTTTTTTTACAGTTGTCAAGCCACACAAATAATTATAAAGCAGGACTGTTTCTTATAAGCAGCTTCTAGTGGTGTCTCTGTCTTTTTTGTCAGAGAGTACATGAATTTTCTCAGTTTTGAGTATGACAAAGTACCTACCACCAGTGTTTATGGTTAATAAATTCCCAGATCAATGATATGAGAGAAGCCCTCACACTCTTGTAAATCTCAGGCTCAAGTTAATGCTAGTGTTTAAAGACACATCAAAGCTATACTTATTTCCTGTTAGAAAGAGATGATCTGAAAACTGTCATTCTTTGCAGATGACATGATGGTATAGCTAGAGAATCCCAAAAAATCATTTAAAAAACTACTAGAAATAATTAACAACTTTAGCAAAGTCACAGGAATATAAAATAAACTCTCATAAATTCTCAACATTCCTATATATGACTAGCAAGATGCAGAAGAAAGAACTAGAAAGAGAAATCCCATTCAAAGTAACTTCAGACAATATAAAATACTTGGGAGTCTACCTGTCAAGACAGACTCAGAAACTTTTTGAAAACAATTACAAAACACTTCTCACACAAATAAAATCAGACTTAACTGGGCAAGTATCAACTGCTCATGGATAGGTTGAGCAAATAAAATGACAATTCTACCAAAATCAAACTACTTGTTTAGTGCCCTACCAATGAAAATTCCAAAAAAATTACTTTATTGAGTTAGAAAAATCGTAACTAAATTCATATGGAGAAATAAAAAGTCGAGAATCTCTTAGGGGTTTAATGAAAAAAAAGTGCAAAAGAAGGTGGCTTAGTCCTACCAGATCTAACATTATATTATAAAGGATCAATCATCAAAACTGTCTGGTATTGGCTAAGAAATAGAGTGGTGGATCAGTGGAATAGACTAGGTAGCAGGAAATGATTATAGTAATCTGCTATTTGATAAACCCAAAGAGTCCAGCTATTGTGATAAAAACTCTCTCTTTGATAAAAACTGTTGGGAAAATTGGAAGTTGTTATGGAAGAAACTTAGATTAGACCAACACCTCACATCCTATTCCAAGATAAGATCAAAAATGGATACAAGATCTAGACATAAAAAACAATATTATAAGCAAACTAGGAAAACACGGAATAGTTTACCTGTCAGAACTGTGGAAAGGGAAGCAATTTATGACCAAGGAAGAGATGGAGAACACCATTAAAAATAAACTAGATAATTTTGATTACATTAAATTAAAAAGCTTTTGTACAGACAAAGCCACTGTAACCAAGATCAAAAGAAATGTAGTAAATTGGGAAAAAATTTTTATGACTAATGTTTCTGACAAAGGACCATACCTAAAATAAACATACAGACAACTGAGTCAGAATTTTTTAAAAAAAGACAAGTCATTCCCCAACTGGCAAATGGTCAAAGGATATGCAAAGGCAATTTACAGATGAGGAAATCAAAGCAATCAATAGTCATGAAAAAATGCTCTAAATCACTAATTATTAGAGAAATGCAAATTAAAGCATCTCTGAGGTACCACCTCACACCTCTCAGACTGGCCAATATGACCAGAAAGGACAATGATCAATGTTGGAAGGGATGTGGGAAATCTGGGACATACATTGTTGGTGAAGCTGTGAACTCATCCTACCTTTCTGGAGAACAATTTGGAATTATGTCCAAAAGGCAACAAAAATGTGTGTACCCTTTGATCCAGTAATGCCACTACTGGGTCTATACCCTGAAGAGATAATGAAAAAGGGTAAAAACATCACCTGTACAAAAATGTTAATAGCAGTTCTGTTTGTGGTGACAAAGAAATGGAAACTGAGGGAATGTCCATCAATTGGGGAATGGCTTAACAAACTGTGGTAGATGTATGTGATGGAACACTATTATTCTATTAGAAACCAGGAGAGATGAGAATGCAGGGAAGCCTGGAAGGATTTGCATGAATTGAAGCTCAGCAATATGAGCAGAACCAGAACATTGTACACCCTAACAGAAATATGGGAGTGATGATCAACCTTAATGGACTTGTTCATACCAACAGAGCAGCAATCAGGCATAATTTTGGGATATTTGTGATGGAGAATGCCATCTGTATCCTGAGAAAGAATTGTGGAGTTTGAACAAAGATCAAAGACCTTTAATTTTAAAAAAAATGTTGTCTCGGTGGTGCAGTGGATAGAGCACTGGCCCTGGAGTCAAGGAGTACCTGAGTTAAAATTCCGGCCTCAGATACTTAATAATTATTTAGCTGTGTGGCCTTGGGAAAGCCACTTATCCCTGTTTGCCTTGCAAAAACCTAAAAAAAAAAAGTTGTCTTATTATGTAATTCTATCTCATACTATATGTTTCTTCCTTAAGGATATGATTTCTCTCATCACATTCAACTTAGATCAATGCATACTATGGGAATGATGTAAAGATTAACAAACTGCCTTCTGTGGGTGGGGGTGAGGAGCAAGATCAGGGGGAAAATTGTAAAACTCAAAATAAATAAAACCTTTAAAAGAAATTTTTTTTTAAAAAAAGGGATGGTTTACTACTTGGTAAACTTAATAGAACTTTGCAGCTATCCAATAGAGGAAGATTCCAGAATTCTGTTCCTTTTCCCTTCAAAATACACTTAAGCTTTGAATTTCATTACCCATTGGAAGCATAATTCAAGCTGTGCTCTGAACTAAACACTACTAACTCATCTTCGTACTGCCTTTTATTCTGAAGAAAATGGAATGAAGGAAAGGGAGATTGATCCCAGCCTTCCCAGATACATAAAACAGAATCTCAAAGTAGTAACTTTCAATACTCTTGAAACATACTGTTACTTGCAAATGCCATTTTTCTGTCGTGTGACAGGACAGAAATTTTCTTTTCCCTCACATGGATTCTCTATAAGCATCCTGGGTGTTGAGTAGGAGAGTACCATTTACTCTAGGGACTTGCTTTCATTGTTCTCCTGGTTGGCAGGGATTTGAATGACAAGAACAACCCAAAGCTTCAGTTTGTAACTGGCTCTACACTTGTAACTCCAGACTGCTTACTTTGTTTTTTCTTTTAGAAAGTGCATCCTGGCATCAGCAACTGCTAATAACTCCTCTGGAGATTTTCATCAATGATTCAGAAATGATGGTGTTTAGGGGGTTTGGCAGCTGTGTCCTCTTTGTTGGGGCGGACCTGAAATCCTTTCACTTTTTGTTGCCTTGAATGGAGCAGATGTCTTAAGAGTGCCCAACGCTGCATGACTCCACGCGCAAACAGGCAATTAATAGATGCTTTTGGATCAGGATAAGGTTGTTGCTGATTGCTTGCATCTTATCAACAACTGATTCCCCTCCATCTGTCTAAATATTTTAGTCTTGAAATAAACATGTTTTAGAATGAGACAATAATAACCTTCAGCCCCTTCGATGCTAACTGTTCTAAGGGTTCTTTCTCACTCTGTTCAGAACCACAAATAACCTTAGTGGACTTTTAGGGTTAACCTTAGTGGACTTTTAGGGTTAGCCAAAAAAGACTTTGAGGAATACCAACTGAGCCAGATGCAGCAGCCCACATCAGCTTGGTTTGCTGCAAACAGTGGAATGATCTATTTCAAGTGCTTTTTCCTCTCCATAGTCTTTATGTGACCCCAATTATCTCTCTTCTATGAATTCATGTGTTACTTATTGTCCGTATCACCCATTTTTGCACTTAAAATATATTTGACCTTTTTGCCATCTGGGAGTTTTATGTGTATTAGTCTTTTCTTATCTAACTAGATAATTAAACTCAATTCAGTAAACATTTACTAAGTGCCTGCTAAATTAAAAATTAACATTTAAAGAACTAGTCCTTACCTTCAAGGGGCTTACCTTCTATTGGAATTGATTTGAAATTACTTTGATAAGTAAATACAGGATAATTTGAGGAGAGGGGGAGAGAGATATTACTAACAGCTATAATATTTAGGGGGAGGGAAACATTTTATCATGCCCTAGAAACTTTTTCATCCTGGAAGGTCACATTAATCCTGGAACATACACCTTGGAACTAAACTTCTGCTCTAATTAGAATTTGGAGAACTTCACTGAGGATCCTCATTTAGAGAATTCTTCTCTTGATTTCATGCCAGGTTTCTCTGGACCTCTTGATCATACTTTCCTATCAGGAACGTTCCTTCTCCCTCTCCCATGTCTTTCCTCTTAGAATAGAAGCTCCTTGAGGGCAGATTTGTCTTTCTTTGTGTTTGTATCCCTAAGCACCCAGCATAGTATCTGGAACATAATAAGCACTTAATTACTTATTAACTGACTGAAGATATGCCTCTGAGTTGGGTCTTGAAGGAAGGTAAAGAACCTGAGAGACAGGGGATTTTGAGGAACATGGTAGAAGAGGTCAGATAAACTCAGTTCTCTGGATTTCCTCCACTAACAAGTCAAAAAAATGGCAGAATAAACAAAAGTTGTGGCAAAACAGTATTCCTCCTAGAACAAATGGAGAAGATCCAAAAAAGATTCCAGGATTGGGGTTCTTGGGCAGAGGGCTAGATCCCTAAAGGAGCAAGAGGTAAGCCATAGGGGCAGTTGGGTTGGGAGGTAGCCTTGCCTCAGTCATGGAATTTTTACCTTCTGGACAATGTGGGGAGTCCAGCATCTGAGCAGGAAAAGAGAGGGAACCTCTGCTGTTAAGGGATGCCAGGCCTAGCTTCTCAGGTGAGATGCAGGCATGATGAAACACACACATATTCAGTGAGTGTAGCAGCAGTAGTTTGAGGACGCCAATGGTTGTGGACACAGAGGAGAAATGAGTTCTCAGTCTTGGTTCCAGGGAGAAGCCACTGGAAGGTTCATCAGGAATAAGATCATTTCCAGCACAGTGTGCTGTGGCTTGGAGGGTGAAAGGAGTTAAGAAGTTGGGCCTAGGATAAAGCTCCTGAAGTCAGAGACACATCCCCTACACCACTAGATTAGCAGTAAATATAAGAAAAAGCTGCTAAATTTTTTTTTTAATAAACAGGTAAAAGAGGAAGAAATCAACCATAGAAAGTTATTTTGGGAATAGAGAAGAAAAGATTTTCAGAGGAAGATGCTAAAGCAAAAAAAACAAATAAACCTATCCTATCTCAAAGAGTAATGTCAATTGCTACCTGTTCAAAAAGAATTCATAGGACGGGGTGGCTAGGTGACGCAGTGGATAGAGCACTGGCCCTGGAGTCAGGAGGACATGAGTTCAAACGTGACCTCAGACACTTAGTAATTATGTAGCTGTGTGGCTGTGGGCAAGCCACTTAACCCCATTGCCTTGTTAAAAAAAAAACAACTAAAAAAAAAGAATTAAAAGAAGGGCTCAAAAAAGACTAAAAATCAAATATGAAAGTTTGAGAATAAACTAAAAAAAATAAGAACAAATCAAGAAAATTATGAAAAGAAAGTAAACCAACTAGACAAGGAAATCCAGAATCTTAAGGGGGAAAAAACCACTTTGAAAATTCTAATTGGTCAAGGGAAGCCAATGAAGTTATAAGAGACTAAGAAATAATAAAACAAAATATAAAGAATGAAGGTAAAACATCACACAAGAAAAACAACATAATTGGAGAACATATCAGGAAGTGAAAACATAAAAATAAATGGACTGTCTGAAAGCCATGATCAAAAAAAGAATTTTGATACAATAATACCAGAAATATCCTGTTAATGCATTGTTGGTGGAGTTGTGAACTAATCCAACCATTCTGGAGAATCGCTATGGAACTAAAATATGCCCAAAGAGCAATAAAACAGATCATACCTTTGGACCTAGCAATACCAATACCAATGCCAAAAGAAATTGTAAAAAAATGAGAAAAGTCCCACATGTTTAAAAATATTTATAGAAACTCTTCATAGGGACAGCTAGGTGGCATAGTGGATAAAGCACCGGCCCTGGAGTCAGGAGTACCTGGGTTCAAATCCGGTCTCAAACACTTAATAATTACCTAGCTGTGTGGCCTGGGGCAAGCCACTTAACCCCATTTGCCTTGCAAAAACCTAAAACAAAAACTCTTCATAGTGGCAAAGAATTGGAAATTGAGGGAATATTTATCAATTGAGGAATAGCTGAACAAATGGTATATGATTGTTATGGAGTACTATTGTTCTGTAATAAACCATGAGTGGTTGGATGTTAGAGAAGCATGAAAAGAATTATGTGAACTGATGCTGAGTGAAGGAAGCAGAACCAAGAGAGCATTGTATACATTTAAAAAAAATTATTAAGGCAATGGGATAATTTTCTTTTTTTTAATCTTTAATTGATATTTTATTTTTCCAATTACATGTTATTTACATTCATCTGCTTACATATTTCTAAGTTACACATTTTTCTCTTACCCTCCCTTCCAACCCTTCCCCCTCAATGGTGAACAGTCAGATAAAAGTTGAAGATGTACATTTGTGTTTAACTTGTTTACTTACTAGTCATTTTGTGTCGGAGGAATTAGAATTAAGGGAAAAGTAAGAAAACCATGGAATAGAAAGGATAGATATAAGAGAAATTTATAAAAAGTGACCATAGTATTCATTCAGATTCTGGGTTTTTTTTGTATTTTGGGTTTACCCCCTCTAAATGTGGATGGCGTTGTCCATAACAGGTCTCCTAGGATTGTCCTAGATCTCTGAACTGCTGAGAGAAGTTGCATCCATTATAGTTGATCAACTCACAATGTTGTTAATGTATACAATGTTCTAGGGGCAGCTAGGTGGCACAGTGGATAGAGTACTGGCCCTGGAGTCAGGAGGACCTGGGTTCGAATCCTGTCTCAGACACTTAATAATTTTACCTAGCTATGCGACCTTGAGCAAGTCACTTTAACCTCAGTGCATCACTAAAACTGAAAAAAAGAACAATATTGGAATGTAGAGAGATTGAAAAAAAAAATACTGATCATCACCTGAAAGAGATCCTGGAAAACTGACAGGAATAACAAAGCTAAATTCCAAAACCCCCAGATTAAGGAGAAAACATTAAGAGAAGCAAGAAAAAGCAATTTAAATATGGAAGAACCACAGTTAGAATTATATAAGACCTAGAAGTGAATACTTTAAAAGAACACTACATGTTTTTTTATTTAAGATTTTATTTATTTATTTTGAGTTTTACAATTTTTCCCCTAATCTTATTTCCCTCCCCCAACCCCCACACAAAGCAATTTGTCAGTTTTTAACTATTTCCATGTTGTACATTGATCCAAATGGAGTTTGATGAGAGAGAAATTATATCCTTAAGGAAGAAACATAAAGTATAAGAGATAACAAGATCACACAATAAGACATCAGGTTTTTTCCCTAAATTAAAGGAAATAGTCCTTGAACTTTGTTCAAACTCCACGGTTCTTTATCTGGATATAGATGGTATTCTCCATTGCAGACAGCCCCAAATGGTCCCTGACTGTTGCACTAAAGGAATGAGCAAGTCCATCAAGGTTGATCATTGCCCCCATATTGCTGTTAGGGTATACAATGTTTTTCTGGTTCTGCTCATCTCACTCAGCATCAAGTTCATGCAAATCCCTCCAAGCTTACCTGAATTCCCATCCCTCCTGGTTTCTAATAGAACAGTAGTGTTCCATGACATACACATACCACAATTTGCTAACCCATTCCCCGATTGAAGGATATTCACTTGATTTCCAATTCTTTGCCACCACAAACAGGGCTGCTATGAATATTTTTGTACAAGTGATGTTTTTACCCTTTTTCATCATCTCTTCAGGGTATAGACCCAGTAGTGGTATTGCTGGATCAAAGGGTATGCCATTTTTTGTTGCCCTTTGGGTGTAGAAGAGCACTACATCTTGAAGAGAAAAAAAAACTGAAGTTGTGGCCGAAAATATCATTCTCAGCAAAATTAAGTATAACCCTAAATGGAAAAAAAATGGACATTTAATGAATTCACAGACTTTCAGGATTTTATTGCAAAAAGACCCAAACTTAATAGAAAATTTGACATCCAAGAACCAAGAGAAATAGAAGGTAAATGTCGAAGACTAATTACAAGGGACTCAATAAGGACAAATTGTTTTCTATCTCCATGTGGAAATGTAAACCATATCTCCAAAATTGTTATTAGGAATTGGTAGTTATGAGGAAAGATGGGGATAGATCTGAGTAGAATGAGGTTCTTAAAACCAAAATGGTCTAGGAAAATATTAAAAAAATTACTCTCTTAAAATGGAAGCAGATAACAGAATGGATTAAAAACCAGAATCTGTTTATTTTTCATGTTTTTTCTTTTTGTTTTGATTCTTTTTTCATAATATTATTATGGAAATCTGTTTAAAATAGTTTTATATATATTTATGTGTACATATATATAATCTATATTAGATTACTCTCTAGGGTAAGGGAGGAGGAGGGAGAAAAATATGAAATTAAAAATCTTACAAAAATGATTATTGAAAACTATCTTTACATGTAGTAGGAAAAATAAATAAATGTATTTTTAAAATGTTACCATCTTATACAAATGAGATGTGAGAACAAGAATTGATGCAAAGGAATTAGATGGGAGAAGAGAGCTGGTAGTTCTGAAAACCTACTCTCATTGGAAATGGGTTAAAGAGGGAACTATGTCTATCTGTCCATCTCCATATATGGCTATAAAAAGTCTTCTAACTTCAGAAAGAAATGAGAGGAGGGGATAGGGAGGTACTGAATTAGAGGGTAAGAGAATAGGGTATATAGATGGGTGTGTTGCTCAATGGGAGGGGAGTACACATGAATGTATAAGGGATTCTTTGTAGAGTAGTTGATTAGGAATAGGAGGGAAAGGTAGCAAATAGAAGTAGAGAAGTGAGGAGGTGTTGCTTTTAGGAAATATTATAAAAATGATACACACAAACCCATTATATAGCTGTCTTTGAATATATATCTATGTGGACATATATGTGGATATGTGTATGTATGTATGTATGTATATATAGGGTATGCTTGTGTTTGTGAATATATAGATATACACACACAAGTATGTATATATGTCCTTGTGTAGATATGTGTGTATATATGTATACATATGTATTTACAGTACAGGGATGTAAAGAAAAGATAGACAGTTTTGAACACAATGAAAATTTATTATATAGGCTTTCTTGAAATAGAAATTTATTGCTTTATATTTGAATCATCTCTTTTGCTTCACTGTGCACATGACAATTTTTTTAAATTTTGTAAAATAAAAAATCAATAGAGTCCTAGAGGTAGAGATGAAGAGGGTGTGTGTTCATTCTTGTATGGTAGACAGGCATGGATTTGGGAGACAATATTGAGTTCAGGGAACAGGCAGTAGCCTAGTTTGGATAGAATTATGTTGTTTTGGAGGAGTGAATGGAACTTTATAAAATAAGTCTACAAAGATATCTAGGAGCAGGATAATAGAGGAGGTTTAATATTAAGCTAAGGAACTTGTGTTTTCCAAAAGCAATAGTATACTTTTGAAGATTTTGAGTTCTTTGGTCTTTTAGGAATATTAATATGGCAGCACAATGGAAAATGTATTGAAGAGAGAAGAAAATTGAGGCAGGAAGATCAGTTAGGAAAGTACTGTAATACTCCACATAAGAACTAATGAAGATTTGAACTAGGGTAGTCTTGTGTGAATGAAAAGAGTTAAGAATGTATGTAAGAGTCTTGGAGGTGAATTGAGAAGATTTGATGATTGATAAGATACAGGAAGTAGGAGAGAAGGTTTTGAACTTGAAATAGGGAAGGTGGCTGAACATTTCCTCAATAAAAATAAGATGTTTTGGGGAGGTGTAGATTTTGGAAGAAGTTGAGAGGTTAGAAATCCAGATGGCTATGTCCAGCCAGTGTTGCAGAATCAGAATCATCTACATAAGGAAGATCATTGCATCTATGGAAGTTTGAGTTGAGAAGAGGTGGAGGGAACGTTAGCTAAAGGAGCAAGAGATGATGATATGGTAGTAAAAGAGATTGAGATAGAGTGGTCAGATGGTGAGAGAGTCAGACGGTGAATTGAAAGTCAGCATTTTTGGCCAGTTTTTTCAATACATCACCTCCACAAACAACCTAGGAAATACACCATACATCCCAAATTTTGTTTGGAAAAGCTAAGAAAAGTCCCAACCCAGAGAAGTTTAGAAGACAGAGAAGTCTGTATACACTGGAATGGAGATCCTCCAGGAGCTCGCTTCAGTGGCAATGAAGGCTATAGTAGCAATAGTGACAGTGGTGGAAAACATTCTAGCACCTAGAGATAGTAAATGAGCTGATACTGAAAGCACCAGGACAGAAAGGAAATTTAGAGGACCCATGAACTAGCACTGGAAATCAGAACTATCTGGCTACTCTGGTGTCATAGTGACTCAGATGAAGAGAAATGATTTCGAGCAAGGGTAGCCTTATCTGTGTACATCAAGAAGCAAGTTCTAAAAACTTTGTTATGGGGGCAGCTGGGTGGCACAGTGGATAAGAACACTGGCCCTGGAGTCAGGAGTACCTGAGTTCAAGTCTGGCCTCGGACACTTAATGATTGCCTAGCTGTGTGGCCTTGGGCAAGCCACTTAACCCCATTGCCTAGCAAAAACCTAAAAAACAAAAACAAAAAAAAACCCAACTTAGTTATATGACTTTGAGGCCAAGGGCAGAGAAGAATTATAGTTCTAACCTTTAGGCCTACACATAAACCTACAATGGAGTCACCAAATCAGGAAAACAAGATCAAAGAGAAACCAACAGTTCAATCACTGTACCTGCAGAACTTCTCAGTGGGCTAAAAGTAAATAAATCCAGGGTAAATGAATCCCTTGAAACTTAACCACTATCTAACAGATCCAAACCTACTAGGTCAAGAACTTGCAGAACTCATACCAGGAGGGCATTCAATAAATTGCTTCCCCATTCACTCTACTTTGGAAACATTACAAACTGAACAATAATGCAGCAAAAGAACATAAAAAGAGAAATTCTCAGGAAAAACATCTCTCACATGTGAGCAGAGCCCTACACAAAGGTAAAGACCAAAGTTAAGAAGTAAGTTGGAAGAATGAGCACACCTAAAAAGAACTCAACCATAAAAGCTTACTATGGCGACAAGAAAGTTTATGACAAAAACACAGAAGACAATGATGTCAAGACATTTACAAGCTAAGCCTCAAAGAAAAAATGTTTATTGAACATAAGCTTAACAAACATTCTTAGAAGAATTAAAGAGATTTTTAAAAAGAACTAAAACAAAAATTTTAAAAACCAATTAAGAATGTTAGAGCAAAAAGGAAAAAGAAATGAGAGCTATGTGAGAAAGTTGTTAAAAATGGATTAACAGGGGGGCGGCTAGATGGTGCAGTAGATAGAGCACCTGCTCTGGAGTCAGGAGTACCTGAGTTCAAATCTGGCCTCAGACACTCAATAATTACCTAGCTATATGGCCCTGGGCAAGTCACTTAACCCCATTGCCTTGCAATACCCCCACAATGGGTTAATAGAATCAAGAATGAATAAAAAAAAAGTCTAAAATAAGAAAAAAATAGAAGAAAATTTGAAATATAGGAAACCAACTAGCCTGGAAAATAAATTAAGGAGAGAGAATTTGAAAATCATTGTGAAAAATTGAAACCAAAAGAGAGGTTAAGTATCACATTTCAAGTAATTGTAGAGGAAAACTGCCCAGATCCCTTGGATCCACAACGCAAAGTAAAATTGAAAGAATCTACTACTCATCTCCTCAAAGAATTCCCCCAAATGAAAACTTTCATGAATATTATAATCAAAATCCAGAAGCAAATAAAAGCAACAGCAAACAAGCAAGAAATAATTCAAATACTGTGGAACCACAGGCAGAATCATTCAGAATTTATGGTAGTAGCCACCACTACAATAAAGAAACATAGGGCTTGGACTATGATACTCCAGAATACAAAGGAGCTTAGATTACAACCAAGAATGATCTGTCCAACAAAAACTAAGAATAACCCTATAGGGTGAGAAATGTAAGACTTTTTAAGCTTTACTGATAATAAAACCAAAACTTGACTAGAAAATTTGACATTAAAGCACAAGACTCAAGAGAAATATAAAAAAGGTAAACATGAGGGAGAATCATAAACAACTAAATAAGGTCAAACTGTTTATATTTCTATATGAAGAGAAGATACATATAGCCCCTCAGAACTTTATCATACTTATGATTCTTAGAGGGAGTCTAATTAGACAAAGGATCTGAGTGTGATTCTTTTATGCTGAGATGATCTCAAAAGAGAGTGGAAGAATGGGGAAAAGAAATGTACTGGGAGAGGGGGGGAAGGGAAAAGAAGAATGGAGAAAATTATTTCACATAAATGGGACATGCAAGGGAGAAGTGGGGAGAACATAATATTTGAACTTCACTGTTATCTGAACTGGTTCAAGGAAGGAACAATATCCATACATACATTTCAGTACAGAAATTTTACTCAACAGGAATGTAGAAAGGAAAAGAGTTAAGAGGAGTGGGGAATAAGAGGCTAGATTAAGAGGGATGTAGTAGTCAGAAGCAAAACATATTCTTGAGGGGTGAACAGGGCAAAAAAGAAAAGCATAAGTATAGGAAAATAGGATTAAGGGAAATACACAATTAACAGTCATAAATGCAAATGAGATGAACTTACCCATAACACAGAAGAAGATATCAAAATGGATTAGAAACCAGAATCCAAAATTAGGTTGTTTATAAGAAAAACACTTGGGGTGGCTAGGTGGTGCAGTGGATGAAGCACCAGCCCTGGAGTCAGGAGTAACCTGGGTTCAAATCTGGTCTCAGACACTTAATAATTACCTAGCTGTGTGGCCTTGGGCAAGCCACTTAACCCCATTTGCCTTGCAAAAAAAAAAAAACCTAAAAAAAAAGAAAAGAAAAACACTTGAAAGAAAAAGATGCATATGAAGTTAAAATAAAAGTCTGGAGCAGAAGCTATTATGCTAAGAGAAAATAGGCAATATACTTTTTGTTAAAAGATACCATACACAGTGAACTGATAGCAATATTTAATATTCACTAAATAGCAGAACATGCAAATCCTTAAATGAGTTATGGTAAAATTATATTAGACTATTTCCCTAATCAATAAATTGTCAAAGGATATGTACAGGCAATTCTCAGATGAAGAAATTAGAACTGTGTATAGTCATATGAAAAAATGCTCTAAATCATTGATTAGAGAAATGGAAATTAAACAACTCTGAGGAACCACCTTACATCTATTAGAATGGCCTATATGATAAAAAAAAAAAAGGCAATAATCAGTGTTGGAGAGGATGTGGAAAAACTAGGACACTAATGCATTCTTGATGGAGTTGATCCAGTCTTTCTGGAGAGCAAATTGAATTATGCCCAAAGGTCATTAAAACTGTGCATACTATTTGATCTATCAATATGACTACTAGATGTGTTTCCCAAAGAGATCACACACAAAAAAAGACTTTGTACCCATGTGTACAAAAATATTTAAAGCAGCTCTTTTCATAATGGCAAAAAATTGGAAATTGAAGAATTGCCCATTAGTTGGGGACTGGCTGAACAAATTATGGTATATGAATGTGATGGAACACTATTCTATAAGAAACCATGAGGGACATGACTTCAGAATAGCCTGGAAAGTTTTGCTGAGTGAAGTGATCAAAATCCTTGCACATTCTAACAGCAACACTGGGTGATAATCAGCTATAACAAATTTGTTCATTTCAGCAATACAGTATTCAAAGATAATTCTAAAAGACTTGTGATAGAAAATATCATCCATACCCAGAGAAGAAACTATGAGTTTAAATGTAGACCAAAGCTTACTATCTTCAATTTTTTAAAAAGTTGTGCTACATAGTATGTTTTTTTCTTTCTAATGCTTTTTTACCCCATTTTGATTTGATTCTTCTTTCACAACATGAATAATACATACATACATACATACATATATATATATATCCTATGTTAGATTGCTTTCTGTTGGGGGAGTGGGAAGGGAATGGAGGGAGGGAGAAAAATGTGAAACTCAAAACCTTGCTGAAAAATGATTGTTGAAAACTACTATTGCATGTAGTTGGGAAAAATAAATAAATATTTTTAAAATTTATATTAAGCTGGAACCTGTTTACCCCCCTCAGACCTAGATAAATCTACCCATAAAATAAATAAGGAAGAAATAAAGGAAATGAATAGAATTTATGGAAATTAATAGAATTTTAGAAGAATTAGACCTCTGAAGAATATTGAATGGGAAAAGAATTCCTATTTCTTTGTTGTACATAACACCACAAAAATACCCATTTATTAAAAATCTCACAAACAAATCCAGAAAAGCAGATCTTTTAAATAGATTTTTGCTAGCCATAATGCAATAAAATTGTATTTAATAAAAGGCTTTTGAATTATGGATTAAAAATTAATTAGAAAGTAAATAATCTAAGCCAAAGAATGAGTATATCAAAGAAAAAAATCATATAAATATTAATTTCATTAAAAATGACAACAATGAGATGATGTACCAAAACTTGTGGTATGTAACCAAAGCAGTACATATATCTCTGAATCCTTTTAGCAGTTAAAGAGAGAATGAACAGATCAACAAGTTGAACATTCAACTAAAAAAATCTAGAAAAACATTAAAAACCCCTAATTAAATGCCAAAATAGAAATCCTTTAAATCAAAGGAGAGATTAACAAAAACTGAAAGTAGAAAAGCCCATTGAACTAATAAATAAAATTGAGATGTTAAGTTGTTTTTAAAATTCAATGAAAGAGGGGCAAGTAAATGACACAATAGCAAGAGCACCGACCCTGGAGTCAAGAGGACCTGAGTTCAAATTTGAGCTCAAACACTTAATACTTACTTAGAAGTGTGACCTTGGACATGTCACTTAACCCCATTGCCTTACCAAAACAAAAAAAATCTAAAAATTCAATGAACTAGATAAACCATTTATTAATTTGATTTTTTTTAAAAAAAAACCAAATTATACAAACTTCAAAAATGAAAAAAGTTGGGGCAGCTAGGTAGTGCAGTGGATAAAGCACTGACCCCGGAGTCAGGAGTACCTGGGTTCAAATCTGGTCTCAGACACTTAATAATTACCTAGCTGTGTGACCTTGGGCAAGCCATTTAACCCCATTTGCCTTGAAAAAAAAAACTAAGAAAAAATGAAAAAAGTCAATTCAAAAATCAATGAAATGAAATGAAAGGAATTATTAAGTGTTTTTCCTAATTATTTGCCAGTAAAACTGATCACTAAATTAAATGGATGAATAGTCACAAAAATAAATTGCTCAGAATAATGGAATAAGAAATCAAATATTTAAGTAGCTCTATTTGATGAAAAGAAATTAAACAAGTGATAAATGAGCTCCCCAAGAAAAAAAGGACAGCTAGGTGATGCTGTGGATAGAGTGCTAGGCCTGGAATCAGGAAGGTTCATCTTTCTGCATTCAAATCTGACCTCAGATATTTATTAGGTGTGTGATGCTGGGCAAGTTACTTAGCCAGTTTTGCTCAGTTCCTCGTCTGGAAAAGGAAATGACCTGGAAAAATGAGCTGGAAAAGGAAATGACCAACTATTCCAGTATCTTTGCCAAGAAAACCCCAAATGGAGACGTGACTGAAAACAACTCAAGATCAACAGTAAAGAGTGAAAGGAGCTCCTCAGCCTTCTGCCGCTGCCGCCTCTCGAGGGCCGCGTTCGCCGTTGCCTCTCGCAGTCGCCTCTCGCCGTCCCCCTCCCTCCGCCCCGCGATGGTGAACGTTGCCGACACGAAGCTCTATGACATCCTCGGGGTCCCTTCGGGCGCCAGCGAGAATGAACTGAAGAAGGCTTATAGAAAATTGGCTAAGGAATACCATCCTGATAAGAATCCAAACGCAGGGGACAAATTTAAAGAAATCAGTTTTGCATATGAAGTTTTATCAAACCCTGAGAAACGGGCGTTATATGATCGATATGGAAAGCAAGGCCTTCGAGAAGGTAGTGGTGGAGGCAGTGGCATGGATATTTTTTCCTCACATTTTTGGTGGAGGATTGTTCAGTTTTATGGGTAATCAAAATAGAAGTCGAAATGGTAGAAGAAGAGGTGAGGACATGATGCATCCACTCAAAGTGTCTTTAGAAGATCTTTATAATGGCAAGACCACCAAACTGCAACTTAGCAAAAATGTTCTTTGTAGTGCATGCAGTGGCCAAGGTGGCAAGATGGGAGCTGTTCAGAAATGTAGTGCATGTTGGGGTCGAGGTGTACGAATTATGATAAGACAGCTGGCTCCTGGGATGGTACAGCAGATGCAGTCTGTGTGCTCTGACTGTAATGGAGAAGGAGAAGTAATTAATGAGAAAGATCGTTGCAAAAAAATGTGAAGGAAAGAAGGTGATAAAAGAAGTGAAGATTCTTGAAGTCCATGTAGATAAAGGCATGAAACATGGACAGAAAATTACATTTAGTGAGGAAGCAGACCAGGCCCCAGGAGTGGAACCAGGAGACATTGTTCTTTTACTACAAGAGAAGGAGAATGAGGTATTTCATAGAGATGGAAACGATTTGCATATGACACACAAGATAGGACTTGTTGAAACACTATGTGGATTTCAGTTCACTGGCAAAGTAATTGAACCAGGTTGTGTCCGTGTAGTTCGAGGAGAAGGAATGCCACAGTATCGTAATCCCTTTGAAAAAGGTGATCTTTACATAAAGTTTGATGTACCATTTCCTGAAAACAACTGGATCAGCCCAAAGAAACTTTCGGAACTTGAAGACCTTCTTCCAGCTAGACCTGAAGTTCCTAGTGTGATTGGTGACACAGAAGAGGTAGATCTTCAGGAGTTTGATAGCACTCGAGGCTCTGCGGGTGGTCAAAGAAGGGAGGCTTATAATGACAGCTCTGATGAGGAAAGTAGCCATCATGGACCTGGAGTACAGTATGCCCACCAGTAAACACTGCTTTAAATAAAAAAGGAAAAAAAAAAGAAAAGTTGCACAAGAGGAAAATACTTTCCAGTTTTGCCTGATTTGTTTTCAGCGATCTAGCTGGGTTGTCCAAAAAATCCAGATGAACTGATGGACATCTATTGCTGTATGTGTAACTTTTAAATTGGTTATAGTATCTACAGAGTGTATATTTAAACTAACCACAACGCTTTACATCTTCTTTTTGACTGTTCTGTAGCAGAATAAAGCACTTGAAAGGAAAAGATTCCCTTTCACATGGGTTCTAAGTTTCAGTACTGGTATCCGTGCTTGATTTTTACAGTTGTGTAGATTTTGTTTCCTATTTTAAATTCAACTCCTACATTGTAAAGTTTGTGTACAATTTGTCCTGAGGCTTTGTATTTGGCTGCACTTGCATAAGCTGCTACAAATAGAATAAAGAATTTCATAGCCTGTATCTATCATTTAGATGCATGGTCAATGGGCTTTTGCACATAATAGGTTTGGAGCTGAGTGGGAACAATGGAAAAACTACATTGGAATTGGTCGTAAAGTTCTGGAAGGTTTTTGTCTTGATTTGGTTTTTTTTTTACCATCTTGTGAGAGTTTCTGAACTGAGTAATAAAAATAGTTGGTCGAAATTAAAAAAAAAGAATGAAAGGAGGGGCAGCTAGGTGGTGCAGTGGATAGAGCACTGGCCTTGGAGTCAGGAGTACCTAAGTTCAAATCCAACCTCAGACACTTGATAATTACCTAGCTGTATGGCCTTGGGCAAGCCACTTAACTCCATTGCCTTGAAAAATCTAAAAAAAAAAAGCGAAAGGAGCAGAACCAAAAGAACATTGTAACATTAACAATAACATTGTGAGATGATCAACTATGATAGATGCAGCTCCTCTTAGAAGTTCAGAGATCAAGGACAACCCTGAGAGACCTGCTATGGACAATACCATGCACTTCCAGGGGGAAAAAAACATGGAATCTGAATGCATGTTATATTCACTCTTTAAAAACTTCTCTTATGTTTTTTCTTCCTATCTCATGGTTTCTTTCTTTCCCCTTAGTTGTAATTCCTTTTACACAAAATGACTAATATGTAAATATGTTAAACAGAAATGTACTTGTGCAACTTTTACCAGACTGTTCGCCTCCATGGGGAGGAGGGAGGGAAGGGAGGGTGGTAGAAAAATGTGTAACTCATAAATTAAATTTGCAAATGAATGAATGTTGAAAAACTACCATAGCATGTAATTGGAAAAATAGAAATTTCAATTACCAACAAAAGGAACAACAAAAGAAAAAACTGCAGAAGTAGATGGATTTACAAGCAAATTCTACCAAACATTTAAAGAATATTTCTATTAATCCATATACTGTATGAAAAAAATTTAAAGACAGCATCCTACCAAAATCATTCTATGACTAAAATATAGTATTGATACCTCAAAACATAGAAAGAGGGGTGGCTAGAGCACTGGCCCTGGAGTCAGGAGTAACTGAGTTCAAATGCAGGCTCAGGCACTTAATAATTACCTAGCTATGTAGCCTTGGGCAAGCCACTTAACCCCATTACCTAGCAACCCCCCCCCCCAAAAAAAACAGAAAGAAAACTATAAATGAATTTCCCTAGTAAATATTGCACCAAAGATTTTAAAACATTAGAAGGGATTTATTATAAAGATCATACATTTTGACTAGGAACAATTTATTCCAGAAATGTAGCACTGGTTCAATTATTAGGAAAACAACAAAAATCATGATTATTTTAATAGATAGGAAAAAAGTTTTCTGATATAATATAGTTTTTTTCCCCTGTTAAAACACTGGAAGGCAAGAAATAAATGCTTCTTTCCTTAAATTTATAAGTATTATCTATATAAAACCAAGAGCAAGTATTATCTATAATAGTGCTAAGGAAGAAGGCTTTCTAGTAAGTTCAGGGATGAAGCAAGGAAGTTCATTATTACCACTACTGTTCAGTACTGTACTAGAAATGCTAGTTATGGCAACAAGACAAGAAAAAGAAATGGAAGAAGTAAGCATGTCTGATCTTGTTATCTCTTATACTTTTTGTTTCTTCCTTAAGGATATGGTTTCTCTCTCATCACACTCAATTTGGATCAATATACAACATGGAAATAAAGTAAAGACTGACATTGCTTTCCATGGGGGGGGGAAGTAAGATTGGGGGAAAAATGTAAAACTCAAATAAAATCTTTAATAAAAGAAAAAAAGAAGTAAGCACAAACAGTGAGGAAACTACACTATTTGCAAATTATATATTAGATTAACTAGAAAATTCTAGGGTCAACTAAAAAAATTAATTGAAATAATTAACAATTTATACAAAACTGCATTACATAAAATTAATACTACACAAATTTTCAGCATTTCTTTATTAAACAACAAAATTTATCAGGAAGAAATAGAGAAATTCTATTTGAAATAACTACAGACAGTAGTTTATCTGGGAGTTTACCTGTCAAGACACCTATAAGAACTATATGAAACCAATTATAAAGCACTTTACACAAATGAAAATATCTCTAAATAATTAGAAAAATCTTAATTATTCATGGGTAGACTGAACTAATATAACAAAATATTGGGGACATTTATTACCTAAATTAATATACTTATTTGATGACTTATCAAAGAATAGAGAGCTAGGAAAAAATAAAATCGTCTCAAAGAGCAAAATGGAAAGGATGGAGGCCTAGTAATACCCAATCTCAAACTATATTCCAAAGCTGTAATTATCAAGCCAGTTTGATTCTGGGAATGAAATAAAGAGATTGATCATTGGAACAGATTAGTTGAGCAAAATGCAGAAGCAGATGAGCATGGTAATCTAGTGTTTGATAAACATCCCAATTGTTGGATCAGGAACCTAAATCACTGTTTGACAAAAACTGTTGGGGTAAAAAAAAAACTACAACTGGAAAATAGTTTGCCAGAAACTAGGCATAAACCAATATCTATTATATACCAAAATGATGTTTGTCCTTTGTTTTTTTTTTAACAAGGCAATGGGGTTAAATTTAAATGACTTGCCCAAGGTCACACAGTTAAGTAAGTATCCAGTGTCTGAGTCTAGATTTGAACTCAGGTCCATCTGGACCTAGGACTGATGTTCTATCCACTGTACCACCTAGTTGCCCAAATATCAAGATAAGCTCAAAATGAAGGCATGATATGGATGATATGAGAAGCAAATTAAGCAGAGAATAAATTACTTATTAGATATATCAATAAGGGAAGAGCTCATGACCAAATAAGAGATAAAAGGTTCATGACAGGTAAAATGATTAATTTTAATTATATAAAAGTAAAAGAATTTTGCACAAACAAAATCAATGCAGCCAAAATTAGAAGAAAAGCAGGAAACTGGAGGAAAATATTTGCAGTAAGTTCATCTGATAAAGGTCTCATTTCTAAAATATATAGGTAACTGAGTCAAATTAACAAGAATAACATTGAAAATGGGCAAAGGATATTAATAGAAAGTTTTCCAAAGGAAAAAATCAAGTTTATTAATCACCAGATAAAATAATTCTCTAAATCACTAAAAATTAAAGAAATGCAAATGAAAACATCTTCTTACCATCCCACATCCATCAGACTGTCTAAGATGACAGAAAAGAAAAATGATAAATGTTGGTGGGGATATACTAAAATTAGTAACTTATGCACTGTTTTGGAACTACTCCAATCATTCTGGAGAAAAATTTGCTGAAAGGGCTATAAAAGTATGGCTATCCTTTGACCTGGTAATGCCACTATTAAAGAGGAAGAGGACTATATGTACAAAAATATTTATACCAGATATTTTTGTGGTGGCAAAGAATTGGAAACTGAGGGTTCTATCAATTGAGGAATGACTGAACAAGTTATGGTATATGAATGTAATGAAATATTATTGTGCTGTAAGAAATAATGAAGGGGATGATTTCAGAAAAGCTTGGGGAGACCTATATAAATGGATAGAAAGTGATGTGAGCAGAACCAGGGGAACAATCTACTTAGTAACAGCACTATTATAAAGATAATCAACTTTTAAAGTCTTAATTAATAGCACAATGACTCCACAATATATTATCCACTTTCAGAGAGAGAGAACTGATGAATTTAAGAGTACAGATTGAAGTATGTTTAAAAAACATACACTCCTTTCCCCCCTCCCCTCCCCTCCCCTTCCCTTCCTTTGATTCTCAGGTTGAATAAAACTGCATGACTTGTAATAGGTTTTGTTTTTCTTGCCTTCTTAATCGTTTGAAGGAGCTAGACAATTTGGGACTTAAAGAAAAAGCCTCTGTGCTTCAATAAATAAAAAAATCATATAGATTGAGGAGAAAAAGAGAGGCGTCAAGGAAGACAAAGCAGAAAAGAATATACTGAGGGGAAAATGTAGTCAGCAGTATTACAAGCTCCAGAGAATCAAATAGAATTAAGAGTGAAAAGAAAAGCCATTAGAGATTTAGCAATTAAGAGCTCATTGATAACCTTGTAAAAGAAAGAATTTTCCATAGTGTGATCATTCAAAGCTAGATTGTGAGGAATTCAGAAGTATGTGAAAACTGAGAAATTAAAGTTTGGCTGTGAAAGGGATAAGAGATAGGATGATAAGGTTAAGTGTTTTTTGGGTTTTTGTATTTTGAATAGGGAAAATTTTCTCATGTTTACAGGTAACAGATTAGGGCTGGTGAGGATGATAGAAGGGGAGAGAGTCATACTCCTTAAGGAAATGAAAAAGGATGAGATCAAAGACACAAATAGAAGTTTCTTGGTTAAAGAGAAGGGCCATTTCCTCAGACTTCAAAAAAGGAAAGAATTGGGAATTTTGAGGTGTGGAGAAGAGAAAAGGAAGTTAAGGTACCTCAGGTTTTCTCTATAAAAATAGAATACATATTTCTCTGTTGAGACAACAATGGTGAATAGTAAATTGAAGGAGAAAGGAGCAAATTTGAAATAACCACCATAGGGAATGTGAGACTGGATCAGGAAAAAATAAAAAGAATGCCATGGAGCAGAGAAGGTCCAGTTAAGATTAGATATCAGATAACTCTAATCTCTGAGTTCCTGAAGCATACGGTTTCTAGTGCCTTAATGTCTTGAAGTTTAGGATCTCTGAACAATCCATGAAGGCCCTTTAGTACTTCTGGTGTCCTGAGGCATGGTCTTGGTCTATCTGACCAAATAGTAATCTCCTTGGAGCAAATGAAATTCTCTTACCCTCAATTTACTCTGATGTTAAAACTATTTAATAGTGGACATTTGGGGAGTTATATAGAAGTCTTTTTGGATTATTTTGTAACTTTATTGTTTTTTGTATCCAACTATCTTTATCCAATGTGCTCTTAGTCCTCCAGTTTCTTTCAGGTAATTTTTCCTTGCCTGCTTCTTCTTACTTTCATCTATTTGCCTAAATACTATGAGAAGGTCATTGGCATAAAGGAATCTCTCCATTAGGTAGTTAATGATTCTCAGGTTGAATAAAACTGAGGTTGATCTACAGTCTCTTTAGAAACTGGATTTCTCCATATTTGCTTAGTTTCATTGAAACATTGTTATTCTTCTGGGCATAAAGTTGTCAAGCCCTTTTTGTTTTTACTTTTACTAATGTTTTACATTGTTTTACATTTTACAAATGTTTTATATTTACTAATGCTTTAGTTCAGATGCAAGATACTCATATTCTCAAGTAGAAAGTAGGTCTCTTAGGGTAAACAAGTCTTGATTTTGATATTGCAATGGCCTACAAAAATAATTTGGCTAAAAGTTAGAGGGTTTTTTTTAATGAGGAAACTTAAATTAATTGCATATGTTTATTGTTAATTTTAAATAGCAATCCCAAAACCACTAAAAGAAGTTAAATCCTAGTAAGGTCTTGAGAAAGACCAGGTCCCTGGGAATACAGTTCATCTTGGCATGGTGACCAGCAGCCTCTGTTCTTCAGACCAGACACCACATTTTCAACTAGAAACAATTTGGGTTTCAGGCAGATTGTTCTCATTTTATATTAAGGTCAATTAAAAAGACATCAAGCAGTGGGGAGAGTTTGGCATTTGTCTTTACCAGCTGTTTTTATTCTCGGAAATACATTAGCTCTTAGTATGTTTTTTCAATTTATAATTTATAGATAATACAAATTGAACCCTTTTTATTAAGCTATGCATGGGAACAAAGACTGAATTTTTTATGATGAGAATTCAAGATAATTTTTATGTACTCTTGCCAAAGACACAGTAACTAGTAGTTGGTGAACCCCTGTATGTGGTCTGGAACTGACCCTGAGCTTAATTTCATCTAGTATGTGGGGCAAGATATGCTACGATACATCTATTATGAAAATTCAGTATGGTTTTAGAAATCTGTTGAAGGAGTTTATTTTTTTTGCAGTTTATTTTTTTAATGCCACAAGAGAGGGATGTTATTACATTAAAATAAATCCCTTTTTTTTTTTCAAAAAGAAAATAAGAACTGTGATACTTCCCACTTTGGGAGGCTTTCAAGAAGATTATTGTTTTGAAACTTTGAATAGAAATTTAGACATTTATATAACAAAATTTGAAAATGTTATCCCTGTTTCCTATTTAGATGATTTTCTTTCTTACCTGATCCACTGCATTAAAAAAAAAAAGCAGACACTCTTTTCTGTGTGTTTTTGTTATTGTCTCTGTTCTTTCATTCTATGGGTATATTTATACCTTTCAATATAATCATGTCTTCACCCCATTGTGGTTCTTTTCTGTTTTCTCTCCTGTGCCTCCTTGTTTTTCTTTTCAACTCCCCTCTTCCCTTTCTTAATAGTCCATAATAAAGAACTGAAATTTTTGTTTCCTATTCTTGGTTTAAAAAGTCAATTTTAATTTGTTTAAAAAGTAAATAACAATAGTTATGTATATTTACATAACTTGTAAGTCTTATAACATGTCTTCCTCACAAAAGCCCCATCAGGGAGGTAGTATGTGCTCCTCATCTTACAAGTAATGAACATGAAGTTGAATAACTTGAACATAGTCACAAAGCTAGTAAATATTAGTACCAGGTTCAAATGTAGTTCGCCTGATTTCAGGAGCCATTCTTTTTCTTCTATACTGTGCAGCCTCTGATAGTTATGTGGGATGTGACAATGACTTTGCTTTCAAGGAGCTTCTAATCCAATAGAAAAGAAGTGACCTCTACATTAAAAATTAACATGGAACAAAGAACACAGTAAGTTCAGAGGAGAGGTTTACAGTGCTTTAGGTAAGATGGGGGTAGGGGAATCATTTTCTAGCTATATTGTTAAGAAAGGCTTTATGGAGGAGGAGAATTTGAGTTGGACCTATTAAAAAAAAGGTAACGTCTAACTTCCTTTAGCTCTGGGGTTCTGTGAGTCTGAAAATATCGTTCTGAACCCTATTTTTCTCCATTATCTGACTCCACTCTAATAATAAAAAAAGAGAAGATAATATTAGTATGAGTAAGTACTATGATGCTGTTGTTTAAAAATTAATATTATGCTGGGGAATGTTAACTTCAATATGACTTTGAAATTATCTTCAAGGGTATTTGATGTTGACTTTTTAAAGAGTATCAAGTCTAGTATAAAGAGAAAAGCAATCCTTAGAATGACTAAAAGTATCTACAATGGAAACTTGAAACTCTTGGAATCATTTAATTATGGAAGCCAAAGGACATAGATTAGAATAATTCAGTGTGACAAGGTAATAAACATGACTTTGTCAAGAGCACTAACCTAGAGTCAGGAAATAACTGAATTTTAGTTCCATCTCTGCTCCTTTCAGTTTTTGAGTTTATAAGCTATATGACTTTGAATACTTAATTTAATATCTATGAGTTTCAGTTTTGTAACCTGCCATATTGTGGGGAGGAAGGGACATTGGAAGAGATGACCTTCAAAATAATTTCCACCTTCAATACTCTTTGAAGAGCTGCATAATAGTTATTCTTTATCTCCTGCAATGACAAAACAAGATTAATTGGGTTTTAGTAGGAGATATTGCAGTTTGAAATGAGGAAGAACATTTCTATCACATTTCCCTGCCTGCTACCCTTAATTCCCCTGAGAGCAAACCCTTTCCCTCCTCCCTCCAAAGTGTGCAGACATTAAAAAAGAATTAAATAGTTCTCTACTTCATATTCCCAGAAGTATTTGTAATTCTTTCTTCACCAATCTTAGGTAGTCTCCATTCTGGAAATAATGAATTTGTGTTGTGGTTTGGCTGCTTAGAGGTGTTAGAGCAAATGCTCTTTTTCAGTATGTATGACCAAACATAGACTAGAAAACACAGCTGGTATTAATTTCCACTGAAGTGTTTCTTTACTTCCTACACATATCCATTCATTCTCTTCTTAGTCATACTGATACTGGGAAAAGATATGTAGATTTTGGCTTTGAAATCATATTTAAAACTGAGGGAGAAAAATGAAAAACAGTATTCAGAAACTCTTTTAAAATTTATTATTCCAACTACATGCCAAGATAGTTTTCAACATTCATTATTTTGTAATATTTTGAGTTCCATGTTTTTCCCCCTCCTTCCTTTCTTCCCTCAATATAGGTTATTTATGTATAACTATGTTAAACATATTTCCATATTAGTCCTTTTGTGAAAGAAAAATCAGACCAAAGGGAAAAATCCTGAGGAGAAAAAAACCAAAGCATAAAAGAAAGTTTAAAAAAGTGAAAAAGAGTGTGTTTTGGTTTGTATTTAGATTCCATAGTTCTTTCTCTGAATGTAAATGGTATTTTCTGTCACAATTTCTTTAGACTTGTCTTGGATCATTGTTTCTGCTAAGAAGAATTAAAAGACTCTACTTTTAAACCATTACATTTATTTGGAAAAAACAGAATATCAGCTAATATCTAACGTTTAGCTGAGAGTTTTTACTGTCAAAATAGAATTTTAACAATATGATATAGTATTATTTATAGTATATCAAATGAGTTTGCAAGTAAAGAGCTTTGCATATCTTAAAATTCATATATATATATATATATGTAGCTAACATTGTTATTTTTTTTATTGCAAAGAAGCTTCCTTCATTTTTGACATAGTGTCACTTTCTGCCTTTTCCTGGTGTGGTGAGTTGACATCTTTAGACGTTTTCTTGTATGGTGAGTTGGAATACCAGGTCCAGGTATGAGTCTGCTGTTTTTTTGGGGGACAATTTTTATTTACAACAGGCTATCTGGGCTAGTAGTCATCTAGCATATTTTATTTATTATTTAGTTATTTTTAGGTTCATTTATAAGGTAGTTAAGAAGAAACTAAAATTTAAACTGCAAATATAATTGATCCCTTGTGAAATTCATATTTTGACCCAAATTTGGCACAAAATATTAAGGATTGAGAAGAAAGAAAAAAAATTTAGCATCGAAAGAGATATTAATGGGAGTTTTCATTTTGGAATATCAGGAGGTAATCAGTGGATTCTTTAAATTTCTATTTTACCCTTTGGATCTAGGTGTTGGACAGTTTTCTTTGATAATGTCTTGAAATATGTGATGTCTAGGTTCTTTCTTTGATCATGATTTTCAGTGATGTAATCAAATGCTTTTAAAATTATCTCTTTTGGATCTATATTCTAGGTCATTTGTTTTTCCACTGAGATATTTTACCTTTTCTTCTTTGTTTCCCATTCTTTTGACTTTGTTTTATTGTTTTGTTTTGTTTTGTTTTGTTTTTGGCAA